>NC_140587.1:891062818-891587131 GCF_964204655.1 Triturus cristatus | reverse complement strand
AAACAGTGTGAGGGAGAGGAAGAGAGAGAGAGAAAGAGTGAGAGAGAGGAAGAGACAGAGAAAGAGAGAAAGTGAGAGAGAGAAAGGAAGAGATGGAGAGGGAGAGGGAGTGTTGACACTGGGGAAAATCTTCGCAGCTCACCTTTCTGTCACCGGTGTGTCTCCAACCACGTACCGGTTCACAGTCCACCCTTAAGTTTAGTCATCCAAAAGATAGTGTAGAATTAGTAATTGCAGAGGACTTACAACTGCACACACGTAATTCTCTGTTTCGCCGCTGCGCCCTCAGACTGCTGCACCCCATCCACTCCCACTGGTCGGAGGTGTCTGTGCGCTCTTATGTGCCCAGGCTGCTGCACACTATCCACTCCCACCGCCCAGAGGTGACTGCCTGTTGCTGTGGAAAGAAGCCTCTGTGCTCACCTTCTGCCATCGGTGTGTCTGTAAGAGGGTCCACCACATGCCGAAGCAACCTTATCAGGCCATGCATCATCGTAGGTTCCACACGAGTTCAGCTCTGGTGGCACTGAGTGGCAGTAGTTCCCTGTTGGGGGGGCCTCAAATTCGTGAATCACAGCCTGTTAGATAAAAAGCAAGATAAGATTGTGCATCATGCGTCCATCAAAGGAGATAGAAAGAGAGATAGAGAGAGAGAGAGAAAGAGTGAGAAGAAGACAGAGAGAAAAAGAAATAAAGAATGAGAGGAAGACAGAGAGAAAGAGAAAACCAGAGAGTGAGAGGAAGAGAGAGAACAAAAGAAAGAAAGATTGAGAGGAAGACAGAGAGAAAGAGTGAGAGAGACAAAGAGAGAGAGAAACAGTGAGAGAGAGGAAGAGAGAGAAGAGAGAAAGAGTGTGAGAAAGAGGAGGAGAGAGAGAAATAGAGAAAGGAAGAGATGAAGAGGGACAGTGAGTGTCATACTGTGGACAAAACCCTCACAGCTCACCTTTACATCACTGCTGTGTCTCCACCCACGTGCCGGGACCTAGTGGAGCCCTCAAGCTCCCACATCTGAAACATAGTACAGAATTAGTAATGGCAGAGTATATACGACTGTGCACGCCTAAATCGCTGTTGCGCATTTGTGCATCCAGGCTACTGCACATCATCCACTCCCGCCGCCCAGAGGTGTCTGCCTGCCCCTGCGCAACCAGGTCTCACTGCTCAACTTTTTGCGAACAGGGCACCCTGCATATCATGCAGCTGCGCTCTGCAGGCCACCAGGTCTCACATTTGGTGCTAGGACTTGATTTTGCCATGGCAGAGGACATACCAGTGCACCAGGCTTTTCATCGCAGGCTGCACACCCGCTCAGCCCTTGCGGTGCCAATAACACTGTGACCAGCAGGGCGACGCCACATGGCGGTAGGCCGATGCTGTCTGATGGCTCAGGCCTATACTGCGGTCCAGCAGGGCACACAAAACCTGAGCTGTCCAGACCGCTGGGACGGGCCATCACCGCAGGCTGCACACCCACTCAGCAGTTACGGTACCCGTACCTCAGTGGACCGAAAGTCATTGTCCCGTACCGGTGTGCCTGTGCCAGCCACAGTGCATCCAGTGCGAGCAACTCTAAAATGGCATCGGGCACGTGCGCCTGGTCTTTTTTATTGGGAGGGTCACGTATCCTGTGATGCCTGTGCTGGATGGGTGGGGTGTGGGTGTATACTAGCCATGAGGGAGTGGCTGTGGCGTACTGACAACTAGGATGTGACCAGCAGATCACTGCAATGAAAATCTGGGCCATGTAGCTTTGTTGTCCTTCCCTGTAAGCATAAGTAGAGTGGGCTGGTCTGGCGTATGCCAGTCCTGCTGTGGCTGTGAAGAATGACTCCGGAGCTATGAGCGTGGCTCCATCGTGAGCTGTATGAGGAATCAACTGATGTGCCACGCAGGTGTTCTTGTTGTAGTGCTGCCATCACCTGGGTGTCACTCTGTGAGCCAAGTCCCACAACATGGCAACATGGAAGGTACGGGGAATCACTGACCCTACATTCATCCATAGTTCCACACAAGAAAGATCGTGGACATGACACATCTGTGTGGATGTGAATGTTTATTGCACATTCAGTGGAGTATTGCAGCTGTAGTCATACAGAGCCATGCAAAGCCCAAATTTTAGTTTTTGGGACATGGAGGGCAACCAATTAGAGACAAGCTTGTTGTCGGATTTAGGCTGCGCCAACATATGTACTTATACAATCACTCTGCCAATCCCCACGCAGTTATAAAGTCACTATACACTCTCCTTGTAGTACTCTAATCATCCAGTCTCTACGCACGTACTTGTACAATGACCGAGACAAAGTTACATAGCCAAAGTTTTCTCCCACTGTCAAAGGTAAGTTGGTTGCATACGCTGTCCAGAGCACACTGTAATGTGGTAGGGCCCAGGGGCAGCATGTTGCATACATAATGAACACACGGATACAGATAGAGAGCGGAACTGGTTACCGGCACGTGCGCTCGACTCGTTTTTATTACCAGGGGCACATATCCAGTGACGTCTGTGCTGGATGCGTGTGGGGTGAGTGTAAGCCAGCCCTCCAGGAATGGTTGGTGCTGGCAACAAGTACAACAGTAATCATTGGATCAGACACAGAGATTCAATAATAAAGGGTCCATGACTTGTGGTACACTGAGGTAGGGGCACCAGATGTGAAATTATACACAAAAGATTGTATCATAAAGGGTCCATGAGATGTGCTGCATTGAGATAGGGGCATTAGAAGCCTTCAGCGTGTGTGCAGCCAGCGATGATGCGTGGTCCAGGCGGGCCGCACTGGGAGCAATGTCTCTTGCCTACTGGACTGCGTCATCTGCAATTGCGACTCGATCTGAATTGTGAGCCCTGCAGTCCGCAATGTAGATGGAAGGCAGTAGTCAGCACAGACATCGAGGAATGCTTTTTGTCACTTCCTCTTGACAAAATCCGAGGACATAGAGTACAATTCTGTCTGCAATTAATAAATCAAGTCTCAAAGTAAATTGTGAGCTCTGCTGACCACAGAGTAGGTAACAAAAGATGAAATATGTATGGAATACATTGCCGAAAAGTGTAGGTTTCAGGGACGTTATAGTTAGTTGCCTACTGAACACTAAAATTAATGAATCAAGACCGAATTCGAACTGTGAGCTCTGCTGGCCGCAGTGTAGACTAACATTCAGTGTTCCTTTGGACTTGCAAGATAAATTTGGTCATTGTACTAAAGCTATAATTGAAATCAAAAAAGTTCTTGAAGCAAGGATACTAAAAGGATATTGTGTAGGTTTCAGGGATGTTGTAGTTAGTTGCCTACTGGACTCTGTAATGAATGAATCAAGACTCAATTTTGAGTGTGAGCCATGCTGACCGCAGTGTAGGCCAGAGGCAGTGGTCAGCAAGGGCCCACAGCCACGTGGCGTTGAGTTAAGCTGCACAGTTAGTGGCATCAGAAGCATTAAGCTTGTGCGTAGCCTGTGATGATGCATGGTCCGGGCGGGCTACACTGATAGCAATGTCTTTTGTCTAATGAATTCTGCCTTAATAAGGCTACGTGGCGATGACTTGTGGTGCAGTGAGTTAGTGGCACCTGAAGCAACCAGTGTGTGCTCACCATGCGATGATGTGTGGTCCGGGCAGGCCGCACTGGTAGCAATGTCTTTTGTCTAATGGATTCTGCCTCCGTAAGGCCACGTGGCAGTGACTTGTGGTTCACTGAGTTAGTGGCACCTGAAGCACTCAGTGTGTGCGCAGCCTGCGATGATGCGTGGTCCGGGCGGGCCGCACTGGTAGCAATGGCTTGTGTCTAATGATTTCTGCCTTAATAAGGCCATGTGGCGTTGACTTGTGGTGCACTGAGTTAGTGGTACCTCTGGCGCTCAGCGAGTACGCAGCATGCGATGATGCGTGGTCTATAGGGGCCACACTGGGAGCAATGTGTCTTGCCTACTGGACTGCATCATCTGCAATCGCGACTCCATCTGAATTCTGAGCCCTGCTGTCCGAAGTGTCGATTGAAGGCAGTAGTGTGTGCAGACGTAACTCAGTGGTCCTGTGCTGCTGTGTTCACAGGGGGCCTGTGTCGAGGAGGCCTGTGGTCAAGGTGGCAGCCACGTGGCAGGGTGAGGGCCGCTGCTCTGGCAGACGCGTTGGCCTTCACAGAAGTGAACCATGCCCAGAGCCCCGGCCTCTTTATTCATACTTCTACACAGGAGTGGCATACGTTGGACCAGCCCCCTTCACTACCGCTTACAGGGGACAACGACACAGGTACATGACTGAGATCTTCCCCACTGCCTGAGGTAACATGGTTGTGTCCACTGTCCAAAACACTACAAGCAACAGCAATATATGTACACATGGAAAGGTTTGTGCTCTGCATAGTGAGGTCTGTCTAGCAAATCACCGCTACACTTGCATTGTGTGCATTATTATTTGTGGATGACTTGCGTCCTTCACACATGTTTGGTTGCCACATCTCGCAACATTCAGCTATTGTGTGGCTGTGGGGCCATGCCGTTTTTGGAAGGTTCGCTGTCCTGTTGTGCACTGCCTCGGTGGTAGTAGGAGGGGTGGTCCAGGGGGAGGTCCTGAGGGTGGTGGCAGTGGGTTTTGTGGCCTTCTTGGGTGTGGGAGGTGCATGATCAGTAACTCTATGACATGAGTTGGTCTTCAGATGTGATTCCGGGCTGGGCTCCCTTTCACACTGTAGGTAGTCGTCCTACTTTACACCAGTAAAAGGCAGATGTTACATTCCTACTGCTAACGCAGCTTATCACCTGTTTTATTATTACTATTAGCGTTGTTGCTCTCATTTGTGGCGATTTGTTTTGCGGAAGCTATTGCTGGAAAACTGGCGATATCGGCTGTTTTCACCAGGTTGTGAATGGAATGATAATTTAAAATCACTGAAAAAACCATTGGTTTAATGAACATTATAATTAGAAATTAGCATTTAAAAAACCTTTGAAATTCACTGAAAAAAACCATAGGTTTCAGGGTGTCAAGGGCACCGAATCACTCTTACCTTCTGGAGCCTTGATCTCTCTTACCTGAAGGGTGATCGGTGAGTTTTGCAGAGACGCTATAGACCAACCTCCCTGAACTCCTACTTACAACCAGCTATTGATTTTACGCTAAGGCCATACATAGAACTTTGGGGAGGAGGGCCGGATTCGGACGCTACTGGATCCTGTTGTCGACCTGCGAGGCAACAAGACGTTGTTTTAGGGAACACGAACTATAAGTCGACCTTAGCTTAAACTCCGTAAGTATTGCTACAAGAATTAAATGACGCAACGTCCTACCTGCGATTCTACAGGGATAGTCCTAGCGTCCTGATGTCTTCGTCATTGGAGAAGTATTGCTGGAGTGAAGTCCAGATGTTTGATTGAAGTGGTGTCCAAATAAAGGTGGTGAATAAACTTCCTTTAATCTCCTTCTGCTAGTCTCCAATTGCTGACGTAAGTTCTTTAGTGATGGTTGCCCAAAAGGTTATAAATAAACATCAAAACATTTACCTAGACTACTATCATGCTTTTAAAATAACATTGTCCCTTCTGAAACACATGCGTTCAAAAGAAGTTCCAAAAATTGTTCGTATTATCCAGATCGTGTTAAAGACTCTCTCTTGCGTTGGGCGCCTTGTTGAATAATAGAATTGCAAAGTTACTTAGCTTTCTTTCTTTCATTTTCAGGTTCGGAAGCTCCGGTGAAGAAGAACTCCCCGCTGACTGGAAACGGAATCAGGTGAGTGTAGCGCGATGCGGCGAAGCTGCTGCGAAGCGAACCGACTCACACTCAGAAGGCCAAGCACCTTCTAGAGGCTCGGGTGTGGCTTTTATAAGCTTGCCACACCCGAACGTTGGTTGACGTTGCCCGCGTTCCAACGCGAGGTAACGTCCTTTCTAGAATTTCTCCCATACGCGCAACTACCGTTTCTTCGATGCTTGGTACAATGTGCTGAAAACTTCAAGCATTTCTCAAACCCTGGCTCATAACAAGATTTAAACAGTGAGTCAGAGCGCGCATAACATACATGATTCAGAGCGCGCATAACATACTAAAAATTACACATTTGCATAAACAAAATCATATATGGCAGAACTCCCGTAATATACATAAACAAAAACATATACTGATATAAATCCGAATACTAATATACACTTACAGATATAATAATTGTCATTCGGAGTGCTGGATGCACGGGACAGGGGCGGGTTTCTTCTTAAACGGCCATAGATCCATAAGGCTTATGAATCCATCGTCGTTTTATGGCAAAGTTACCGTGAATCATGACAGTACCCCCCTCTCACAAGCCCCCCTAAGACTTGTGGAACTGGTTTGGGTTTTTCCGGATGTCGTAAATGGAAGGTTCTAACCAACCGTGGCGCGTTTTGCAAATTAGCAAGAGGCTCCCACGATCGTTCTTCTGGGCCATATCCCTTCCAATCGACTAGATAGTGTAATTTCCCTCTAATACGTTTTGAATCTAGAATTGTTTTAACTTCAAACTCTGGTGTACCATCTATGTCAATAACTGGAGGAGGTTTAATGACTCGAGTATGAGGAGAGTAGGGTTTCACTAACGAGACATGAAACGTTGGGTGAAAATGATACTTAGGTGGGAGCGTCAACCGCACACACACAGGATTGATGACCTTATCAATGGCAAAGGGTCCTATAAAGCGTGGATTAAATTTTTTACAGCCCTTCAATCTTAAATTTTTGGTCGATAGCCACACCTTATCCCCTACTTGATATGATGGTGGTATAGATCGATGTTTATCGGAAGTCAGTTTTTGAGTCTCCTTAGCTTGTGCTAAATGATACTGAGCTTGTTGTTGGACAGAGACTATTGTTTGTACTAACTCATTCACAGTTGGATTTGTTAAAGACGTTTTTTCAAGTTGAATGATCGTTTTAGGATGATATCCAAAAGTGCAAAAAAAAGGAGACATGCCAATGGAAGAGTGATCCAAATTATTATATACAAGTTCCATTGCCCATAAAAGATCGGACCATTCACTGTCAAAAGTGGTTAACATACAACGTAAATACTGCTCAATGGTTTGGTTAGTTCTTTCAGTTAAACCATCGGTTTGTGGGTGGTAACTGGAAGAGGTACGTATGTCCATATGAATCACCTTCCCTAAATGTTGCCAAAAATGGGAAATAAATTGGGCCCCTCTGTCGGAAATTACCACAGAAGGAATTCCATGTAATCTGATGATTTCTTTTGCAAATATTTGAGCCATTTCAAAAGCAGTTGGCAATTGTCGTAAAGGAATGAAATGAGCAGCTCGAGTGAAATGGTCAACCACAGTCATGATAGTAGTACAACCGGAATGTGTACAAGGTAACTCTACTATGAAATCTAGAGATACTGTGTGCCATGGTTGAGGAGGTACAGGTAAAGGGTGTAACAATCCCTTAGGAGCATGATGCATAGGTTTATTTTGAATACAAGTTACACATGTGTCTACATAATGTTTTATATCATCAAACATCGTGGGCCACCAAAACTGCCTCTTAATTAAATGATACATTTTAGTCACACCTGGATGAGCAGCTAAAAGCGTATCATGATGGAGGTGCATGATTTGTTCTTGCAATTGTGATGTTGGTACAAAGAGCTGATCGTTGTTGTACAGATAATTGTTTCTCCATTGTAATAAAGGATATTCTTTGTGCCAACTGTCTTTGTCTCTTGTCTCTAATTCAGTTTGTATGTCCTTCATAACCTCAGAACTGATGACTCCCACTTGAAAACAACGTGCAGGCAGAATTGGCTGGGAAGCTTCTGCTGTTACATGTGTATCTTCCGTAATTCCAATTCGAGAAAGTGCATCAGCTTTATTATTGTCTTTTCCTGGTCGGTATGTGATTACAAAGTTATAATCATTAAAAAACAAAGTCCAACGTAAATGACGTGCTGACAGCGCTTTAGCAGACCTTAATGTCTGCAAGTTTCTATGGTCAGTATAAATGGTAATAGGATGACGAGCACCCAACAAGTAATGACGCCATTCTCCAAAAACTGCTTTAATAGCTAATAATTCTCTGTCTGAAATTGCATAATTTTGTTCTGCTGGGGTAAGTTTCCTAGAATAATATGCTATTGGATGCATCTGTCCAGTATTTTGATGTCTTTGGGAAAGAATCCCTCCAATAGCATTTTGAGAAGCATCAGCTTCTACTATAAATGGTTGGGATGGGTCCGGATGCATAAGAATAGGAGCTGACGTAAATTGTTTCTTTAAAGTTTGGAAGGCCTGTTCAGCTTCATTATCCCAAACAAATTTTGTATTTTTCCTTAACAATTTGGTGATGGGGTAATGAGTTGAGAAAAATTAGGAATGAACCTTCTATAGAAGTTTGCGAAGCCTAAAAAACTTTGGATTTGTTTTACAGTAGATGGACTAGGCCAATCACAAACTGCTTGTATTTTCTTGGGGTCCATCTCAAGTCCAGATGGGCTAAGTATATAACCCAAAAAATCTACTTTTGAAACATGAAACATGCTTTTCTCTAATTTGACATAGAGAGAATTTTTTAAAAGCTGTTGGAGAATGGCCCTTACCTGTTTTACATGTTCTTCGGTGTTCTTTGAATAAATCAAAATATCATCAATGTAAACCACACAACATATATCTAGGAAATCTCTCAACACTTCATTTATAAAAAACTGGAATGCAGCTGGAGCGTTACAGAGTCCGAAGGGCATGACTTGATATTCATACAAACCAAACTTGGTTCGGAAGGCAGTCTTCCATTCATCGCCCTCACGAACTCTTACCAGATGATATGCTCCACGTAAATCCAATTTTGTGTAAATGGTAGCGTCCTTGATTTGATCCAATAAAGTTGGTATCAATGGTAACGGGTATCGATTTTTAATGGTCACATTATTTAAAGCGCGATAGTCTATGCACGTGCGCAACTCGCCTCCTTTCTTCGGGATGAAAAAAAGAGGCGATGAAACTGGTGACTTAGAATGCCTGATAAAACCATTGGCAAGGTATTCGTCAAGATAATTTCGTAAATGGGTAGTCTCAGATTCAGTTAGGGCATAGATTCGACTACAAGGCAATGTAGCCCCAGGAGTTAAATCTATGCGACAATCAAAGTCCCTATGTGGGGGTAATGTATTTGCCTTTTTCTTGTCAAAAACATCTAAAAGATCTTCATATTCTTCAGGTACCCCCTCTAGTAACAAAATGTTCTTTGATTCTAAAGGGAAATCATAACCTTGGACCAAGTGTTCTTTTTCGTGATGTAAAAAACAAGAAGATACACAATGGTCAGAATGAAACAAAATAGTCTTTTGTACCCAATCAATCCGCGGATTGTGTAACACCAACCAGGGAATTCCTAAGATCAAACGAAACTGTGGGGCATCTATGATATCAAATGTAATGTGTTCACAATGTTTAGTGGAACAAGTCATAAGTAAATTTTCTGTGTGATGTTTAATAGGTCCTGATGTCAATTCCTTTCCGTCCACTGCTCGAACTCTTTCTGGGGAATCCTTAAGAACTTTCTGAATTCCTAAATCAGTCATTAATTGGGTATCGATAAAGTTTCCTGTAGCACCAGAATCAATTAATGCGTCCACCGACCATACTTTATCTTTATTGTCTGTAGATTGCAACAGTACCCGAATACTAATATGACATTGTGAAATGGTTGGTGATACCGAGGCCAAAGTAGATTGCTTACTCGAAAAACTGACCTCATTGTTTGTCGAGCTACTTAGTTTTCCGATACTTGAGAAACTGCTACATCTGAAGTTTTAATTTTAGGTTTTAAAGGTTTCGTAGGGCAATCCCTCACAAAATGTCCCGCTTTACCGCAATAAAGACATTGATTTAACTTCCTGCGTTTCTCCTTTTCTTCTTTAGTTAAGGGTCCCCGAAGGGTCCCTATCTGCATAGGTTCTCCTGCATCGGTTTTATTTCCCAGATCAGATTTAAGAAACACTCTATCCTTGAATTGAAAAGGCTTATGGTCTGCCTTCCCCTTTTCGCCCCGTCTTTCTGAGAGGCGATGGTTTAATTTTACCACCAAATCTATGAACTCTCCACAATCTGTAGGAGGGTCTAAGATCTGAGTTACCATGTCTTTTAATTCGTCCTTCAGGCCTTTATAAAATAAAGAGACTCTCTTTTCTTCTGGCCATTCTGCCTCAATTACTAGCCTGTTGAACACTGAGATATAATGTAACAGATCAGATGTTCCTTGTTTTAAGTGTAATAACTCGTGATCTGCAGATTGCACAAAAACATGTTTAGCAAATAATTTTTTCATTGCTTCCTTGAATTTCCTAAGATCATAGAGGATGGGATCATTGCGTTCCACCAAGGGTACTGACCATAATGCTGCATCTCCAGCTAGATATGATAAAATAAAAGCTACTTTAGAAGAATCATCTGGAAAAGCAGCCGCTTTAGCAATGAAATGCAAATTGCATTGATTTAAGAAAATTGTGAACTTACTACTATCCCCATTAAATCTTTCCGGCGCCGCTAAAGGAACCGATACAGGAGTAATTACTTGAATTTGTGTTGGTGACACATCAGAATTTACATTAGGTGTTTTCAAAACAGGTTTATGTGCAGAAGGAAAACTCCAAGGTTGAGCTCTGCTTATTCCCATATTTGACTGTAAAGCTGAAATATCCTTACGTAATTCTGCATTTTCTTTTTTAATGTCTGTCAAGAGAGTTGCTATTTCCTGAAGAGAAATTGATTGATCCATAGCGTCTGGGCAAAACTTTTGTCGTGGGCTTGGCCTTCTGTCAAGGGCACCGAATCACTCTTACCTTCTGGAGCCTTGATCTCTCTTACCTGAAGGGTGATCGGTGAGTTTTGCAGAGACGCTATAGACCAACCTCCCTGAACTCCTACTTACAACCAGCTATTGATTTTACGCTAAGGCCATACATAGAACTTTGGGGAGGAGGGCCGGATTCGGACGCTACTGGATCCTGTTGTCGACCTGCGAGGCAACAAGACGTTGTTTTAGGGAACACGAACTATAAGTCGACCTTAGCTTAAACTCCGTAAGTATTGCTACAAGAATTAAATGACGCAACGTCCTACCTGCGATTCTACAGGGATTGTCCTAGCGTCCTGATGTCTTCGTCATTGGAGAAGTATTGCTGGAGTGAAGTCCAGATGTTTGATTGAAGTGGTGTCCAAATAAAGGTGGTGAATAAACTTCCTTTAATCTCCTTCTGCTAGTCTCCAATTGCTGACGTAAGTTCTTTAATGATGGTTGCCCAAAAGGTTATAAATAAACATCAAAACATTTACCTAGACTACTATCATGCTTTTAAAATAACATTGTCCCTTCTGAAACACATGCGTTCAAAAGAAGTTCCAAAAATTGTTCGTATTATCCAGATCGTGTTAAAGACTCTCCCTTGCGTTGGGCGCCTTGTTGAATAATAGAATTGCAAAGTTACTTAGCTTTCTTTCTTTCATTTTCAGGTTCGGAAGCTCCGGTGAAGAAGAACTCCCCGCTGACTGGAAACGGAATCAGGTGAGTGTAGCGCGATGCGGCGAAGCTGCTGCGAAGCGAACCGACTCACACTCAGAAGGCCAAGCACCTTCTAGAGGCTCGGGTGTGGCTTTTATAAGCTTGCCACACCCGAACGTTGGTTGACGTTGCCCGCGTTCCAACGCGAGGTAACGTCCTTTCTAGAATTTCTCCCATACGCGCAACTACCGTTTCTTCGATGCTTGGTACAATGTGCTGAAAACTTCAAGCATTTCTCAAACCCTGGCTCATAACAAGATTTAAACAGTGAGTCAGAGCGCGCATAACATACATGATTCAGAGCGCGCATAACATACAAAAAATTACACATTTGCATAAACAAAATCATATATGGCAGAACTCCCGTAATATACATAAACAAAAACATATACTGATATAAATCCGAATACTAATATACACTTACAGATATAATAATTGTCATTCGGAGTGCTGGATGCACGGGACAGGGGCGGGTTTCTTCTTAAACGGCCATAGATCCATAAGGCTTATGAATCCATCGTCGTTTTATGGCAAAGTTACCGTGAATCATGACACAGGGACGTTATAGTTAGTTGCACATTTCAAAACCATAGAAATTCGCCCGTTATAGTTAGTTGAACTAACTATAACTCACGCCCCCGCAATGCACTGCTGATGACGTCACATATTACATCATTCATGACATGGTCAGTGACATCACTGATGACATCACTGATGACATCTCAAATGACATCACTGATGACATCACTGATGATATCATTCAGTGCCTGTGTGTTTCTGTAAAGTTAAATATGTTTTATAAATATATTGGCCAAGGTATATTGAAGAATGAGTGGGTGTATAAGTGTGTGGATGGAGGATTTAGTAGGTGCGTGACTGACTGTATAAGTGAGTGATTAAATGTGTCTTACTGAATTCATGGGTTAGTGACTAAACTGTGTGAATGTCTGTATCAGTCTTATTAACGTCCCTGAAACCTATTGTTTTTTCAGTGAATATACATATATATATATATGGCATTGATAATAATCCTAATTTGATATAATCTTACATGCTATTTGAATTAATTATGGGCACTTCCCCTACCCCATTATTACCATGCAAAAAAGGTTGCCCATTATTTACTGAGGGCAGCTTATTGATATAACCTAATTTGACAGGAATAACGAAAGCTCCGTTAACCTTTTATGTGTTAAATTCAAATATAATCCAAATGATAAAATTAAGGAATTATGTGATCATCTGCTGTTTTATTAATTTTGTCATTGCTTGTATTTATAATGCACACAACATACGTATGCACTATTAAGTTATAATTTGTCACTTAATATTCTTTATATATATGCTATACATTGAAATATTTGGGCGGTATATAATGCCCCCCTCCCCAAAAATAAAAATAAAAATAAAAATAAAGGCCGGCCCCGGGGGATGGGGTCCCAAGGGCCAATAGAGGCCTCAGGAGGGGGCCCAATCGGCCCCCTTCCCGTTCATATATATATATATTTTTAAATGGGGGTCAGGCCCTGGGGGATGGGGTCCCCAGGGCCCAAAAAAAGTAAAAAGAAGGGGGCCACACAGCCCCCATTCTAAAAGAATAATGTAAAAAAACACTGCGATTGGCTGGAGGCCCCGCCCCCTCCCAGCAACACTCTGCAAACGCGCCCTGTGGCGTGTTTTAAATTGGGGAATTAATTCCCCTTCAATACTGGGGTCCCTGGGGGCCAACTAGCCCACCGGGTACCTCCAGTAAGCGCCACAGGGCTGCGCTGCAGAGAGGTGGTCCAGGACACGTCCCTTCTTACACCTCTCTGCAACGCAGCTCTGTGGCACTTACTGGAGGTACCTGGTGGGCTGGTTGGACCCCAGGGACCCTCAGAATTCAAGGGGGACTTACTCCCCCGACTTAAAATGCGTCACGGGGCACGTTTGCACAGTGGTAAAGGGAGGGGGCGGGCCTGAGGTTACATGTGCGCAAACACGCCCTGTGGCGCGTTTTAAGTTGGGGAATTGATTCCCCTTCAATCCTGAGGGACCCTGGGGGCCAACTAACCCACCAGGTACCTCCAGTAAGCGCCACAGGGCTGGTTGCAGAGAGGTGGTCCGGCCATTCCCCTTTTTACACCTCTCTGCAACGGAGCTCTGTGGTACTTACTGGAGGTACCTGGTGGGTAGTTGGACCCCAGGGACCCTCAGGATTCAAGGGGACTTAATCCCCCAACTTACAAAGTGTCACAGGGTGTGTTTGCACACATGCACTCATTCACCAACAGTCCCTATACAGTCACTCACTCACTCATCATATGTACTCATACACCTATACATCCTGTTACGCACCGCCACTCATCCATAGAGTTACTCACACACATAATCACACATGCAAACAAAGTATCAAATATCCATTTACTTGCATATACAGTTATACACACACTACCACACTTACTTCTACAAAACCTTACACATACTTACTCTCTTAAACAATCCCTTATAGAAACACCTACTTATTTGTACAGGAACTCTTCCAATCTCTCACTCTCACATATACTCACTTATATACACCAATACTCACATATACTAGTTTAAAACATATGTAGTTACTCATAAAGACACACACTCATCCACCTATACAGTCCAGCACACATGCTGTCTTCAACACATACAAACAGTGAGTCACTCATTCATGCATCTATGCACTAAGTAATACCCCACCGAACCATACAGACACTCAGACACTCATACTGATACTCAAAAACACCAACTAATAACCCATATAGACACTCATGTAGCTACTCACCAACCCATGCAGCCACTTATACACAAAGTGAGACTGATACAGATATTTACATATTTAAACATTATTCACTAACCCATGTATTCAGTAAGATACACTTAATCAGTCAGTTATACAATCAATTTTACAAAAACAATTAATCCATTTAGACACTTATATACGCATTTATTCTTCCATCGACCTTCAGATATACATATATAAAACATATTTAATTTTCAGAAAAACACACATTCACTGGATGATGTCATCAGTGATGTCATTTGAGATGTCATCAGTGATGTCATCAGTGATGTCACTGACCATGTCATGAGTGATGTAATATGTGACGTCATCAGCAGTGCATTGCGGGGGCGCGAGTTGTAGTTAGCTGAACTAACTATAACGGGGGAATTTCACTGGTTTTGTACGAGTGAAATGTCCAACTAACTATAACGCCCCTGAAACCTATGGTTTTTTCAGTGAATTTCGAAGGTTTTTTAAATGCTAATGTCTAACTATAATGTGCCTGAAACCTACGTTTTTTTCAGTGAATATATATACATTTATTATACTATGTATACATGAGAAAATGTCTCGGTCCGCCTGTTTGCCTCGGTGGTACAGAAAAAATGGGTGGAACTGACGTCAGCATGCCGACGAGGTTCTCTTATGGCTCCGATGACGTCAAACGGTGTCGCGAGCGGAGCCGTGCTATTATGACATCCTCGTCGACGTGGGAGAGCTAGGAAAGAATTTCCGTGGAATGCTGGTTCAGGGGATATTCAGGCTAGTCCTTTGGGAGCAACTGTTTATGTTGCCACTCCAGAAACCGAAACCAGTGATCTGAGGGCAGAGGCCCTGCAGATGGCACACAAGGTGGGGTGCCCAGTCGTGTGCACCGGTGGGGCAGCGAAGTGACAAGCACCACAACCCACAAAAAAGGCAACGAGGGCACTGAATAACACAGGATCTTCTCTTTGTATCTGGCAGGAACAACAAAGTTAAAATGCCCTAGTACCAAAATGCTACAACAGTCTTCAAGAGGACCTGCGATGCCGCTTCTGCCTCCCGTACCCTGGAGGCGTCACATGGGTCACCCGGTACGGTCATACTGTGGTGGGACGCACACTCGTTGACCTCTCATGGCACTGCTTCACACTTCAGGGAGGACGCTTTCCATTAGCTATGTTTTCTGATGACGTGTCGCGCCGGCCCCGTCCAACAATAGAACTCCTTTAGATCTAAACAGACTCTTCCACTTTCTCACCGGAAGTGAAACCAGGCCACGCGGACACTTTCACAAAACAACAGCTGGGTATGCACTTTTCGGTTAAAAAAACACATTCCTTCCTCCTAATTAATCAAATAAACGTCTCACTGAAGAACAGGGGCCAGCTTCGATGGGTAAACAGCCGTTACAATGACTTTTTTACTTCACGATACCATTACAACGCATGCATTACCACGCATGCGTTGTACATCGTGATGTCATTACTACACATTTTTTTAGAATGCATAGTCATTTACCATGCATGACTTTACAACAAATTTTGTTGTAAAGGTATATATGGTAAATGACTATGCATTCTAAAAAACATATAGACGATCCATGTTGTTGTAAGGAAACAGAGGCTGTTCCGTTTCCTCACAATGACGTGCACCGCTCCTCAGAGACGACATGAAGCAGGAACCACGAGGAGAGAGGAACCATGAGGAGTGAGAGGTAAGGGGGATTCACCATGGGGTGTTTTTTTCCCTCCGGAGTTTAGGGTAGTGCAGTGGTGTTTGGGTAGTGTAGGGGGTCGAGCTGGGGGTAGTGTTTTAGGGTTTAGGGTAGTGCAGTGGTGTTTAGGTAGTGTAGGGGGTCGTGCTGGGGTAGTGTTTTAGGGTTTAGGGTAGTGCAGTAGTGTAGGGGGTCATGCTGGGGGTAGTGTTTTAGGGTTTATGGTAGTGCAGTGGTGTTTGGGTAGTGTAGGGGGTCGTGCTGGGGGTAGCATTTTAGGGTTTAGGGTAGTGCAGTGGTGTTTGGGTAGTGTAGGGGGTCATGCTGGGGTAGTGTTTTAGGGTTTAGGGTAGTGCAGTGGTGTATGGGTAGTGTAGGGGGTTGTGCTGGGATAGTGTTTTAGGGTTTAGGGTTGTGCAGTGGTGTTTGAGTAGTGTAGGGGGTCATGCTGATGGTAGTGTTTTAGGGTTTATGGTAGTGCAGTGGTGTTTGTGTAGTGTAGGGGGTCGTGCAGGGGGTAGTGTTTTATGGTTTAGGGTAGTGCAGTGGTGTTTGGGTAGTGTAGGGGGTCGTGCTGGGGTAGATGTAGGGTTTAGAGTAGTGCAGTGGTGTTTGGGTAGTCTAGGGAGTCATGCTGGGGGTAGTGTTTCAGGGTTTAGGCTAGTGGAGTGGTGTTTGTGTAGTGTAGGGGGTTGTGCTGGGGGTAGTGTTTTAGGGTTTATGGTAGTGCAGTGGTGTTTTGGTAGTGTAGTGGGTAGTGCTGGGGTAGTGTTTTAGGGTTTAGGGTAGTGCAGTGATGTTTGTGTAGTGTAGGGGTAGTGTTTTAGGGTTTAGGGTAGTGCAGTGGTGTTTGTGTACTGTAGGGGGTCGTGCTGGGTTCTAGTGTTTTAAGGTTTAGGGTAGTGCAGTGGTGTTTGTGTAGTGTAGGGGGTCGTGTTTTAGGATTTAGGGTCGTGCAGTGGTGTTTGGGTAGTGAAGGGGGTCGTTCTGTGGGTAGTGTTTTAGGGTTTAGGGTAGTGCAGTTGTGTTTAGGTAGTGAAGGGGGTCGTGATGGGGGTTGTGTTTTAGAGTTTAGGGTAGTGCAGTGGTGTTTGTGTAGTGTAGGGGGTCATGCTGGGGGTAGATTTAGTGTTTAGGGTAGTGCAGTGGTGTTTGTGTAGTGTAGGGGGTCATGCTGGAGTAGTGTTTTAGGGTTTAAGGCAGTGCAGTAGTATTTGTGTAGTAAAGGGTGTTGTGCTGGGGTAGTGTTTTAGGGTTTAGGGTAGTGCAGTGGTGTTTGTGTAGTGTAGGGGGTTGTGCTGGGGTAGATTTAGGGTTTAGGGGAGTGCAGTGGTGTTTGAGCAGTGTAGGGAGTCGTGCTGGTGGTAGTGTTTTAGGGTTTAGGGTATTGCAGTTATGGTTGGTTAGTGTAGGGTGTCGTGCTGGGGGTAGTGTTTTAGGGTTTAGGGTAGTGCAGTGGTGTTTGGGTAGTGGAGGGGGGTAGTGTTTTAGGGTTCAGGGTAGTGCGCTCAACTAGCCACAATATCCGTGGACAAAGGGGCTCCTTACTCTTTTGAATGCTCGCCAATTGAATAATTTGGGTCAAGGGCCCTACCACGTCCAAGACCTATCAATTCCTTTCTTGGGATCCCTCATATACTTGGAGAAAAAGGTACACAGTTTCTCATCAATTTCAGGCTTGTGTGCCGCCATCCCCTTCAGTGAGGGCCTGGGGCATTCTCCCCTCATCCTATTCCTGACCTCCATTTCAAGGGGTTGATGGATTTTCCCCACCACATACTCTGCCACTTTGGTGTCAGGGGTCCGCTTCGCCGACCTAGGATGGTCAATTTGGGTAGGCTCGAACATGTCCGAGTGGACCCCGTCCCCAACCCGGGACTGAGAGGAGTGGGACTCTGGATGCCAGGGATGCCCGAGTCCTTATCCTCATCGGAGGAGAAATCGTCCTCCGATACACCCTCTTCCTCTAAGGGAAACCCGCCGTTGGGGTCTATAATAGTGGTGACAGCATCGCAATTTTCTCCGGACCCCTCCTCCTCCCGGCAGGGTGCATGTTTTAGTGTTCGCGCATTCTTGAGGAAGGTCTCCGTAAGTTTATCAAATCCTTCCAAGTGCCCCGCCCCATCTGGGCGCTACTGGGACCCAGATCTGGGTCACTGAACACCCCAGGGATGCTTTTCGCCAGCTTATCAACCTGATCCCTAAGAGGAGCCAGCGCCCTAGAAATAGCCAGAGAGAGGGCTTGGTCCACTGCTGGAGGGAGAAGGTGGGGGAGTCATTCCTCGTCCACTTCCTGGTAGGAGGAGTAAAAATGGTCTTCTGGAGAAGACATGATAGCAGAGGGTGTGAGCACAGAACAAATGCCCTTAAAATCCTTAAAGCAGCCCCCTCGCCGGTGCTCCAACAGCTGGGCTTTCCCGAAGCTGTTATAAGAATAGACTGAGGCGCAATACGAATTATCACCACCAGGTGGCTCTGGTCACTAACATGGTAGTGTGGGGAAATCACCGTGTAGCGGTGTCAAAATTAGGTGAGGGTTAATCGGGAATCAAGCCGACACTAAAGGAGTGACCGGATTCCCAAATGCGTGTTAAGACCAGCGGGAGCGCTCGACGGAGCTGCGTCACTCGGACCAGACGCGCCTGACAGGATCTCACAGAGCGCATAGCGGGAGAAAGTGCGAGAGGGAAAACGCTTTCGGGCAAGAGCCTGCTGCGCAGGGAATATGAAACAATACCAAGGCAATAATGCTATTAACATGCACAAGAAACCGCTATACAAACAGCAACAACGTCAGATTAAGCCAAGAATGTAAGGAATGCACTCAACTGACGAACAATGAAGAAAGAGGAAGCGGAAGGAACGTCACGATATTATATGCGATGGACTGTGATATGATTGGACTACAGTTGCCTTGGAGACTACCCCCCTAATGGTTCATGGGTTGTGTAGTCTTTTGTTTAATGATTGTTGTGTTACGTTTTCTTTGAACTGCTATGCAAATAAAGTGAGGAAAGATATACATAATCATTGCCTCCATCCTGCCATGTAATTCATTAATCTTTATTCGATCTGATTTAGAAACGTAGATAATAAAAGTGTACATAAAAACAGTAAATCCTCTTTCCTAATATAATACAGTGAGAATTAATTGAAATGAGTAGGTAAAAACAGGTGTTACAAAGCCCGGTTCAGAGCAACTTCAGGTTAACAGAATCGTAAAGTTCAATGTTTTGCAAGATCAATCTCATGTACTTCGTGCAAAATACGCAATAAGGGGTCCAAGTAAGATGTAACGCTCCAATACCTGACCAGTCTGCACTATATAAAACTGCAGAAAAACTAAAAATAAAAAGTGTTTTGCACACTTCTGTCATTGAGCTATATATGGGCTACATCTGGGTGATATTTGTGCTACATTTTGGCTCTTTTTTCTCGGGAGACTTATTTGTTAGGAAGTTTCCTAATTTCCTCATTTACTGCAGTCTCCTCAGTAGGAAATGCTTTCAGTTTTTTACTTTGATTCCATCAAGAAGGCATTCAGATGTGTCACACATTTGACATTAATTCAGAATGTTAGCACTCTAGTTGTTCATTAGATCACTGTAGTAAAGTTACTGCTCACCAGGGAGTTAACTGGAAGTCTGCTGCTGGTTTTGAAAGTGATTATTTCAGTCTGCATGTCAGAATTTTCTAATGAAATAGAACAGGATTTAAGATCTCACTTAAAACATGCCCTATATTTTCTTTCTGCAGCACTAACCATACATTCTATGGCAAAATGAACCCCCTCATTTTGTTCCTTTTTAAATTAAATGTTTTAAGAGTTACCAGTTTATTCCAATCAAGATGGCTTTAGGTGTGCCATACTTTTGTCATAAGTAAGGCTGTTTGCGCTCTAGTTGTTCTTTAGAACACTCTGGGAAGCCACAGTAGAACACAAAGGAATCAACTGACAGTCTCTGCCCTTGTTGGATGTACATGATTTACTGAGAATGACAGACTTAATTCTCACATGACTGAGAAAGATAATGTGAATTTACAGAAAATATGCTCTCATTTTAGCTTCAGTTTTCTCTCAAACATGATTCATGATATCCCAGCAGAAGGTTTTTCACAGGGTAAAATCACCTTAGAACACACCACAATTCCTGAAATTAGTATGGTACCATCAACAAATGAATTCTAATGTAACTAAAGTCTGTTATCACCCTTTATAGTTTTCCTTTTGGTAACCCTCGAAATCTTCGATTCACTACAGTGCATTTCAATGGGGTACTATCATGTATATTGGTCCCAAGATGGCTGCCAGCAATTCCAGGATGAAGCGCTGACAGACAATCAGATCTCACGATGAGATGTGTCGTTAGGTTCCGCCCAGATATTGAAACTTTTTCTTTTTCTAATTTCTCATGAACTACCGAACGGATTGACACCATTTAACAAAAAGGGATCTTTCTGAACCAAGGACTACCTTTTTGCCAAATTTAGTGTAATTCCATTCAGCAGTTCGGGCTGTAGCCATGTCTAAAGTTTCCTATATGAATTAACATGTTTTAAGATAGGAGGTGACCGGAGCGCCCCACGAGTTTTGAACATTTTGCTAAGATTCGTCAACCAACGCCAAAGGTATTGGGAAAAGAATGTTACGATTTTCCTATGGATAATAGGTCCTAACTATAACTACCTACTTGCGACTGCCAGTAGGTATTATATATATATATATATATATATAATATATATATATATATATTATCTACTGGCGGTCGCCAGTAGATAGTTATAGTTAGGACCGTGTTTCCATAGGAAATCCGCAACATTCTATTTGGAATAACTTTGGCGCCGATTGACGAATCCTCGCGAAATTCTCAAAATAGGTGGGGCGCTCTGCTCGGCTCCTACCCTGAAAGTCTCGGGGGGATTCGTCAAGCAGGGGCTGAGAAAAAGGGGGGGTCCCAAAACGCGTTTTCCCCATGCATTTTTCCATAGGACCTTTAGTCCGAGCTACAGCCCGAACGGCTGAACAGAATTACTTGAAATTTGGCAGAGAGGTAGCCCTCAGGTCAGGGATGTGCCTTTTGAAGGTCTCGTGTAAATCTGTTCAGTATTTCCTGGGAAAATAGCATTTAAATCAATATATATATCTATAGGCGCGCTCCGAGCGAGTACCGTAAGCTTACCGTAAGCTTACCGTACGCGCACGCCGCCGTGCGCGAGCGCGATTCTGATTGGTTGTTAGATCTTAGTCAACATTCGAATCGGTCGAAACCAGGAAGTGTCGGCCGCCATTTTGTCTCTCGCACTCTGAGGGGTTGAAAAATAAAGGTGGATAACGTGAAAATGGGGCAGGGTGGACAGTTCCTGACCCCCTAGCCTTTGTCAGGGGGTCCCAGAAGGACCCCCCAAGGGCAAAAATTAATTTTATTTTTTTTTCAAAAAATCGCCGAATGCGCGTAGCGTACACGTACGGCGTAAACGGAAAAATTCCGCGAACTTCGCGTAACGATTCCACGATTACGCGTACCGTGCGCGCACGGTAAACATTTTTTTCAAAAAGGAGAGGTTAAAAAAAAATAAAAAAAATTGTGAGGTAAGGTTGGCTCTTAAAAGAGCCGTTGTGTTAATACAGGGATAGAGGAAAGAAAGAATGGGAATATTATGAACGTCTACAAACGTGCTGGTCTATCTTATTGTTAATAAGGGAAACACTGGTCTCCCCAAAAACAATAAGACCACAACACGTTGTACACCTCATTGAAACCCTCCGAAATCGAGGGTTAATGTCCAGAGGAGCTGAAGAAGGTGATGCTCCCACCTCAGAGGAAGGGATCAGCTGAGCTGCCGATGATGTACTCGGCTGAGCTTCTGAGGTTGGGCTCTGGTGACTTACTGAAGAGTTTTCTCCAGTATGTCGAGCAAAGGTCCTGGGATGTTTATCCCTAAGGTGTCTCATCATAGAGTGATTTCCAAAGGAATACTTCTTCCTTGGATTTCCTCTAGATAAAACACGGTCACAAAGTGTGCAAGTGACCAATGAAGCATTGACCTTTTTCTGCCCCTCTGGAAAAGTAAAATACTCCCACACAAAAGAATCCTTTTGTTTCCTCCTTCTCTGTATGATGATGGTGCTGCTAGGCTCACTATCAGAAGAGGACTGCTGTTCTGCCATTGTATCTCAATGTCAATTCAGCTCCTTCTCCTAGGGGATCTCAAGCAGTAATGAGGGGAATGGGTGTGGTGTGGGAAGTTTCTGGAACTGAAAGTAGTTTAAACCAATGAAAAGTGTTCTTTGTGGATCACATGACCTACCGTGCGCGCTCCGTAAGCTTACGCTACGCGCTCCGACATCTCCATCGCGGTCACAGCGGACTTTGAATTGAACTGCTTGGAGATGTCGGGAGCCCACTGGAGGGTTGTTATTAAATTTGGAATTGGGCAAAGCGGAACAATCCCACTGGAGGGTTACAAATCTATACAGCAGCACTACCAATCCCATAGTGCACGGCGTCGAATTCACTCACCTGTGAGGTCCTACCTGAAGGATATAAGAGCCGTGAACTGCTTCCTGCTCCGTGATGCCGCCACCAGCCTGTGATCAAGAGTCAGGAGACTCGAAACGCGTTAGGCTTTTTTTTTTATCTTGACAACTTCAAGCAGTTTTGCTCCTGCATCTGAATAAAAGCTTGTTATCAAGTGGTCTGCAGTGGAGTGCTCCGTCGTTTTCTTGGACACAACATGGTTACATTATTACGGCTGTCCCGCCGTGAAAGAGCACCGCCGTTGAAATGGAGAACGGAACCGCTGGGGCACAGAACTTATCGCAGCCCCATCACGGTCACAGCGGACTTCGAATTGAACTGCTTGGAGATGTCGGGAGCCCACTGGAGGGTTGTTATTAAATTTGGAATTGGGAAAAGCGGAACAAACCCACTGGAGGGTTACAAATCTATACAGCAGCACTACCAATCCCATAGTGCACGGCGTCGAATTCACTCACCTGTGAGGTCCTACCTGAAGGATATAAGAGCCGTGAACTGCTTCCTGCTCCGTGATGCCGCCACCAGCCTGTGATCAAGAGTCAGGAGACTCGAAACGCGTTAGGCTTTTTTTTATCTTGACAACTTCAAGCAGTTTTGCTCCTGCATCTGAATAAAAGCTTGTTATCAAGTGGTCTGCAGTGGAGTGCTCCTTCGTTTTCTTGGACACGACACAAGATGGTTACATATATATATATATATATATATATATATATATATATATATATATATATATATATATGTAGATTACCCTGAAAATCACCACAATCATGCTTCGGCGGGGAAGAACGAGCCACTCCAATTTGCTCATGTAAATCAGGTTTATTCGTAGATGGCAAAATATGACGCGTTTCGACCTCTCTCGGGGTCTTGGTCACATATATATATATATATATATATATATATGTGTATATACACACACATATATATTACCTACTGGCATGCCATATACATCACACAAACTTACCTTTCCTGTGATCATGCTGCTTGGAAAAAAATATCAAACTTTTAAGAAAACAACAAATATTATTTAGTCGCCGAACCCCGCAACCTCGACACCCAGCAGGTCAAGCTGCTCCTGCTGCTGGTCAAGCAGATATACCCAGTGGTGCGTCAGCTGCTGCTGGGTGCATGTGTTGTCAGTGCTGTGAGGAACATACCATCGCACCCACCCACAGCGCACCAGATGCTTCTGTAGGGCATTGCCCTTTCCCAGCCTTCCTCCTCTTTCCAGCAAGCAGTGGAGGTGGCGCTGTACCTAGAAACTGAGTGCAACTACCTCTGCCTCGCTGAGGATGATATGGGCCGCACTCCTGCCTGTCTGTGTCCCTCACATGGGGTGTGGGTGGTGCTTGCGCTGACTGCTTTTGCCATTGAAAGTGGGACTGGAGTCGAGACTGAGTCGGGAGGCAACTGGACTGGGATAGTATTGGAACATGAAGGAATGAAACTGAAGGACAGACAGAGCGGACAGCCCAAGAAAAGAAAAAAAACAAGGTATATAAAAAATTTACAGAAATATTAAATAAACACAGGTAAAGTGAGATAGTAACAAAAAAAGTTTTAAAAAGTTGGGATTGGGAATAGGAAAGATCAGATGGGGTTTGAATAGGTTAAATGGAATGTGGAAACACAGTAAAAGGCAGCCAGCAAGGAAAGAGAAAGAAGAAGGCAAAGCAAAATGGCAGCACCCTTGTATGTCATGTGGTGCTGTTTGCGCTGATTTTTTGTATTGCAGAACGCACTACTGGCCTGAAAAAGCAGTGCAAGTATCCAGATAGTCATTGCCGATTCGCAGAATCCTGCACAATTTTGCTGTATTTTATTGTAACTCCGTGGAATTCTGCGGAGTAAAACTTTATGAGTTCTGTCCAGGCATAGTATATATATATATTTACTTAAAGCTTGTAACCTAAAGTAACTAGAACTTGCGCCCCACAACACACAGATGTTACATTGATGTTATCAATGGTCTCATAGAACATGTCATGAGTGATGTAATGTGAGGAAATTAGCAAAGCATTGCACGCTTGCAATTTATAGTTACTTTAGGGCACAAGTTATAGTTACTTAAAATATCTATAACTGGTCAATTTTAGTGGTTTTGTCAGTTTAAAATGGTATGCTTTAACTGACATTTTCATCTAACTATAACATTCCTTTACCTTTGTTTTCTCAGTGATTTTCTATGGTTTTTTCAAATGGAAAGTATGATATTTTTTAAATTCCTAACTATAATGTCACTTTACTGTTTGCTTTTTTCAGTGAAATTCTACTTAACATAAAGTAAGATGTTCACCACCGTGCATGGCATGAGGTTGGTAGCAAGGGCTGACCTGTGGCTAGGCCCTGTGCCCAGACCCTCCATGGGTGCCTATGTTCCACCACCGCACACAACTGACTATGTCATGTAACAATATAAAGGGTGTCATTTTAAGTAAGGCAGACCTACTGGCTTTGTCAAAGGGTCAGGACACCAAAATATAAAAAGTGGCGGGCCTATTGGCTTTAACAAGGGGTCAGTACATCAACATATACAAAGCAGACCTACTGACTTTGTCAGAAAGTCATCAATAACTACAATCACATTTATTTTTTATGAATTCACACATTAGAATGTTTAATATGAGTGACTGTCACAAAATATTTTCAATGAAACTACTTTAAAAATAACATTAAACATGTCTTTCAGTTTTTTAAAAAACATTTTTCATGTCACAAAATACAATAATAGAACCACCTAAACAGGGTCACTGCTCTCCAGTTAAAAATCACACAGATGCACCTCGGAGTGCTAAAAAAATAATATGGTACGTTCTCATTGGGTCATGAATGCAATTACCTAAGCACTTACTGTGGGTTTTTTTAATGATGTTATGAGGCTGCTGCTGTCCCGGACCAACAATCAAAGATATGCTTGTAGTTGTCCCTGCCCCTTCTAAGGGCACCACCATGGTCCAAATATATAACTAAAATGCCCTGGCAGGGAATTATGGGTCACTCCTTGCTTACAACAGTGAATAGATGTATAACCCCAAGACCCCCATGAACCCTGCCAGCTACCCAATCAGCCCCCATACTGGGTACCAGTGGGAACTAGCCACTATTTTAAAGTGAGTGCCCATCTGGGGCATTCTCAACATGCCCATGTTTGGGGGCTGCGGGAGGGGCACCAAGGGGCACGCGGAATATAAAGGCTCTCCAGCCAGCACCCATCCTGGGTTACGGCTAGAGCCTGCTCCATTGTTTTGCTCCCGCCCAGGCAGGAGCATACTTTTTGTCTGCTCCTGTGCAGCAGGAGTAAAGTTGTGCACCGTGCCTGGGAGTGTGAGGGCAGAGAATTAATTTTGGAACCCTTTTCCACTCTGTCGCGGGACTAGGGTTCCTGAGGCACTGCTTTGTTTGGGGATGAGGTCCTGAGGCCAGTCTAGAGCTTGGGGAGGGGATCTTGATGCCCTCTCCTCAAACAAAACACTGGCCCTGCGGGATAGAGTGCACTGGGCCTCTCTGAGGCTTGGGGAGGGGGGCTGCATGCCCCTCCTCAAAATAATTATCTCAGCCCCAAGGGTTGAGGTCTCCAGTGCCTTACAGAAGGTCGGGGAGGGGGTCGACACCCCCTCCCCATATTTAATGAATCAGCCCTTGGGGATGGGTTCCCCAAGGCCTTACAGAAAAGCTTCTAATTTAGTACGCTGGGCAGCACAGGAGAACTACTTTCAGGTAACAGAGGAGCTACTAGTAGCTCACAACTTTCTCTTCAGAGAAGTCTGGAGGAGAGCAATCCTCAGGTATTAGCTGAACCAGAATTCTGCTGGACTAAAGGTGCACAATCCTGGCAACCTTTCTCCATGGACATACAGTGGACTCCCCAAAAAGTTGTCAGATTAGCCCTAGTAAGTCCCCTGAAAATAATTTTCAAAGCATTAATTATGACACACACGCATAGCCTGTGGTCTTCACAATACAGGCATTGCTCAAAGTAGGGGTGGGCGGAATTTGCGTGATCGCGTTACGCAAATCTCCGCGAAACGGTAAAAAATTTCCGCGAACACGCAGAAATTCCGCGAACACGCGGAATTCCTTGTTTGCGATGCTTTTTCCCTGTTCGCAATTGCTGTTTGCGTGCTCGAGGAGAAATATCTCGCGAACATGCATTTTGAGAACGCGAACAAGCAAAAATTTCGCGAAATTGCGGAAAGCAGCTTTTCGAGCAATTTCGCGTTCTCCGTGGAACGCGAAATTCCGCAAATTCCGCAAATTCCGCGAGCGGAACGGAATTTGCCGCCCAGGCCTAGCTCAAAGTAAGTCAATCCATGGATAGGATCTCTGTGAGAGTTTTGACCAAACTGGCGCTTCTGCAGTAATAGCATCGGTACAATAAAGAGAAACAGTGATTCTGTATAAATAATGCTGGAATAACAGACGGGTGCGGTTAAGGTGATATCGTGGCCGGTGAGATATTATTGTGGTCATTTTCCTTGCCCAACGTCAAGTGGATGACTTGTTTAGGTTCCTAAGACTCACATTTCATATATCACTTATATGTACTGATACAATGTCTACTTATGGTTTCTCTTTTAATTAATTGAGCAATCCTGGGATTCGTTCAGTGTCTTGCTTCATGTTGCTATATGTATTTTTGTTTGCTGTCTGAGGTCTGCGTTGTTTGCAAGAATTTTGTAATATAAGAGTTGTATATTGTTCCTATACAACAAATTCAATTTGATATAAAAAGTGTATCCTGGGTCTTTCTTGATAATATTGAGTATTAGTCCGTGAATTCAGGTCACATATCTCAGAAGCAAATGGGAGGTATGGACAAACCAGTCCCACTGGACAATTGTTTGTTTATATTACATTTACCCTGTTCCTCATGAGCAGGCATGGGCCTGGGTGTTTTTTACAAACTGGTGTTGGAGTCTTTCATTGGAAAGTCTTTTTAAAGTTTATCCCTGAACTGTTGTGTATTAATTACAGAATAAAACCTGCCCTAAGAAAAAATTGTGATAGAACAGAAGTTTCAATTTTTTTTGGGTTTGGATTAGTAAATTCATTCATTAGGTTTCCATTTTTTTGCAAAATGATAAAAGGGTTCGCTATCAAAACAATGACCACGTAACTAATGCCCACACACCGTGCTGATCTTGGACATTGTAAATTCCAGTGATCAGAAGAGTATAAACAGTAGTAATTTGCCTCCCCAGTAATTAGCATCCTTATTCCTAAAACTCGGTCTTACTTGCCAGTAGTTCATGATCATCTACTCTGTGGTTAATATCTGTGAATTATCTTGGATTGAAAGCTACAGTTTGATTTAAGATAGCACAAAGATCTTTAGTCTCCACTATAAAAAGCAATACCATATTATGATATTTCAGCTCTGGAGCAGCTCAAAAAGAGCTTTCAGCATTTGAAGGTCTTCTTGAAAGCTTCTGGCCTGGCAAATAAAGTACCTTTGATAAGGAATTGGTGATTGCAGATATCAGCCTTGAGAAGTCGCTACGGTACTTACAATGAAATGTCTTGATAGATGTAGTACATTGCCGTTCTCGAGCTGCAGACATTAGTTCAGCAGTGGATCCTTGCAGTTTCTTTTGGTTGATAGAATTAAGTAAAATTACATCATACTAATATTTCCTAGTGTTTTTTAAGAGACAGCTTCCCCAGAAATTTCTGGAAGACTAATAAAACAGGTGTTATTTACATGAGGTGGAAAGGATTACATTATAGATGTAGGCACCAAAGGAATTGAGATAGTTCTGCCACCTAACTGACCCTATTATTGTTGTGCCTGCTGCTTTGTGGGCTGTGGCGGAAGACTACATAAAGGACCTGATCCCGAAGCTGAACGCTTCGTGTTGTAGCGTTTCAGGATTTGGTCCATCTTCACTTTCAGGTCGCTTACCTGCCCACATCCAGCTCCTGCAGAAAGATTTGGCATCCTCCCAACCTCCTGTGGTGAGATACAGCGTCCTCCCGGCTCCTGCAGCGAGATCCAACATCCTTCTCAGCTCTGTTGTGGCAAGATCATGGCACTCCTCTCGGCTCCGTCGGGTCTCCACATGCAGGTCCTTAGTCTGCGTCGCGGCCCAATAACGATCTTCTACCCTGCAAAATAAAGAAAGAATGACAACCAACCAATCATTCTGTATCACGTTACCAGTGCTTATGCGCTGCTAAATCTTTGTATTGAAAAAACCTTTATAGCCAATACTTATCTAAAGTAGTTGCTCTTGGCTTCGGAGATCTGTTTCTTACTTTCTTTGACTTAGCTGAACCTAGAGTGGTGCTGAAAAATAGAAGGACATTAAGGTGCCGATTACGATCCTGTAAAAACCGGGTACGAACCGTCGGACGGAGCATATTCCCCGTCCGACGCGTACCCGGTCGGAACAAGATACAAACATGGAAGTACGATTCGCTCGGAAATACTATTTCCGTACGATTCGTACAAAACACCGACCGACGAAAAAAAACATACAAATGTGATCCGGGAAAGCGCCGACGTGACGTCGGGACGCACGCAGCCTGCCATTCACGGACCAGGAAGTACAGGATTCGCACAGACGTCATGCCGCACGGAGAATATTTTCCGGCAGCCAAAATCTGCCGGGAAATCAGGACGACGCAAACAAGGAGTACCTGCACGCGACGGACAGACATGGACCCGAACCTACGTGTCATCCCGGCCCTCATAGCAGTCGACCTCCTCTACAGGTTACGACGCAGATGCCGCAGAAGGTCAGAACAACAAAGGGAGGGGGGAAAGGGGGGGGGCAGGAGCAGGGGCAGGCCACAAAACCCCCACCCAAGTAACACAGCACACATGCCCTGGACATACCTGACCCCCAGGACCTGGTCACTACGAGGGGGTGGGGGCGTGTCCAGCAAAGCCAGCGTCCGCCACAGCGGAAGTGGTTGATGACGCGAACCGGTAACACAACAATACAGGTACGTCCCATACCCACGCCTTAAGAGCATGGGTATGAGTCATACCACGCCCACACCTACGTCACCCCAACAATGGCGGGACGGCTGTACCCACGTGGCAAAGGCCTGGGTACGGCCCGCACAAGCATTCCACAGCGTGGGTACGGATATGTACGGACCGTACCCCCACCCCCGTATGCATGGAGCGTACCCCCCATGCCAACAGTGTACATACGGACCGTACCCCCACCCTGTATGCATGGAGCGTACCCCCACCCCAACCGTGTATGTACGACCCGTACCCTCACCCGCGTACGTATGGGGCGTACCCCCCATCCCAACAGTGTACGTACGGACCATAACCCCACCCCGTGTGCATGGAGCGTACCCCCACCCCACCCGTGTATGTACGACCCGTACCCTCACCCGCGTACGTATGGAGCATACCCCCACCCCAACAGTGTATGTACGACCCGTACCCTCACCCGCGTACGTATGGAGCGTACCCCCACCCCACCGTGTATGTACGACCCGTACCCTCACCCGCGTACGTATGGAGCGTACCCCCACCCCAACAGTGTATGTACGACCCGTACCCTCACCCGCGTACGTATGGAGCGTACCCCCACCCCAACAGTGTATGTACGACCCGTACCCTCACCCGCGCATGCATTCAGCGTACCCCCCATGCCAACAGTGTACGTACGGACCGTACCCCCACCCCGTATGCATGGAGCATACCCCCCATGCCAACAGTGTACGTACGACCCGTACCCTCACCCGCGTACGTATGGAGCGTACCCCCACCCCAACAGTGTATGTACGACCCGTACCCTCACCCGCGTATGTATGGAGCGTACCCCCACCCCAACCTTGTATGTACGGCCCGTACCCTCACCCGTGTACGTATGGAGCGTACCCCCACCCCAACAGTGTATGTACGACCCGTACCCCCACCGCGTATGCATGGAGCGAACCCACACCCGTGTATGTTCTAAGCGTACATATCCTGAAATAGGAGGGTTGGGTGCAGAGTCCTCCCAGCAGTGCCCAGACACAGGAGGGGTGTGTGCAGAGTCCTCCCAGCAGTGCCCAGACACAGGAGGGGTGGGTGCAGAGTCCTCCCAGCAGTGCCCAGACACAGGAGGGGTGTGTGCAGAGTCCTCCCAGCAGTGCCCAGACACAGGAGGGTTGGGTGCCTAACCCTCACAGCAGTGCCCAGACACAGGAGGGGTGTGTGCAGAGTCCTCCCAGCAGTGACTAGACACAGGAGGGTTGGGTGCCTAACACTCACAGCAGTGCCCCTGCAAAGAAAATGGTGGAGTACCCACAGATCCAATGCCCACAAATGTCAGTCAGGTGCACAAAGATCCTGCAGTACATGTACCACATGTGTGCGAGGCTGGGAGTATACACATGCATAGCGCCGAAAAGAAAACATGTCCACATGAAGTCATGACAACAGTCTACATACACAAGTACAGTGACCACCAAGGACGCCACGAATGATGCAGGTGGAGACATCGCTCAGCATGCATGGCCCAAGTCTAACGAGTCCGTCACACACCCAGCCAATGTAGACACAGCTCAGCACCACATATTGGAATGACCCTGCAGGGAAGATGTCAGGTCACACAGAGGAAGAAACACACCTTGGGACGATGTCACCATGCAGTAACTGCTTACATGAACAAAGTTATGTAGCCAACAGCTTGTGATGGCACACAGATACCAGGATCCAACCTATGACCAGCACAAGACTACAATTCCCACACACCCAACACATTATCACCACCCAAAATAATGGAGCAGGTCCACCAACAGCAATACCAGACAGACAGTAGTGTACGAAGGAAAAATAAATTGCTTTATTCAGCATCCAAAAATCTGTTTGTCCCTTGAAAGTTCAAAATGTACAATGCCCATAGGGCAATCCAAAGTTCAAATCCAGGTGGGGGACACAGTGGGACGCGTGTCCCCTAGCTTTCCTGCACAGTCAGACTCCTTCGTCTTCCAGAGGGGGGGGGGGGCATCATGTGGGGGGGAAGAACCAGGCACCACAGGGACATGAGGGCGAAGGGTAGGCGTCGTGGGTGCAGGGACGGAGGACTCCACCACAGGGGGTGGGGCAGCGCCAAAGGCGGAGGCCAGGATGGCACTGCACACCTTAGCAAGGTCCTCCAGCGACTCCCCTGCACCCGAAGGAACCACAGGCCCCAAGGAGGGGGGGTCAGAGGGATGGGCCGCAGCGCCACTGGGGGAGGGTGTGGACAGGGGGGGGGGACTCAACCACCCTGACCAGGGACTCCTTTGACCGCTTGCGGGGTGGTGTCACTGTGGGGCTCAGGGACAGAGCGGCCATGAAGGAGTCTTTGCTGGATTTGTGGCCAGGAGAGCTGAGGGGAGGGGATTTTTAGGGAGTGGATTTGGTGGAATGCGGACTCCCACTCTGGCTGCGTGTCTTACGTTTGCCCCCCGACCCAGTGGGTGTGCCTACTTCACCCTGTGTGTGCGTGCCAGTAAGTGTGCATTTGACATTCCCTGCTGGTGTGGTGCCTGTGTTTGTTGTGGTGGGTGCATGCTGACGTCTGGGTGTACGTGGGACAGGCATGGGAGTGGGAAGTGTGGATGGGTCAGGGGTAGGGGGTTGGACGAAGCGCTGCAGGAGACCCACTGCTGCAGTCAGTGTCGAGTCAATGGACCTCAGCAAGTTGCGTTGGTCAGCCTGCGATGAGAAAATGCCCTCCAAGTATGCCTCCATGTTGTTCAGCACTTGGCTGTGGCCATGGAGGACATTAAGCATCGTAGCCTGACCAACCTGCAACTGCCGCTGGATGTCCACAGACTCGGCATTGGCAGCACAAGTGGAGACAGGGGCAGGGGGTGCGGTGCCTGGCAGGAAGGAGACATGTGGTGACTGGGCACGCTGGGAAGGGACACGAGCAAGTGGGAGGCGGCTGATGGCAATGGAGGGGGCGGGGAGAGATGTTGTGCCGCTGTCAGCTGCTGGTGCAGCCTCCGCCCACTCGGAGAGCTCATCCTCGGACCCGTCAGCTTCATATTCTGTGGTGGCACTGGACAGGACCTCGGCCTCACTCCCCTCCGCCTCAGTTCCACTCGATGTGCCAGCCAAGATGTCACCGCTGGCACTGGTGCTCGGTCCCTCCGCTCCGTCTGTGCTGATGTCTCCCTCCGTGTCCCCCGACGATGCTGTGGGCAAGGTGAAGAGACAGCAATTAATCATACACCTGTATACATATGTCACATGAGTCCAATCTACATAGGTCACAGTGCATAGCCTGAAAAGAAAGATGAGTAACATCTACAAAACAAGGTACATATGTAGGCCCTGCAACACACAGTTGGTTGACCCACCATGCCACTGAAAAACTATGGAGAGCATGACACAACAGCAAATGACATGAAATGGATTTTGACAGAGGAGCCAGGCTCTGGGGACAATCCAGCACTGCATCTGCACCACACAGCGTTGCCGAAAATAGGGATGAGCAGGGACCATTTCCATGAACTTTAGGCACATGCTGCATAGGTAATACTGAAAACATGCCCACCATGACTGGCTCACTGCACCTTGAGTGTATGTCCAGACAAACATCACACACTGGCCAGACCTAGCAAGGAGATATCAGGTTTTGACATGTAGGCTTTGCCCGCACCAACCACCCCCTACATGAGACAATTTGTTGAGACACAGGAAGCACTTACATCTCTTAGTCTGGGTAAAATACACATGGGCTGGATAAAAGCAAGATTGGACACAAAATACCCAAGGTGCGCCGGTCCAAATAATCATATACAAATGGTCATCATCAGATGATTGTAACAAGACACACAGGCACTGGCCACCGTGAGTATGAACAAGGAAAATCAGGTCAGGCTATACAGTGGACACTTGTACTACATTTTACGTCAATATACATGGTGCCAGGGGACAATGGCACAGAGCACAACCTATGCTGTAGACACTGAGAGTGTCCACATTTTGTGATGACACACATGACACCTAGGAAAATATGCCCATGGGGACAGTAGTGGCCACACAACTCCATGGTCCTGAATGGGAATGACTGCAAAACACGCCACCATCCCTGCACTATGCGTATCGCACACTCATGCACATCATGTCACAGGCCACAACATAGGACATGCGTGCTGTAAGGCATGACACTTGAGAGACTAACTCCCATGTCTGGACTCAGCATCAGTGCCAACTGACATGGAACCCACAAGTACTGAACTGGACAGGGCACAGGCAAGGTCCCAAAACCTGTTACACACCACCCCCACACATGATGCTACAGGCATTGTTCACGTGGATAAAGTGCCAGCCTAGATAACCTTGTGAAGGAGTGACAACACACAGACCAGGGAACACATTGCAAGGAGGGGAAGGGAGGCAGGAGAGCACCGCTATACTGTGGGTAACAGGATCTGCACAGCACCTTTAAACCCTGGCAGTGTATCCATGCAACTGTGCACTTACAAATGCTGGTGACACACAACAAATACACATGTACCTACCCCCTTCCTGCTGCTGCTTCTCCTGTAAGCGCCTGTCCAAGTCTGGAAAGACCACCGCCAGCACACGCTTGTGGATGTGGGTCAGACGGCGGCGCCCGCGGTTCTTATGGGTCTCAGGTGAGTCCCCAAGCAGGACCCGTGCGATCCTCCGTGTCCAGCACCGGATATCCTGCCAGCGTTTTCTCACCTGGGCCAGGCGCCGCTTGCGACCGTCCGTCCTCCTCACGGCACTGACGGCGTTCATCCAGATCTGCTTCTTGGCAGAGGCGCCTACCTGTGAGGATGAACAAGTGACACTACATCAATACACCTGGCACATGTCACAGAGACACATATTAGAACAAATTTGCTGTTTACAACAAGACCTTCAGGGACCATTTTCATTGGGGGAACACGACTGGTAGGTGTAGCAGTGTGCGACCAATCTGGTTTAACTTTATATTCAGGCTCCCTTGAGCCGGTGGAGTCGACGGACTCATGGTTACGCACCTGCGCGCTACGAGAGGTACTAGACCTGATAACGATTTTAGCAGCTTACACAGCAACCCCACCCATTTTCCTACTCCCTGCTGACGAGAGGCAACTACCTCGAAACACGTGTCCAGGGATGGCACACGCCACGCATACTTGCATTCACACTCGAGCATAGGTGTATCCGCCGACGCTGACCTTCAGGGACCATTTTCATTGGGGGAACACGACTGGTAGGTGTAGCAGTGTGGACCAATCTGGTTTAACTTTATATTCAGGCTCCCTTGAGCCGGTGGAGTCGACGGACTCATGGTTACGCACCTGCGCGCTACGAGAGGTACTAGACCTGATAACGATTTTAGCAGCTTACACAGCAACCCCACCCATTTTCCTACTCCCTGCTGACGAGAGGCAACTACCTCGAAACACGTGTCCAGGGATGGCACACGCCACGCATACTTGCATTCACACTCGAGCATAGGTGTATCCGCCGACGCTGACCTTCAGGGACCATTTTCATTGGGGGAACACGACTGGTAGGTGTAGCAGTGTGCGACCAATCTGGTTTAACTTTATATTCAGGCTCCCTTGAGCCGGTGGAGTCGACGGACTCATGGTTACGCACCTGCGCGCTACGAGAGGTACTAGACCTGATAACGATTTTAGCAGCTTACACAGCAACCCCACCCATTTTCCTACTCCCTGCTGACGAGAGGCAACTACCTCGAAACACGTGTCCAGGGATGGCACACGACACGCATACTTGCATTCACACTCGAGCATAGGTGTATCCGCCGACGCTGACCTTCAGGGACCATTTTCATTGGGGTAACACGACTGGTAGGTGTAGCAGTGTGCGACCAATCTGGTTTAACTTTATATTCAGGCTCCCTTGAGCCGGTGGAGTCGACGGACTCATGGTTACGCACCTGCGCGCTACGAGAGTTACTAGACCTGATAACGATTTTAGCAGCTTACACAGCAACCCCACCCATTTTCCTACTCCCTGCTGACGAGAGGCAACTACCTCGAAACACGTGTCCAGGGATGGCACACGCCACGCATACTTGCATTCACACTCGAGCATAGGTGTATCCGCCGACGCTGACCTTCAGGGACCATTTTCATTGGGGGAACACGACTGGTAGGTGTAGCAGTGTGCGACAAATCTGGTTTAACTTTATATTCAGGCTCCCTTGAGCCGGTGGAGTCGACGGACTCATGGTTACGCACCTGCGTGCTACGAGAGGTACTAGACCTGATAACGATTTTAGCAGCTTACACAGCAACCCCACCCATTTTCCTACTCCCTGCTGACGGGAGGCAACTACCTCGAAACACGTGTCCAGGGATGGCACACGCCACGCATACTTGCATTCACACTCGAGCATAGGTGTATCCGCCGACGCTGACCTTCAGGGACCATTTTCATTGGGGGAACACGACTGGTAGGTGTAGCAGTGTGCGACCAATCTGGTTTAACTTTATATTCAGGCTCCCTTGAGCCGGTGGAGTCGACGGACTCATGGTTACGCACCTGCGCGCTACGAGAGGTACTAGACCTGATAACGATTTTAGCAGCTTACACAGCAACCCCACCCATTTTCCTACTCCCTGCTGACGAGAGGCAACTACCTCGAAACACGTGTCCAGGGATGGCACACGCCACGCATACTTGCATTCACACTCGAGCATAGGTGTATCCGCCGACGCTGACCTTCAGGGACCATTTTCATTGGGGGAACACGACTGGTAGGTGTAGCAGTGTGCGACCAATCTGGTTTAACTTTATATTCAGGCTCCCTTGAGCCGGTGGAGTCGACGGACTCATGGTTACGCACCTGCGCGCTACGAGAGGTACTAGACCTGATAACGATTTTAGCAGCTGACACAGCAACCCCACCCATTTTCCTACTCCCTGCTGACGAGAGGCAACTACCTCGAAACACGTGTCCAGGGATGGCACACGCCACGCATACTTGCATTCACACTCGAGCATAGGTGTATCCGCCGATGCTGACCTTCAGGGACCATTTTCATTGGGGGAACACGACTGGTAGGTGTAGCAGTGTGCGACCAATCTGGTTTAACTTTATATTCAGGCTCCCTTGAGCCGGTGGAGTCGACGGACTCATGGTTACGCACCTGCGCGCTACGAGAGGTACTAGACCTGATAACGATTTTAGCAGCTTACACAGCAACCCCACCCATTTTCCTACTCCCTGCTGACGAGAGGCAACTACCTCGAAACACGTGTCCAGGGATGGCACGCGCCACGCATACTTGCATTCACACTCGAGCATAGGTGTATCCGCCGACGCTGACCTTCAGGGACCATTTTCATTGGGGGAACACGACTGGTAGGTGTAGCAGTGTGCGACCAATCTGGTTTAACAAATACACATGTACCTACCCCGTTCCTGCTGCTGCTTCTCCTGTAAGCGCCTGTCCAAGTCTGGAAAGACCACCGCCAGCACACGCTTGTGGATGTGGGTCAGACGGCGGCGCCCGCGGTTCTTATGCGTCTCAGGTGAGTCCCCCAGCAGGACCCGAGCGATCCTCCGTGTCCAGCACCGGATATCCTGCCAGCGTTTTCTCACCTGGGCCAGGCGCCGCTTGCGACCGTCCGTCCTCCTCACGGCACTGACGGCGTTCATCCAGATCTGCTTCTTGGCAGAGGCGCCTACCTGTGAGGATGAACAAGTGACACTACATCAATACACCTGGCACATGTCACAGAGACACATATTAGAACAAATTTGCTGTTTACAACAAGGCATAGTATGCATGCAACGCATTGCACCTTTGTCATAGGGACATGATCCTCTGGGGAAGGGCAAAAGCAGTACGTGCCATTGAAAGGACACAGGTGGAATGAGGGCAACGACACAATCAATGATCCAGGCTCACACTGTGCATCACAAGCTACACCAGGATTATGTGCAGCACCTCAAAGCAGTCACATGCCACAGGCCACTGACGCTACCTCAGCAGAGTACACAGACACACACAGGCACAGGACATTCACCTGCCATTGCCAAATGCTGCTACAAACCTCACTCTGCACATGTGCCACTAGACGGGGGGGGGGCTCACAGGTGTGGGGCTGGCTCTGCACGTCAGACACACAGCACTGCTCCCTGCTCACATCACATGGGCAGGGTATATCCATCCCTCATGCAGCTTGGGTGCTACACTCCACATATGCACCCACCCACATGACGGGACTTACACACACACCGATGTCCAGGGTACGAACACATCATGTGGACACTCTCAGCACCGGTACACAGAACTAACACACATCTGTGGGTACAGTCACCTGTCACACTGGGCTGACCACATAATCACATGAGGACTGTAGAGGCTACATTCCCAGGAGGATAAGACAGGCAGAATGTGGCATGCACCATGCAGTGATTGTCACAGTAAACACAATGCAAGTGAGGACGGCAGACTTGCACCACAGCATGCCCTGGCTGGGAGACATCAGGAATTCCCCCCCTGGGACTCCCCCTACAGTACATTGCATGTGTGTCACACCTGGACACAATGCCAGAAGTCACAGTCACAAAAAAGGGACACAGTCTGTGCCAGTGGACTCTGCACTCACCTGATACCCTGGTCGCCCATACAGCAGGGGGTACTGTGGGAGGATCACATCCAGCAATGCCAGGTTCTCCTCCAGGGTGAAAGGCTGTGCCCTCTCCACAGACCTTGACATGGTTCCAGGGAATCAGGAGCAGCAGCTGGGTCGTAGAATCCAAAGATGTGCAGGCAAGTGCTCTCTCATGGGACCTGGCTGCCTTATATCTGCCTTGCTGACCTGTTTCATGCACAGGAGTACAGACTGATTGGTCACTCACATTTGCATCCTATGTTTCCTCCAATCCCTTCAAACCTAGCACAGTCAGTGGGTTTTTATTGTTTATTTTTATTGAGCATGATGTCAACTCCAGAACCACATTGCAACAAAGTAGATTCATTCAAACTGACTTTTGCTGTGCACCTGCAGAAAAAAATTCTTATTTAAACTTGGTCTCCATGACAACCAGCATGCATGTAGGCCTTTATACTTGTCCCTCATGTGTCCCCTATGTAATTTGGAGATTCACACACAGGTACGGTGCGTTCCGGGGCCCTAGGGCATCCCAAATGCATAGCAACGGCCCGTACAGGCGTGTGTACGGTCCGTATCACTATGTGTACGCATACGCCAGCACATAGTCATAGTGATAGTGAGTGTACGCGCGTGTGTACGGTCCGTATCACTATGGGTGTGCTGGCGTATGCGTACCCATAGTGATACGGACCGTACACGCGCGCGTACGCTCACTATCACTATGGGTGTGCTGGCGTATGCGTACCCATAGTGATACGGACCGTACATGCGCGCGTACGCTAACTATCACTATGGGTGTGCTGGCGTATGCGTACCCATAGTGATACGGACCGTACACGCGCACGTACACTCACTATCACTATGGGTGTGCTGGCGTATGCGTACCCATAGTGATACGGACCGTACACGCGCGTACGCTCACTATCACTATGGGTGTGCTAGCGTATGCGTACCCATAGTGATACGGACCGTACACGCGCGCGTACGCTCACTATCACTATGGGTGTGCTGGCGTATGCGTACCCATAGTGATACGGACCGTACACGCCCGCGTACGCTCACTATCACTATGGGTGTGCTGGCGTATGCGTACCCATAGTGATACGGACCGTACACGCGCGCGTACGCTCACCATCACTATGGGTAGGCCTACGGCAGCACTCCCATAGTGATAGGGAACGTACACAGGCCCTCAGAGTGAATGTACCGTGTCTTTCACACATCACAGTGGTGACAGGCAGCACACAGGAAGGAATAGAGCTGACATACTTGTCCATGGATGGACATCAAGGCATTGTCTGGGCAGTACTACATGTGTGGGGCACAGGTGTGAAAGGCTGTGATGTGGCACATTACTCCTGAGTCGAGGAGGCAATAGATGTATGATGAGATGTGTACAGATGTTATGTGTGATGGTCTAATATGTGCCAGGCATGCCCTTAACTCCTTTGACATGTGTGCATGTCGTACTGCACACTTGGGATGAGCGTCACTGGCATGGCACAGTCAACAACACACGCAAGTGTCCCCTGATGCCCGCTACAGGGGTTACCACACCAGACATGTGACTACCCACGGTGCACGATGCGTCTATGTCATGTATGTGTGTTGTGTTCCCATTAGCTTGATGTTGGTGTTCCCTCAAAAGCATCAGCTGTTGCAGCAACCAACATGTGTCTGTGTGTAGATGGACATGGCACACTGTTACGCACACCAGGCCACATGTGGTATCGGATGTGAGGTGTGTATGTATGCATGGGACACGGAGTAGCGTAACAAGGACCTGTCTGCATCCTCTCAATGTATGTGTGGTGAGTCATTACATGTACACCTTAATGGCAAGGTGTGTGGGCTGTCCTAGTGTAATGTCATGTGACCTGTGGCTCTAGTGTTCCGCTACCTGTCTCTGCAATCGACATCCTACTTCTGCTGATGTGTTGATGTATGTCACTCCTGTGTTGCGTCTGGCTGTTCACTTACACTGGGACACAGCTAATCCCATGCCATGGCATGTGGAGGTTCACAATCTCCGTGTGTAGCTGGGTCTTGGTAGGAGTGTCACCTGGCAGCCATACGTGTCCAGGGCATGTGGCACATACCTGACTCCGTATGTAGCATATGTGAACTGACAGATTAACATGTGCTCAGTACATGTAAATTGTTGTTGTAGTGCACTCACTCTTCCTTGTCACTTCCAAATTACTGCAGAGCGCCGCCTCTTCCCCGACCAATTCCGGACTTGGCTGACATGCGGGAGAATGACTGTATACGCTGCTACCGCTTCCCCCAACCGTTGATTGAGGAGTTGACGGCAAGGCTGGCACCACACCTGCAACCGCTGCACAGGTATCCTACGGCACTGACACCCAAGCTGAAGGTAATGGCAGCCCTACATTTTCTAGCCACGGGTACCTTTCAATATACCATAGCTCATGTTGGTGGCATGTCCCAGAGCATGTTCAGCCGTGTGCTGCATGATTTCTTAGAGGCCATGTTGCTTCACCTGGATGAGTTCATCCATTTCCCAACTCCTGAACTGTTGACTGGGGTCAAGCGTGGATTCTATGCCCTGGGAGGGATGCCCCATGTCATTGGGTCCATAGATGGGACACATGTGGCTTTGGTACCGCCACAGGCACAGGAGGTAGCGTACAGGAATCGCAAACACTACCACTCCATCAATGCCCTTGTGGTGTGTCTGTCCAACATGGTGATTTCACATGTCTGTGCTCGTTTTCCAGGATCAGCACACGATGCCTACATCATGAGGCGTAGCAGGGTGCCTGAAATGATGACGCAGCTGCGCAACGAACGAGCATGTGTTGTTGGTGGGTACACTCTGTCTGTCCTGTATTTAGCGTAGACTTCCAGCACGACCGCTTCTCCTGTGCTACTTATGTCCAAGTGGTTTCCATGTAGGGGACGCTGGCTATCCCAACATGCCATGGCTGATCACACCTCTCCGCAACCCCATCACGCCGGCCCAGCTCCGCTACAACACCGCCCATGGCCGGACAAGGCGAGTGATAGAGAGGACATTTGGCCTCCTGAAGAGCTGATTCAGATGCCTCCACAAGACCGGCGGCGCCCTCCCATATGCCCCGGCGAAGGTCTGCAAAATCTTCATGGTCTACTGCATGCTGCACAACATGGCAGCTGAGAAAGCTGTGCCACTCATCCTGGATCAAGATGATCAGGACCATCCACCCGTGGAGGATGAAGGGCTTGGCAATGGGGCTAGTGATGTGGAGGATGTGGTTCCACAAGAGGACATTCGGAGTCGGCTCATACGCGACTTCTTTGCTTAGTGGTGAGTACCAGTGTCTGAGTGTGCACGCATTGGTCCCCGTGTGGCATGTGTTGCGATGTGTGTGTCCATCTGCATGTATGCCACATGAGTCAGAGGTGTGTGTGGATGTGTCACTCGAGTGATGGTGCCAGTGATGAGTGTATTTCCCCAGTCATAATTGTGACCTAGCATGTTGTCATCCTTACATGTGTCGAGTACATGCACATGCAAGTGGCTGTGCTTTTTGTGGCTGACTTCTTGTGTGTCTCTCATCCCCAGGTACTTGCGCATGCCGTCTGCTGGTTGCATTGTTGTGGCACTGTTATTCCTCATGGACACGTCATCGTGTGCTGACTCAGCGTTTCACGCACGGACAAGTTTGGAAGTCTCCTTAGGGTAAGGGATGCATCAGGGGTGTATTGGGTGTGGCAGTTGTTTACGATGTGTGCACACTGCCCCTGTCGATGTTTGGTTCCTCTGCAGACATGTCGCATCACCATGGGACACATGACATGTAGCTTGGTACACCTGAATAGATGGTCAGACTTGTTGACAGTCATCTGTGATGGGATAGTGGATTGTGATGATGGCATCAATGTGTGTAACACTGCCCTCGGACACATACGGTTTGCATTGACTTGACATGGTGTGGGACTTCCACATCAGAGGATCAATGGTGTATGGCAGCCTCTCCGTGAGCAGCAGGGGGTGTTTAGCTGTTACCCGACACTTGTGTGCCAGTTCCATGGCTATCACGCATTTGTGCTCTAGAAGGGGGGTTCCAGTGTTGGACCCACATGTTACTCCACATGACCTGTGTATGTGTACTCCGAGTTGCCTCTGCATTCCCGAATACATGAATAATAAAGGTGTCCCTATGCCTCCAAGGTGCCTATTCTCAGTCAATGCTGGTGTGGTGCCACGGTGCATACGGCATGTCTGGCATGGTTTTCCGTTATCGTGGCTATGTGTCTACGTGTAAAGTAGCAAGATGCAAGCTGTTTGTGTGGGATTAGACTCTGTATTGTGCATGATGTCCATGACTGTGTGGGTATTGTGACATGTGCCATCCCCATGCATCCAACGTTGGCCAGGCCACCATTCTCTGCATCCACCTGACTCAAGCTTGCAGGACATGGTTCTGCCACCTGTCCACACATACCTGGGTGCCCCCCAGGACACTCCACATGATCCCTGACCTCTGCGCATGGCTGTCGCTGTACTCAATATGTCTGTCGGCACGGTTGTGCGGCCACCCCCTCAGCTGGTTGGGCCCATCACGGGTGTGTATGGTGCTCCATGTCTGTCTTGCCTAATACATTGTGACCCATGTGTGTCCTGTGCCAGACTCAGGCCCCAGGGTGTGGATGGTTGAAGTCACATGAGAACTCAGGCATGGTTAGACTTTACAAGACACATGTAAGGTAATAATGCAAAATGTAGGCATCATCTCTTTAACGTGTGACGTTTTATTTTTGTTGGGGTACGTGGGGGGGGGGATGACATGAGGGGCTTTCCGGGTATGTGGAATCCAAAGTTCACTAGGGGAGTTGGTGTCCTTGCCATTGGAAATCCTCAGAGTCCATGCCACAGTCTTTGTCAACATTGGTCAGACAGTGACCAGCAAGTCCAAGTGGCAGAGAATGTCTTTTGCTGATGTGCTGCTGTTGGTCCAGTGGGCCAGGTGCCAGGCCAGGTGTCCTGGGAGATGGTGCCGTCGTGCCGACCCTCACGGTCTTTTCCGTGGACGACCCGCCCTCCTGCGGGAACCCTCAGAAGCAGGCCGTGACGATGTTTGGGATGCTCCGTCGGATGTCTCCTCCTCCTCCTGATCCCTCCCTGTGGGTGGTGATGTTCTTCGCCTGGTGGCACAGGGAGGGTTGCCCATGTTGTCGGCCATCCGACGGAGTGTACGGTGAATTCCCGTGAACACCGTCACGAGCTCAGCCTGTCTGTCCTCCATCCGCCCTTGGTGTCGCAGTAGACAGGCATGTTGCTCCGCATGTTGCTGGGCCTGCTGGGTCTTGATCTCCTCGAGGGTGGACACAACCTGGGCCATGCCCGTGGTGTCCTGCCGGTATGTGTCCAGGATGTTTCTGACATGGGAATATACCGGTTCCGCAGCCAACTGGTCAGGCTCGCGCCTCCGCCGTCCTCTACTCCCACCACCTCTGCCCACTTGCACCTGGCCTGCCCTTGTGGGCACATCGGGTCTCCGGGTCCCCTGAGGGGTGGCATTAGCGTTGTCGCCTGCCTCCTCCTGGGTGCCCGGTACACCGTGTCCCTCCTGGTCAGCCTGGCTGCATTGTAGTGGTGGGGCAGGGATCCTGGGTGTCTCCTGGAATGTGGCAGGAGTGGGGGTGGTGGTTGGCCCAGTTGTACCTGACGCAGGTGCTGCAGGTGGTTGGACACCAGAGGGGCCAGGTTGGTCAGGGTCGTCCACAGAGTGGTGAGAGTCGTCGCTGCCGGTGGGTCCGTCATCCCGCAGAGCCGGGTCCTGTGAGTCTTCCCCCCCAGTGTTGGGGGGTGATCCACGACGTTGACCTGTGTGTGAGAGAGACAATGTTAATTTTGTTCCATGCAACATCCATGTTTCATTCGTTTCTAAGTTGGCACATTTCCTCTGGGAATTTGGATATGTCTTGCATTCCAGTCACAGTGCACTTGTGCATGGGTATGTCCCTTGGCCACAGCTTTTGAGACTTTCCCTATGTGTGGCACAGTCTTACTTGCTGCGTCAATTGTGACTGCAATCAGCAGTGGAGTGAGCAGGTGTGGCGAGCCATGCATTGGCGCCTTCCGTGTTGCACTGTACGTGGGCACATGGAGTTGTTCCACACACTTATATAATGCAGGTAGCTGGCGTTGTGCTCGTGCACAGGTTGAGACTTGGCCCAGTGTTTTGCCATGGAGAAGAGAGGGGGATTCAGGCACTGGCCACCCTTGTCTACATGCACGCAGTCCACCTGCTGACGAGCAGACATTCCCACACCCCACAAGGCTGAATTGGTCTCCCTGTGTGTCCCTTTCTCACTCCCTCTCTGTCCCCCTCTCCCTCCCTCCCTGTGTCAGCCTCCTCCCTGTGTCCGTCTCCCTGTGTCTCCCTCCCTCTCTCTCCCCCTCTCCCTCCCTCTGTGTGTCACCCTCTGTCACCTCAGCCCAGCTTCCTAGGCACACACTTTTTACAGATCTTTGAATGGCCCTTGGCTTGTTGATGTGAGTTTGTTTCTGATCTCCAGGCACCCATTGGGTGTAGTGTCTGTGTCTGCGCTGCTGCTGTGGTGGTGTGTGCTGCCACTCTTTCACAGTGTTGGCTGTTCATTAGCTGCTGTCATGTGCAAAAACGTGCCTTCACCCCATGTCTTAATGCAAGGCGTCCGCCATTTGCTGGCAAGTCTTTCCTGTGTGGGGACACACTGTTTGTCTGGCTGTGACCTAGGCCATATGGGCAGAGGGCATTGTTGTCTGCTTCTAAGTTGCACTATGTGATTTTTGGGGCCCACAATCCCGCCATCCGGCTTACCGTGTCTTGTGTTGGTGTTTTCTGTGGCCTGTGACTTGGCATTGTCCAGCTGGGTGCATGGGGCATGGTGGCGCTAGTGGCATGTGCGTGTTCATGGAGTGTGGTTGAGTCATGCGATAGCTTGGGGTGGTTGCATGCCTGATTGTGAGTTTGGTTGTGGATGACGTTCCCCCCATGTGAGGTGAGTTGTTTTTTTACTCACCCGGCTCTCGGAGTCCTTCTACTCCCTCCACTGCCACCACCGGCAGTATGGCCATCACCCTCTCCTCCCAGGGATGGTATTGTACGCGTCTGCGGGGCGGCCCTCCTCCAGTGATGTTGGCCTGGTTGTGGTCGTCGGTCATTTTGGCTCGGACCCTCCTCCGCAGATCGTACCACCTGGCTTGGCATTCATGCCTGGTCCTTCTGGTGGACGCAACAGCATTCACAGCATCGACAATCCTCTGCCACATGGCTGTTTTTTCGGAAATGCTGGTCTGTCCGACCAATGTTCCAAAGAGGTGTGGCTCGACTCTGAGGATTTCGTCGATAAGGACCTCCAACTCTTGGCTAGTGAACTTTGGATTCTTGTTAGTGGGCATGGTGAGGGGTGTGGGTGTGGATGGTTGTGGGTGTGTGGGTGTGGTTGTGCAGGTGTGTGTGTGAATGTGATGAGGGGGTGTTTGTGAAGGTGGGTGTTAAGGTGTGCAAGTGTAAGGTGTAGTAAAGGTTCAAGTATGGTGCTGTAGGTTGTCTGTGGGGTCTGGCAGCAGTGAGTCTGTTGCAAAGGCTCATGGTTTTTGTCTGTGGGCCCTTTTTATTGGTCCATTGGTGGGTGTGGCTGTGTTTGAACTTTGGGTGGGTGTGTTATAAGGAGTGGTTGTGTTTTGGGCCTCTGTTTGGGATTTTGGCAGTTGCAGGTCAGTGAATGTGTTGTATTTGTGCTTGTTGGACATGTTTTGTGGCTTTGTGCCATTCGAATAGTGTATTCTTGTGTTGTTTTGCTTTGTCCTGGTTGTGTACGTGCGTTTTTAGCGTGTGTACGGTGTGTACTTCGGCAATTTTGTTGTACAGTGCTGTCCTTGTGTCTGGCTTGGTACGACTCGTACATGCGCGATGTTGGGTGAAGGTGCTGGTGTTGGGGCCTGGGGTGCGCTCCGTACTTAGAATGTTGGGGTGGGGGTACGCTCCACACGTACGCGGGTGAGGGTACGGGTCGTACATACACGGTTGGGGTGGGGGTACGGTCCGTACATACACGGTTGGGGTGGGGGTACGCTCCATACGTACGCGGGTGAGGGTATGGGTCGTACATACACGGTTGGGTTGGGGGTACACTCCATGCATATGCGGGTGAGGGTACGGGTCGTACATACACGGTTGGGGTGGGGGTACGGTCCGTACATACACGGTTGGGGTGGGGGTACGCTCCATACGTACACGGGTGAGGGTACGGGTCGTACATACACAGTTGGGGTGGGGGTACGCTCCATGCATACGCAGGTGAGGGTACGGGTCGTACATACACGGTTGGGGTGGGGGTACGGTCCGTACATACACGGTTGGGGTGGGGGTACGCTCCGTACGTACGCGGCTGAGGGTACGGGTCGTACATACACGGTTGGGGTGGGGGTACGCTCCATACGTACGCAGGTGAGGGTACGGGTCGTACATACACGGTTGGGGTGGGGGTACGCTCCATGCATACGCGGGTGAGGGTACGGGTCGTACATACACGGTTGGGGTGGGGGTACGGTCCGTACATACACGGTTGGGGTGGGGGTACGCTCCATACATATGCGGGTGACGGTACGGTCCGTACATACACGGTTGGGGTGGGGGTACGCTCCATATATACGCAGGTGTGAGTACGGGCCGTACATACACGGTTGGGGCGGGGGTACGGTCCGTACATACACTGTTGGGGTGGGGGTACGCTCCATACGTACGCGGGTGAGGGTACGGGTCGTACATACACTGTCGGGGTGGGGGTACGCTCCATACATACGCAGGTGAGGGTACGGGTCGTACATACATGGTTGGGGTGGGGGTACGCTCCATACATACGCAGGTGGGGGTACGGGCCGTACGTACGGGGGTGTACATACACGGGTGGGGGTACGTCTCGTACATACACGGGTGTACATACACGGGTGTACATACACGGGTGTACATTCACGGGTGGGGGTACGTCTCGTACATACACGGGTGTACATACACGGGTGGGGATTCGACTCATACATAGGAGGGCTGGGGGGAGTTTTGGGCGCGTATGCGGGCACATGTCTCCATGGTTGCTATGGGAGTTCGGTGCGGACGGTGTTTTTTCCATCCGGTTGTAACATCGGACGCACGGGATGGATCGTACTAGCGCGGTCGGACTTCACTTTTCACATTTGTACGGTAAATCGTCCGAGGATGTGTCGGACACATTTTCCGACCCGAGGACGTGTGGGGAATTATTCCCAATGCGATTCGTATGGACTTTTTCCCATGCGAATCGTACTTGGCAGTTTGTACGGCACTTGTACGATTCGTACGGTAAAAAGACCGGATACGAGTCGTACGGGGATTTTTTTTACAGGATCGTAATCGGCACCCAATTATTTCCCCCCTGAAATTTTAAGAAAACAGTATTGGTTTCTCCTGAAGCTATGGAGTACTATCCATAATCTCTGGTGTAAATTTCTTCGTTGTGCTAGCAAGTTGCTAGGGGACATTTGTGTTCACTGCAGATCTCCTGTTGTCATGGGACAGTTCCAGTAATACATAGATGGGTGCTGCTGGGTTCTTCGTTTATTTTCTTTTTACATTATATTGTTGCATTCACCCATTGACACTGCCAATTTATCTTTTCTATGGATAATGGAAGAAGGGAACCACAACAGTAGTTTAGAGAGCGAAACCTCACCTATACCATTATTGCAATACAGTTCCTTCCTGCACACTCATATACTTTATCTCGCTTTTTACGACATCTCCCTGCTGCCCAGTCCTATCCTTGAGTGGGAAACATCATGGGACAATTTCACCTTTTCTTCTCGTCTTCCCTTCTTCCCCTGATTTACTGCTGGTGCTTTGACTCAGTTTGGTATAGTGAGTGACTGGGGGAGAGTTCGGAACTCTCATCTTGCATATCTTCCCTTCAGAATCGTAAGTAAGAATCTGACAATTTTAGCCAGAGCAATGCATTGCCAAAATGCATCACCTCTTACTTTAAGATCCCATTTTGACAGCAGAATGCTTTTATCAACTCATCTTTCTTAAAACCCTTGATGAAGACACATAACCAAATACAATTTTTGGACATTAAGAAAGCTTAAGGTCTTTTAGAGGCTCCTTACCCCTTTATGCACTTGCTCTTTGAGAATCCATGGATTAAGATGTATTTGATAACACCAAGAAAGTTTAGAGTCTCTCTAAAGTCCTCGTTTCCCTCTTCTACCTGTACCTCGTGAATATATGGACTACGTTTGCATTTGTATAAGTTTGTGCTTCTCTTACTGCGCTTATGAAATGTTTTGGACATGCAGATTCTAATTCGTATTTTCTTATGAAGTTGTTTAAATTGGTTTATATTTCTTTTATGGTATATACTTGCATGATTCTAGTGTTTTTTTTCATATTATGTCTTCTTGTACCTTTTTGGCAATTTGCTGATATAAAGATTTTAAGGGTATAGGATATACCCAATGCAAGTCTATCTTGGTATAATTCACAGACTGCTTCTTTTGGTTCAACAAGTACGAAGTGAGATGGACCAATTATTGATGGGGATATTGTTTAAATGTTGTAGTATATGCAAAAAAGTCACCACAAAAGTGTAAATCTCTGTCTATCTAAACATTAATTCTGGTGCAAATATTTCAAATCTGCAAAGTGGCAGTAAGAGCACAGATCCACTCTTAAACAGAGAAATGCTGAAAAGCATTTCTAAATGGCTTTCTGAAGACTGGTCTAGGGAGTGTCACTTGTGATAAGTTGGGCTTTCACGAGTGCTGGGAACCGACAGTTAAAGCCTACATTATCCAAAATATATAGATTCTCATTTAAGGAGGTGCATCCTTTTTCGTCTTTTGTTAGAGCTTGTCACATCTATCTGCTCTTTATAGATTCAAGAGCTTATGATCCAGGGAGGTGGCTCTAGTTCAATTTTTATGACGCCGTACCAGTGGCAGAAACAAACTAGTTTAGCTCACTTCCCTTTCATCTCTTGTTTCTGACATGGAGTATTCCAGTCTTTTGACATTAATCCAACTTTGCCAGGTAGTAAGCTTTGGTTATTTCCTCACTCCAGTGTCTTTGCGTTCTACAAGAAAGCCCTGATAAATCATCACTGATCATTTCAATCATAACATTTACTGATTGACTAGTTAAACTGATACTGTAGGCAAGGATGAGATTGCTTTGCTTCAGGTGAATCAACTCTTATCAGAAGCCTTCCTAAATGGCAACTATTTGAAAGGTACCCAATAGTAAAAAGAAACACGATGGCTCCTAACGACCTGATTTATCACCCATTTTGCAACATCAGCGCCCAGATGAGATTTTTTCAGGAACTGTGAGAGGTTTGCACAAAAGTGTACATACACTAGCGAAAGAACTTGTTAGTGATCACTCTAATGGAACTTGGCAATGACCAGTGGCATAAGTGGATGAATGTTCCAATCCCCAGGTAATTCTTCTAGATAAGTGTGTCCAAGCAGAAGGTGGCTTTCCTTCCCGTCCAACAGTAGGCAGCAATCGGGAAGAGAAAAATAATCTGAAATCACGGAGGGTTATAGGTAACACTAGCTGGCAAATGGTCAATTTGTAACATCAATGTTGATTTCTCTGTCCTAGTGCCAGCTGCATTCTAGTGAAGCACATTGACAAACATGTCAATGGCTCCTTTATGTTGATCCTTGCTACTTGGGTGAGGTTAAAAAAGCGTAGGTCAGATCTGTTTTAACAGCTAGAGCTACATAGAAGTTGCTCAGTGGCCAGAGTCCTTATCCCTCTAGTAGTGTGATCTCCCTCCTAGTGGTCTCAGGAGGGAAGGGATTCAAATGGGGCCTGTGGGAAATATGTTCTTGAGAGAGGGCCCACTATCACCCTCTTCTATGGTTGATTTACAGAGGTATATGTGTAAAGGCTTCTTCCCAAACCCAAGCACACCTTTACATCAATGGAAGTAAGAGACAACCAATAAGATAGATTGGTTCATTCCAAGAGAGATTTGAGCTCCATAGCTTTGTGTAAGGAAATTTTAAGAAAGACAAATGCAGAGCAATGCTGTCCTTGCAAAGAAATTGCATTGCACTTTGGAATTGGCCCCTAATATTTCTAGTCCAGCAAGAAAATCACAGAACAGTGTGTGCAAAGAAGAGAAAAAGCAGGACTCAGTGGCAGGGCTCGGCTGGCTGGAAGATGCCAAGTTTGTGAGAGAGCTCCGCTGTCCCTCAGCTCCCTATGGTCAAATATCTTACCTTAACATCTAGATTAAACAGAAGGCCTTTTATGTGTTCAACAAGAAAAACCCTAGCAATATTCCTGCATTAACTAGTTGCTTTATCTCTACCCATGATGGGCCCTATCTCATAGAAACATTTGATATGGTACCCTCCCTCCCCTGACAATGCAACTGAGCTGGAGCACTGGAACTCACCTCGATTTCTTGATGAACTCACTGTGCATCTGCCACATTTGCACTGAGATCCTTGTCTTGGAGTGCTGGTGCTGCTGTGCTCAATGCAGGCTGTGTGGTATATTATTCCCAGTGTAGCAGAGTTTATGATAGCAGAGACAAAGGAGTGAAGGCCAATCATGAGTGCTAGCTAACATGTGCCCACAGGTTATGAGAACCAATAGTAGACTCTGAACTCAGGTGTGAAACCAGGGGCCAGGTAGCTGGACCATGGAGACCATCTCGGAGCTAGATGGGTATAGATTGGTGAGGGTCTGCAACAATGTGGAACGGGTCATTTTTTAACCTGCCTTCAATTACTGGAGATATGCTGTTTTGTAAGCAACATACCCCAAACCTAAATACATATTAACAAATGCTAATTGATTGCACCCTCTTACACATTTAACTGACTAACCTATCCACCACTTAAAATTACTTTCATATTTCACTATACTAATTCAACACTAATCATCAATGGGTCCCGGAGTAGCGTGCTACTCGCCGAAAAAGCGCTTTGACGCCTTGTCAGGGGTAGTAAGCGCTATATAAATGCAATTACAATAAAATACAAATCAGTACAATACATTGAACTTCTTAATGTCTGAACTGAAATGCATCAGGCTCTCTATCACTAAAGTTGAAAAACCTACATCAGTGACTAAAAGGAAACTGGAATAAATGCTCACTCTAGTATGCAGGTAGATAACCTAGACAAGCACATTATTGCAAAAGATGAAAAAGTAATTTACTCATCAGACTGGGGAAATGAACTCTGAAATCTGCAAAAATGTAAGCCATTTTTGAGGACAGACACAGGAGAGATAACATACACAGATGTGGGTATCAGAATTAGAACAAGGAGACACATTCTTCCTATCCACTTTTATTCTGAAAAGTCTTGAATTTGAATTCTCCTAGGTCTTAGATTTACAGAGAGCGCATCTGATCAGCTCAACACAAAAATGACACCCAAACCAGTTATTGCTTTTTGCTCCAAAACGAACAAGTGGCTAAAGCAAGCCATGCATTTAGCAAACATGGCCCCTACCAATATAAGGGACATACAATTTCTTTCTCAGCTGCTTTCTCACATGAAACAGCATACCACATAAACGTTTTCTAGCACTGCAATCAGTACTTACGAAATGGAATATCGGATATGGCCTGTTAGCACTCGCAATATTGTGCATAATCATAAATGGAAATCCAAAGAAAACTATCACCCTGGAGACATTTAATGTTTTCTGAAATCTGTAGAAGGGGCTTCAAAGGACAGTAGATGGCCCTAATCATTATGTGACAACCACAAATGCAGAACTCCTACGTGGAACCAAACATTACCCCAAAATATAGCAGAGCTCATTACATTGACCTTAAGAGGCAGATTGAAATTGGGGTCACCATTAAAGGTTTAGGAAAGTTCCCCTCTGCTCTTGAAATATGTATGGTCTACAAAGCACAGCTGGCCTGATGCATCTCATTATATGCAACAGCTTATATAGCATTACTGGACATATCTTTCTAGAAATATGGAGACACCACACATCTGTTAGACGTGCAGATCACCTTTTTAAAGGTTGCTGTGCTATCCAATGCATCCCTATGAGTATATTCTGTTCCACATTCTCATCTTTGACAGTAATCACTAAAACATTGTTGATGGTTTTTAACTGTAAGCCACAGAAAACAACCTTCCTAAAGCCCTTTCTGACCTCTGAATGGACCACCTACTGTGCAAAAGTGATGACTAAGAAAGGAAACTATTAGTACTCTCTTCTGAAAGGACACACTGAAATAACACAGACTAAATAGTATTCTTCTTCTCCGGGTCTTACACAAGTAAAACAACTATTTTTTGCCAAACTTTGTAGACTGCAGAATTCGGCCACTCTACATTTCTGATTAGTGGTGATTGGAGTATCACCTCAGATCCCATTCTTGGTGACTCAGGAAATCCAGACGTTTCATGTCAATAATGGAGCCGTACTTTAAGATATAATTTTGACTCAAGTATCCACAGACCCCTGGTACCTTCTTCCCCCTATGGACAGTGAATGCAAATTTCTATCAAATGCCCACTACACTAAAATGCATATAGGCTGAGTAGAGCAGTGTCCTCCAAATAACTGTGAAATTGAAGAAGGAGGCATTTCAAACCATGCACCTACAGGGTGGAACAAGGTCCTAATAATGATCTTATCCAAGACTATGACTTGGAGTGTGAGTGTTCTTAAGTATAGACTTCCTGAGGAAAAATGAAATTACAAAACCATTTAAAAGAAGGCCTAGAACTCATTGAATAATCAGTTGATTCAAATCAAACCAAATGGTCAGCTGGTAAATATTATATCAGAGGCTGAATGCTAAGAGATTCTACAATAATTCTACAATAATGATGGTCATTTAAGAGAAAGAAATCACACGGCTCAGTACACTTTATTGGAATTGTCTGAAAAATTATAATCTTAACAATGTTGACATTTGAATTGAATAGCCTATTCTCTTCTTGAGCAGAAATAACACAAACAAGCATAAACATTGCCATAGAGTGGAACATTATTGGCTCTCCTATTATGGTGGCAAGAGATGCAAATCTGCCATATATGTGATAAAAGACTGTAAAGGTGAACTACTCCCACATCCCTTGGAAATAATGAAAGGATTCTCTTTTGTTTTCTCTAAACTCCACTTATCAGAATTGAACGACTTAGACTTGCACTAAAAGCAGAAATTAAACACCAGCCTAAGTAGCAAGTGAAGAATGCATGTCTTAGTCCCTGGGGGTGTGGGCAAAGATGTTGGTCAGATAACCAGAAGATAATGTTTTATAATGTGATATTGAGCTGCTAACTTAGATGTGAGAAATGTAGTTGTTGGTTGAATGGGGGTGACCCCATGTCAAACAACATCCATAATCCCTGCAAGGGTGAATCACAAAGGTCACTATGTTAACCTATGCTTAACTCTCTGGTAGCTTGCCACAAAAGCAGCCTGGCTTAACGTAGAGGCACTGTGTAAAGTATTTCTGCAGCACAAAAATGGAAATAAAGTGAAAACACAACAAATTCCACATCCATTTAGAAAAAGTAAGTACATTGAAAAAAATTACTTGACACCAAAATGACAAAAGTCCATTCAGTAGAAATGGAGTTATCAGATTTTTTTAAATTTAAGGTAAAAAATATAGCACCTACAACATCAAAGTGCCAACCGTGGACATCTAGTCATGTGAGACTGAGTCAAAGTAAAAAAATGTTGTTGACCACAATGGAGTCCGAGTTGGATAAATGAAGTGATAGGGCTTGGTTGGCTCTTAATTTCAGACTTAAAAGAAAATAATACATTCTTTGTAAAATGTTCTGAGAAGGTCAAGTTCAGTGGGGCAAGGCTGCAACGAGTGTCCGAGGAGGAACCATCATCATCGGGGAGCTGCTTGAAGAAGTCAAGTTGAAGATTTCAAAGTCCACACTTATTATCTTTTTGGAAGTTGAAAATCTCCAGCTGGATGAAACTGTAGGCTGTGGCTGACAAGAGCTCAAGGAGGCCAGATACCCCTTTCCCGCAGGACTGCTGAATAGTATTTGCTGTGCATAAAATAATGCAGCAGGAGCTACCACAAAGTCAGACTGACTGGTGATGCACTTTGGGTGGATAGATAAGCAGGTTGGTCCTGGTCTTCTCAAGTTTTCGATTTTGGCTATATGGGCACCTTCAGAAGCACCACCAAGGGTCCAGGACTGGCAGTGCACCATTGGGGGGGTGGTTGGGACTCACTCATGCTGGGTCCGGTGTGGGTTCAAGATGCTTGGAGCTTTTTCTGTCCCTGAGGCTCTGATCAGGAGGCCAGTCACCTAATTCCTGGAGTCATTTTGGTAGTCCTTTGGTTCAAGTGATGAAACAGGGCTCAATCAGCAGGGCAGGCCTCTCAAGATTCAAGGCAGTCTTCAGGAAGGAAAACAGTACTGGAATACACAGCAGGCCCAGCAGCAAACAATTCTCCAAGAGTCCTTCCGCAGGTTTAGAAAGTGAACTGGAGAGGGGGTCTAAGGGTCCTATTTTATACCCTGTGCATTCTTTGTCATAAAAGGTTCTAGAGAATTCCCTTTTGAAGTGCTTGAAGTTTCATGACTAACCTGTGCTGGCTCTAAGGTGACAACATGAACAATGCAGGGGTGAAAAGTCCTTTGTGTGAAAGTAGAGGACAGTCTACTCAACTGCAAGTGCGGCTGTGCCCAGCTCCGCACACCCATCCAGCCAGTTGATGGCTCATCCAGGCACACGTACTACGTCTAATGTGAGGCTGTCTGGGAGGAGGAAGCAAAGTCTAACTGCCAACGACACTCAGTCATGTGACCTAGGACAGGCTGCAGGCATTAAATTGCTAGGGCAGGAAAATGCCAACTTTCTAAAGTAGCATTTTCAAAATTGCACCTTAAAATCCAACTCTATCATTGACAATTTGTAATTGCAGTTTCTCAGACACCAAATGTTTATCAAACGTTAACATTTATTACATGGAATAAGGCAACCCAATGTTAACCTATAGGAGGGGCAGGCCTCGCAATAGTGAAAAACAAATTTAGGAGCTTTTAACTACCGGAAACTTAAAACTTAATGTAAATGACCAACCTTTTAATTACAATGCACCCTGGCCCATGAGCTACCTAGTGCCCATGTTAAGGGTGACTTATATGAAATAATAGATTTTAAGGCTTTGCAAGTGGTTATATTGCCAAGCTGAATTGGCAATTAAAAACTGCGTTGAGGCTGCAGGAGCAGACCTAGGACATGTTTTAAGGGGCTACTTTCTGGGGTGGTACAATAAATGCCGCAGGCCCATTAATAGCATTTCATTTGCAGGCCATGGGTATATAGGATACCACTAAACAAGGGACATATAGGTAAATTAAATATTAATTAAGGTGTAAGCCAATTTGTATTATGTTTAAAGGAGGGAGCACAAGCACTTTAATCATAAATAATAATAATGATGTGATTTCTACAGCACATACTTACCTCATATGAGGTGTCCCAGCACTAGATACATGTATCCACCAGCCATCCTGCAGTTTTAAGTCCCTTTGCATCCCAAAGAAAAAGCCAAGTTTTAAGATTTTTCCTAAAAAGGCATTCTGACTTGGCCTGCCGAACTGTTGGGGGCAGGGTATTCCACAGTTTCGGTGTTAGGTAGCAAAATGAACTACCACCCATGAGCACCTTCTTAACTCTGGTAACAATAGCCAACCTTTCTCCAGCCGATCTTAAGTTCCTCTGTAGTACATAAGGTCTAACCAACAAATTTAAGTACTGTGGGCATTTGTTTTTAAGACCTTTGTAGCAGTAACCCCAGGCTTTAAATGAGGATCTCTGAATCACTGGCAGCAAATGAAGCAGCTTAAGTGCAGTCCCTATAGACGTACGCCTTTGCAGATTCTGTAGGAGCTGGGCAATCGTATTCTACTCCCTTTGCAGTCTCTTTATCCTTCCCTGAGTGACTCCAAGATATAGAACATTGCAGTAGTCAAGCCTCGACACAATCAAGGTCTGCACTACTGTCTTTCTAGGTGACACTGGTAAGAGGCCATATGGGTGGAATTATTTGACAGCGTGATGACAAGCTGAGTGTCATATGCATATGACACAATCGTGAAGCCATAGCGTTCAATGATATCCACCAATGGTCACACCTATATGTTAAACAAGGTTGTACTTAAAGAAGAGCCTTGTGGCACCCGTTGCTTCATTTGAAACACCTTTGACTGGAGGAGTTTCTGTGACACTTGAAAGTTGGGACCCTGCAGAAAAGAGGCAACCTACTGCACTGCTTTATGTCCCACCCGACAGTTCCAGAGTCTCGCTATCAAGATATTGTGGGACACGGCATTGAATGCAACACTGAGATCCAATATCAACAGTGCAGCAGAATCACCAGTGTCCAAGATTTGCCAAATTAACTCAGTAGCCAACTGCAAGGCTGACTCAGTGCTGTATGAGGGGTGGACCCCCGATTGTGTCTTGTGTAATAGGTCATGACTCTTTATGAAGTTTGATAGCTGCTTGTTATTAGACTTCTCTGTGATCTTGGAAAATAATGGTAGCAGTAAAACCAGACAATAATTTCACCATATTATGCTTCCATCTTCCCGGCACCTGGCCAGAGATCAGGAATCTGTTACTCAACTGATCATTTCCTAGCCCCATTCCAAAATAGAGAGAGAGGCTGGGTCCAACAGAGATCCTGATTGTAATGCAGCATAAAGTACGGTCAGCTCTTCATTCTCAATGGGCCTGAAATTCAGCAACCTAGAGCTCTCCTCTGACCACCGTGAAATTGAAATAGCAAAGTACCAGGGGGGACAAGACATCTGCTAACCTCAGAACAAAGTTGGAGGCGGGACCCAGGGGGTGATAAATCAGGGTCTCAGAAACGTACAGTTCTTGATCAGACCCAAAGCAAAGAAGGTTGCTTCACTTCTCTAAATACTAAGCTCAGACATCGTGAATTGTAATGATTGTTTAAAGATTATTACAAATCCATCGCATCTCTGGCTTGTCTATCCAGACTTCTAATAGCAAAACCTTTTGGAGTGGTCTGTAGTAGGTCTGGGAAGGAATCCTCTACAAGCCACGTCTCAGTATGGAAGACCACATCTGGTTGACGCTCTTTCATAAAGTCATACATATCCAGTTTATGTTGGACTAATAACATGCAGATCAAAGAGGAGAACTTAGCTGAGGTCTTAAGGGTGTGACTTGCCTTGTCTTCTGGGATAGCCTTTCCCCAGTGCAGGGGTGAGACCCCACAGTTCCCACACCTACTCCCATCCATAGCCACGTCTAACCCATGATGGCAGGCCCTAGGAAAGGTGGTGGCAAGTTCTAACAACTGTAATTTAGAGTATTTAATCAGGGCCAATTTCAAACCATCGGGCCAATTTCAAAGAGTCCAAACCTGCGTGTTCCTCAAATACTAGCTGGGGAGGGAGCGCTAGAGCGTTGACCTCACAAATGGTAGCCTCAAAGCAGGAAGTGAGGCAGAACTATATTACCCTACCCTTTCTGCTCAAACAGTCTCCCTGCGGCAGACTCAAATGCCTTGGCAAATGGCTAACAGTTCCTCCATATGGCCATCTCAGTGCTACTGCAGCCCTCGGTAACCTTACATCAAATTACAGACCCACTCTCTTCCTGTGTCTATTGACCATCCTGATATAACTAAGCTGTTACCATTGGATGGCTTATTTGACATCTCAGCCCAATAATATTGTTTTTGTATTTGATTGATCTTTACAACCTGCCACCACACAGCAGTCAAAATAAACTGCAAGTTCTCAAATATACTTACAAATAGACTGCATGACTGATACTGCTAGTGCAACTGCATTTCGTGCGACAGCACTCACCAGTTACAGAGGCAGAAAATGTACTGATATACTCCTCAGGAATGGATTGAATGCTGCCGCCTTCTGATCCTCATCAGCGTCTCTGCAGCCTTCAGCACATTCAACAATCAAATGGTGATGCACATCCTAGACTCACACTTGAGCTCCTCTAACAGGGTTTTGCAGTATTTTATGTACCAGCAGCCCCTAGTGCATACAGATTAAGCCTGGGCAAAGCACTACGCTACGCTCGCGTAGTTTGCGAAGTTAGCGCTACTTCGCACTACGCGAACTGCACGTAGCACAGTGCGAACATGCGTAGCGTAGTGTTGCGTAGTGCTGCGGTCATTTTTTGCTTGCTCGTGGTCCTCAACGTCAAATTGGCGACCGCGAGCAAGCAAAATGACATCCCGGCGAGACTTTTTCCTTGTTCGCGATCAGCAACATCAAGTTGGCGATCGCGAGCATGGAAAATAAACCTCCCGGCGAGATTCCCAACGCGAGGAGGTCAGGTTTCTCATTGCGAGGGGTCGCGTATGCTCGCGACCGCTCGCGATGAGAAACTACCAGTTCGCGTTGAGAAAGCTGCCGCTCGAGTAAAAATCTACTCGAGCAGCAGAAAACTACAGCTCGCACTGTGCAAGATGCCATTTTCAATGATTGCACAGTGCCGGTTTCTTGTCCGCACTGTGCAATCATTGAAAACAACATCTTGCACAGTGCGAACATGTTACTACGCAGTTCGCGAAGTGCTACGCGTAGCTCGCGTAGTGCGAACTTCACTTTGCGTAGCTTCGCGAAGTGCTACTTCGCGAACTACGCCCACCCTTACAGATAGGAGCCAAAAGGTCAGCGGAACTTCACGGGTTCCTACTTTTACCCTAGAGATTCATACTCATCTGACTCAACTTCATGCTCTACATGGAACCTCTCAGGTCCATACTCACAGAAAGCATTAAGGTTTGCCAATATGCTGATGGCACTCACCTCTTCCTCAAAATCTCAATTGACAGCATTCACTGACTGAAAATCTGCTTTAAGCTAATCCAGAGCCAGATGTTAAGTACATATCTCATATGCAACCTGAGTTAGACCAAGTTGCTCATGTTTATGGACCATTCCACAGATTAAACCATTGCTTTATGGCTTCACTCTCCAGTTGACAGACTATACAAAATAACACAAATAATCTAATCTTCAAACAACACATCACTAGCTTTGCTCTAACTGGCAGCTCTCTGAGAATTTTGACATTAATATTTCACCTATGTTGCGTCTACTTAAGTCTCCCTGTAGTTATTGTAAATCTTCATATGACAAGAATGCCCACACTCATTAGATGCATGTCAGGACACACGTGGGCTCACCTTGAACATTGGCAAGTGGTGTACAGAAGAAATATTATCTATTACGGAATGCAAACGAAATCTCAACAGGCCACATTTTCCGGAGTATTTATTATTAAAGTGGCAAAGCGTGTTGTTAAGCCAAGAATGCTAACAACATGCTCTGTCACTTTAGAAACGCAGGGCTGCACCGTATTTATAAGAATATGGTGCAGCCCTGTGTTTCCCGCTGCACTGAGACTAAATTTAGCAGCCTTGCACCAATGCAGCCACCTTTGGTGCAAGGGTGTCTGCATTGCAGGAGAAAATTGTTTATGTGCAGGAAGGTGTTCCCTTTGGCCCAGGAGTGCACAAACGCCTTGGCACTAAGAGGGTTAAGAAATAATGTTTGGGTATTGCACACAATTATTTTAAATGCTAGTGTCTGTATTCAATATGATAGATCTAAGCACACCAAATTTCGAAAAAAAAATGAAGAAAGCTGGTGGACCTTACAGTCTATCTGGGATATAATATCTTTCATTTTGTCAGCAGATGGCAATTTCAAGACGGTTGGCACACACGCGATATTACAAAACCAGTAATATGAGGTTCAGGCACAGGGATGACAGTCCACCGACCATGAAGCACTTTTTGTAATTTCATAACTGCTGCTTTTGCAATATATTTGGTGCGAAGATAGCTTCTTGAAACAGCCAGGCATCTTTACCAGTAATAAGCTGTGAGATTGATGTGTCTATTCCTGTCAAAGTGCTGATCCCGTATTGAAACAATGTCTGTCCTGCTTTCCAGTTCCTCATCTATTTTGTGGCTATTTAATTCTCATTATTCTTTTCATGATTCAAAGTGTCTCGTGATGTCACACAAGGCCTTCATTTTGAAACCAGTCCGGGAATAACTTCCCTGACTTCCTTGCATCATTTTGTTAATTACATATCACTTGGATAACCCAAGGACACGTGTTTAGACCCTATGTATACGAATGACATATGCTTTTTCAATGCACTGCTGCACTTAGAGATTCAACACGTAATTTTAAGACATGCAGTTCAATAGCCTCCAGGATTGCTCTGTGATTAATCACTTACTGCTGATTTTTGTAATTTTTTGTCCACTCTTTCAAATTGAAGTCTGTCTGAGCTTTCCTTCTTACAACGTTGGTGAAAAAAGTACATTTCGATTGGTTAATATTAATACTCGTTATTAATAGCTCCTAAAAAGCGGCATGTGTGCCTGGTATGAGATGTTATAGTGAAAAATAATTAATACTTATTAAAATATCTAATTCCGTTTAGAAATTTTGGACCTGATTTAGAGTTTGAGGGATGGACTCAGGGACATCTTAAGGATTTTGGGGGCCCTAGGCCAAACGCATTCTGGGGGCCCCTATTCCGAACAGCTTTGAATTTATGATCCAGTCTCAGCTCTTTCATGCCCTCTTTGGCCAGGTCACTGGCAGTGCACAAGAGCACTAGTTCACATTCTATTTACATCTATTATTCAGGGATAGTGATGTGTGTTGTCAATATTGTTGCACAGAAGCATCTCACTATTATTACTGCAAATAATTTCTGTGACACCCTCCCATTTCTCATTTGCGAAGTCCTGTTTTTATCTAAAAGCTGCTGTTTTATGGATGTTGCATGAAACGGACACACCAAATTTGTCTGCAATAGACTTCCACGCATCATCCACATTAAAAAGAAATGAAAAGAAAACGCCATTTTAAACAATCTGTTTAAGAATTATACAAGGTCATCAGGACTCTCTTCAGAACCGAGCTGACTCTATCAGCGGGCCTCATGAAAGGCTGGGGCTCTGGGCCAGAGCCCAGTTTGTCTATGCCTTAAAACATCTCTGGATGGAATACCTTGTCACAAATGTGGGGCAGCTCAGGAACACAAAGGGATACATGTTACGGCTGCTGCCTTCACAGTTTGAGTGGGACTTTTTTAAATCCTCCACTCTAGGGTGCTGGCTACGCTTAGCAGCTGTAGAGAGAGTGCCACTTTTTCAACAAGCCCAAGTGCCAGATGTGCTGAAAAAAGTGGTCACAATTTGCGCACCGACTTTCTGCGAATCCTATGGCATTTTGCAAACCGACCTATGTACCAATAGATGGGTATACTAACTACCAAGTGTGTGGCAATTCGACCTACCTCATGAATACTAATTAGGTAGGTTGAAAAGTGTGGACCACTACGATTCACTGGCATCAAAGGGTGGGTATTTTGATGTGGTCAGCAGACCACCATGGATTTCAATGTCTTTACATAAAGCACTTTTTTTTAATGCAGCCTGTTTTCTTTAGAGGAAAACGGGATGCATTTAAAAAACACATAAGCAACATTTTGAAAGCTATTTTTCAAGAGTAGTCAACTCACTTCCTACTAAAAAAAAGTTTTTCTGACCATTCACAAAGGGGAAGGAGTTCCTTGCAAAAGAGTTGCCACTAACTTTCAAAAGTAGGTAAAATATTTATGTTTTGTAACCGAATTTAAATTGCAAAACATTAATACACAGCATGGGCACTCGTCATTTGGGAAGGACTTTCCAAGCACGACTCTTCAAGTTAGTGACTCCTAACAGTTTTCTAAACCCATATAGCGATTCAGTAAAATTACACAAAATAGTTAAATGGGTTTAGGACTATAAAAAAATCTTGTTGTAATCTCAGTGTTTTAGCAAATCGCAGGATTTGTGAACAGAAAATGTTTTTGCACATCTAGCCCTAAGTCCTGCATAGCAATATCTAGGGCACCAAACCGTGTAAAAAAAGATATTGACAGGCTCGTCAAGAAGGGGAAACTACTCTGTATGCTTGGCAGAAGCCAGCTCTGCAAGTGTGAAAGAGAAAGCATTATCCCTTATTATGGACAATGGAAAACATTATTTTCTCTCCTTAATTTATCTAATAGAGTTTAGTTGCTAGTCAGCAAAGTATGTAAGAATAAAAGGGGATCCTATGAATCCAGTTCCTTTCTGCTGTCAAAGAGGGAAGGAAGTGCACTGAAAAGTCACAAATGAGCCTATTAACAAACTGCACTTTGCATTACATTAAGTACAACTGTAATAGTGCTACCCATGTACTGCAAAGTCCCAATCAATAACCTACATGCTGAGGTTTATGCCTTTGCCTCTTCCATCTTTTATGTGTAGGGATCTCTGCCCCCACTACGGAGATCTCTGTAAACGTAAACATATGTTTTAGTATTAAATGAGGGAGGGACAAGGGTGGCTAAAACATGAGGGGGAATACTTACAACTAAATTTGAGGGGCTAGGGACGGATTAAGAAGGGGTTTAAGGAGGGTAAGGAGGCATTTAGGAAGGGTCATGCACCCACCCACAAAAGCCTAAGCTCATTGATATTCACAAACTGCACTTCTATAGTTACTGCAACCAAACATAAGTCCATCACTACAACTGGCCAACCACTGGTGCCACAATGCACTCCCACACACATGCAGTCAGAGATCCACTGAGACACTGATGCACCGACTCAGAGACTCACTGAGATGCTCAGTCACCCACTCGCAGACTGATTGAAACACTGATGTGTCCACTCAGAGACTGATGCACCCACTTACAGACCCACTAAGACACTAATGGATTCACTCAGAGACCCAGTTAGACTATGATCCAACCACTCAGGGGCCTAATCATTCCCTGATGCAACCACTCAGAGATGCCCTCAATGATGCACCACTGAGAGACCTACTCAGATACTCAGAAACCCACTCACATACTAATGCACCCTCTGACAGACCCACTGAGACACTGATGCACTCACTGAGAGATCCACTGAGACGCTGATCCACCCACTCAGTGACCCGCTGAGACACTGATTCAAGCACTCAGAGCCTCACTTAGATACTGAGACACCCACTCACAGACCCAATTAGACACTGACGGAGCCGTTCACAGACCCACTGAGATACAGAGACACCCACTCACAGATCTACTCAAACACTGACGCACCCACTCACAGACCCAATGAGACACTCAGAGAGCCACTCATGATGCACTCAGAGAATGAGACACCCAGTAACAGATGTGCTCAGATGCTCAGATACACAGTTATAGTCCCACTCAGACAGTGATGCACCCACTCACAGACCCAATAAAAACTGGCACACCCACTCACAGACCTACTCAGATACTTATACACCTAATGAGAGACTTACTGAAACAGTGAAGCACCCAGTCACAGATTCCAGTGAAAGAGTAATACATGGTGTCACAGACATATTGGAGAGGTATAAATGTTTTTATAGAGTCATTATATAGTAATGTATATCATGTGATGGTTAGAATCCATTTTACAGATACAAATTTTGAATGTGCTGGTGGTTATTACATTTCTTCTATTGTTTTGTGATTTCTGGATGCATTTGTGATCGTTGCAGTTACTGATGTTTTGGTGATGCCCGACATCACCTTCAAAAACAGAAAAATGGTTTTAAAGATGGTTTTTATTGAACCTCAATAGAAAAACATAAGTTTAAACCTGTTTTTTATAGAGTCATGTAGATAGAAATGCATATAGTGTTATGGTTAGAATTACTTTTTTTTGTTAAAATTTTTAGATGTGTTGGTGGCTATTGAATGTTCATTTTTGTTTTGTGGTTTTGCAACGTAATCGCGATAATCACGAATATTTAGAAAAATTGAAAAAAAGAAAAAGTTGTGTGTAAAGAAAATTAAGAATATTTTGGGTACTAAGGTGGATTTGAGAAGAGCCTTTGTGTTTATTGTGTATATATGACTGTTACACATAAGAACAGATACAGAGTTTGAGGTTGCTTAGAAACACCCTGTTGCCTTCATCTGTAAAGTGCACTCGATCACCTCTATAGATTCCATGCATATCAAAACTCAGGTTGTTGTTGTAGATAGAGCCCATGTTATGGTCTCTGAGGAATGCAAAAACAGTTTTATTAACATGTTTCCTGGCTTTTTCAGTCTGCAGCCAGAATTGATCAGACCACTTCCATGTCAGACTTTGGCATATGTTAGAGTACTTCAAAAATGTGTGATGGGAAAGCATAATCAAATCAGCAAAGGTGCCTTTCATTAGGGTTTCCAGTCCTACCCCAGTCGATGTACCTAAGTCCCACGTCAGTGCACAATCATGAGGTCAGGGGCTAGGAAATCAGCAGTAGCAGACAGAAGAAGACTGGAGCTAAATGAGGCAGTTGGTAGAATGAAAGGTAGTTAGAATGCATGTGTGCCGGTGGTTTAACAAAAATTAAAAAATGTGATTGGATGCAGGGAATATGCAGGTGAATAAAAGTAGGTAGCATTTTGAAAGGATTAGTAAATAGATTTTTCATTTGATCTGGCAAATAGAAAAAGATTTAATACAGACTTGGATATGCTTTACAGTATGTGCAGTAAACCACACCTGCTATAGCTCATTTTTTAACTAGTATGGCCCTTCTAGAATGTGCTGTGATCTTCTGACCTACTAGTTCTAGTGGTTGCTATGGAGAATGAGCTAAGAGTGTATTGGAGAATTGTATTAAAGAGAGAGGTGTCAGATTTGAGAAATTTCTGCGTTTTATGCTCATTCTCTATAAGGAGGATTGGATTACCTAGCGAGGACTTCACAATAAAGTGTAGTATACTGTTAAAAATATAAAGCTATAAAGCTAAACAGGTTTTCGAACTCCTGTTTTTTTCACAAATTTATTTACTGATTATTACGACTTCATCACGATTTTTCCGAAATAGGCATCCATTTTAGGCTTATCTGTAAAAGTGAGTGAAAAGGTTAATAGATAGTAACCATTTAGCAGTGGACTTAGAACAATAAAATATGAAAGGAATGTTTTTATTTGCTGCCTTTTGCAGTATCAGACAGTGGAAAGTTTAGAAGATTGTCATTTATTGCTGCTTTGTATATGAGAGCTTGGCCATTTTTTAACAAATCCCAGGAGTATTGCATCTATTTTAATAACAGCAAAAAATCCATGTCATCAACAAACTCAATCTTCTGGTGTGCCAAATACATTTCTTTTTAAGTAGAAAAATTGATTAACAAGGTATATATCTATGCCAGATTGCAATAAAAGAAACAGAAATATATATATATAAAAGTATTTATAAAAGATGAGATGGTTTGTAGCTGGTAGTATGAGTGTTTTTATACATCTATTAATAGGTGACTAAGACATTTTATCTCAGGTGTACAGTTGGTATCTGTGAAGTTAGTTCAGAATGTGTTTCCACAGAGCTTCATATTGCAGTAAATGGTGGAGGAGGTTATGAAAATTAGTTTGGGCAGGGAAAATGGTGTGCCCAGACACAACATCACATCCCAGAAAAGTTTGCTCCTTTGCATCATGGTACATGCAGTCCACAATTTGCGCTCCCCTCAGTGTTGACTGTCTGAAGGAAGCTGGCTCTGTATATACTATACCAAAATGAAGAATAGTGTGCACAGAGTGCATTGGAACCCCAAAGGTAGGAAGAGGTAAAAGTAGATAGCACCTTTCTCCCTATTTGTGGTAGTGTGGACGAGCAGTAAGGCTTAATGAGAGGGTAGTGTTAAGCATTTGTTTTACACACTCAGGTAGCAAATGATGTCACACATTCAAAGACTGAACTCAGACGAATTTGTTTGTATCAAAAATATTATTAAGTTATTTTATTTCTAGAACCATGTCAATCCTGGTGCAGGTAAGAGAAATAATACTTTGCAAAATCTTATGCAATGTTTTACAGTTGAATGCATGTTCAAATGCAGCTGGTTGAATTACAGGTAAGTTAATATTTCAAAATTACTTTACAGACTACTTTGCACGTTACTTTTTCTACTCACTGTGATATGCCTAGATATCACACTGTGACATTTCGTAGACAAAAGGTAAGTAATTCACTTTTAGTACATTTGCAGTTTTTCAATGTTTCATACAAAACAACTCCACACAGAAGAATTTTCAAACAAAAACAAAAACAGTCAATGCAATCCTATGGAAAGAAATGGAGTTAATGGTTTGCTGGTAAGTGCTTATTTGTGAGAGTTATAATTCTGGGGTCAGGACCAGGGTTCCCCGAGGATCAAGGATGCACTCTCAGAACACCCTCAGCAGCACTAGGGTGTCTGGGTCGAAAAGTGGTGAGGCCCAATGTTATCCATCGAGGGATAGGGGGGCTCCGGTTGGTTGCTGCTCATGAGCAGGCCACAATGTTGTGGGGAAAAAACTCCTGGTGTTAGGCTCAGGGCACAGGGGATCCGAGTTAGCACCCAAAGTACACCTGCAGTGGCACAGGGACGGCTGGATGCAGGGTGCTGTTTAGGCATCAGGTGCCCCATTGTTTTCAATGGAAGTTTCCGGTTTTGGATTTTTGCTGCAGGCTCGGTCCAGGAAGACATACAGGAGGAACCAACAGCTGGGCAGATAAGACTGAGGGCCCAGGGATGTAGGTGCACCTCGGGTTCTCTTCTCCGGGGCGCAGGGCAGCTGGATGCAGGAGTGTATTTTGAGGTCAGATTTCACCTTACAGGGCCACTCGCAGTTTGGGGGGTCTCCGTGCAGAGGCTGCAGGCGGCGTCGGGGAGTCCTGGAGAGGTCAACCCATGGTGCACTCGGACTCTGGAGTGCTGGGGGACCTCGCTACGACCAGTGGGCTATCCGGACTCAGGCGGTAGGCGTCTGGTGCAGTGGTGGTTCCAAGGTGTTGGGTTTCTTTGTCCTCAGCAGTCTCAGAGTTTTTCTTGGCTGTTTCTTTTGACCAGAGCTGCACGCACAAGAGATACGGTCTTTGTAGAAGGCAGTCAGTCCTCCCAGGGGTTCTGGAGGTCGCTGGCTGCAGGACAAGGTGACTTTTGGCACAGGATCTCTGGAAACTGCAGAGGGGCAGGTAGGGCTGGGGCCAAGTCAGTTTGTCTCTGCAGTCTCCTATTCTGGGCATCTTCTTTCATCTTTCTTCTCAGGTTGCGGAAAATCTTTCTTCTTATTTCAGAGCTACTCCCTAAATACTGTATTTAGGGGGCGTTTTAGGTGTCTTGAGGTCAGTAGCCAATGGGCTACTGACCTTAGGGTGACTGCACCCTTGCTGTGCTCACCCCACTTGGTGGTGTGGGCACAATCCCTAATCCTGATTGGAGGTTGCCTGCCATCTGCAAGATGGCGGGCACTGAAGAGCGGGCTTCACCTTGCCTCCCCCACCTGACGGGTGTGGTTGGCAGAGGTGAGCAAACCTTCTGGGCTGCTCTAATATTTCCTGCCTGTCTTCCCGCCAAAAAGAAGGGGAAACAGGAAGGGGCCTGCTCCTGATATCCGGAGAGGCTGGGGGTCGCATTACAAAGGCGGCAAGGCCTTTGAAGCTCCCCTGCCACAGATGGCTCTTCCTGACCTGTTGGAGGTGTGACTACCTCCACCCAGGACAGGCTTTGTTTCTAGGCTTAGGGAGTGAAGGCTCCCACCCCAGAGGTCCAGAAACATGTCTTGTGATGGCAGTCTTGTGTGTACCAGTCATAGAACCCACCAGAGGCTGGTCGTTTTTCAGGGGGCATCTCTAAGATGCCCTATGAGTGCACTTTTCATTAAATCTCACACTGGCATAAGTATGGGTTTAATGTGCTGAGAAGTTTGACACCAAACATCCCAGTTTTCAGTATATCCATTATGGTGCTGTGGTACTATTTATGACAAACTCCCAGCACCATATACTCTTAATGGCATTACTGCACTTACAATGTCTAAGAATTGTTCTAGACACTCTGGGAGTATAGGCCCTATGCACCACTGGTATCATGCACCCAGATAGAGGGGTGGCTGACCTATGCCAGGGCAGTGGGTTGTAGCCATGGCACACAGGGATGTATGCCATGTCAACTCTTCACTCTGCCCTGCACCAAAACTTGCAGCTTGCAATGTCAGTGTGTGTGCGTAAAGTTTTAGGGCCTCTAAGGGTGGCACAATACGTGCTGCATCCCTTAGAGGCCTTCCCTGGCCACAGTGCTCTTGGTACCCATAGTCCCTTTTACAAGGAACTGACATATGGCCTGCGAGGTGCCAATTGAGGGTACAAGGTACAGTTTTGGGAAAGAACACAGTCCCTGGAAACCTGATTGGCAGGGACCCAGGGAACATCAAGTCAAAATGCGTCATTAGTCTGGCAAAAAGTGGGGGGGTTACTGCAAGAGAAACCCAGCCTCCTACACTGTAGTATTATATCAAAGTTTGGTGTAACACTACAGTAAACACTGAGTGTGGTGTAACCCTACAGTCAACACTGAGGGGAGCGCAAATTGTGGGCTGCATGTACCATAATGCAAAGTAGCAAACTTTTCTGGGATGTGATGTAGTGTCTGGCCAAACCCTTTTCCTGCCAAACTGATTTTCATGACCTCTTCTTCCATTTATCTAAGGTTCCTACCGTTCCTTTTTGTAAAAATTGCGTTCCAGCCCATTGTTACACTTCATCCGGTCTGAGCCGGAAAGTACGGCTTGAGCGAGAGAGTACGGCTTGAGCTGGAGATTTTCGGCCTGACTGAGGGCGTGAAGATACGACTTGTAAATAACCTCTGTGAATACCCAAAGTCATAAAGTTAAACTTTTGTCTCCAATTTTGTCTTTGTGAATCGAGCCTGCAGTGTTTAAATATGGATTAAGTTTACTTGTGCAGAGTGTGCTTGTGGACTCTCGCTACCAGCATGTAAAATCAGTTTTTCAAGTATTAAATCCATGTTTTAGTACATATAGTTAACCTTAGACACATGCTGTAGGTATGGCATAAAGCATGATTCTTTCTGGGTAAAAAAGTGAGACTTGTCCATTTGAGTTTCTGTAACTTAGTCATACAAGTGGACATTGTTATGCCAAGCACTATATAGACTATAGCACCCATGATGCAACTGACATACAGGTTTGTAAAGCATATAGGCTTTCTCTTATCCACTCATGGATCAACAGAAGCACTTATACATCCATTAAGATACTCACAAAGTAGATATATACCCATAAGTATCAAAGGCAGCTGCAGATATGTTTCTAACTCCTATTACCGGAACTTAAGTATTCATTCAGCTATGCACGTTCACATTGCTAGAGTTTTCAAACCAGACAGTCAGAAGCTTGTAAAAACATTTAGGCATATTATGGGACTGTTAACTAGGCCTTAGGGTAGGGTGCTATGTGGTTAATACACAAGATATGTAGTGCGCAGTTTGAGTGAGCTACATTCACTCATAAAGACACTTGTACTCAAATTTACATGCAGCCCGTCACCCAGACTTCAATCTGACATACCTAAGTAGAAACCTAGCCACTATGTCTTGGGAGTGGTATAGTTGACCTGTGCATGCAGTTTTGCTGTTAGGACTGTCTTCTTACTTAAATCTCCTACACAAGGTGTAAACTGCTCTTCTAGAACATATAACTCCCTAATAAGGAAGGGTTAGGTAGGCCATAGTGCATGGAGCTATGTACTGAAAATGTAAGACATGTACTCTGAAGATTCACTGAGCTAGATGCACACCAACAGACCCATGTGCCCAATTATACATCCACTATGGCCCCAGACTTCAATCTGAGACAGGGAAATAGAAAAGACACAGGACCAGATGGATCAATATTGGATTTTGCGATTCCATAATTGCGAATTTTACCGATGCGCTATTATGGAACCGCAAAATGCAATGTATGTAGTTTTCACAATAATAATTGTGATTCTTACATATTCCTTATTTGTGACTCGCAAATTGCGACTCGCAAATACATAAGGAATAGCTTCCCATTCATTCCTATGGGCCTAAAGGCCCATCGCAATGACTGGGAATTGCATGCACAATTTGCGAGTACCCAAAAGGTACTCGCAAATTGCGCATGCAATTTCAAGGGTGCCTGTTGCACCCCTGGAATATGCATGTGTGCACATGTGGCACACATACATGCCCTAAGGACATGTATGTAAGCCACATGGCACCTTGAAAAATGAAAAAAGTGCATTTTTCATGGAATTCGCATATTACCACCAACTTGAAGTTGGTGGTAATTTGCAATTCCTTAATGGCAGGTCGCATATTTTTTTTGCTTCCTGCATTTCGTTTAACGAGTCGCAAATTACGATTCTTTAAAGGCATTCGCAAAATAGGGAAAAACCTTTTGGGACGATATATCCCAAAAGGCTTTTTACCGTTCACAAATGGGCAGATTCTGCGAATCGGCCCGTTTGTGAATGGGAAAAATGCTTGATACATCTGGCCCATAGACACTAAAGCACTCAACTTGCAGGCACATTCAGAGAACCATAGAGTTTACAAAGAGAGGCAGTTTTCACCAGCAAACTTATAAACACATTGCAATCAGAGCCCCAGATTGGGACTGAGACACTCATTCACATATCTTCTAAAGAACTGACACTTTCAACTCTAACATGCTGAGAAGTAGCTCTTAATCATGTTTTGGGCCTTGTACAGTTGAGCAGCAAACAAACTCATGTGCCCCATTAAACACCCCCTGTGCCACCCTGACTTTAATCTGACACACAACCTAGGCCTAAGTAGCAAAGCAACCTTTTACCTACATTTGCCCTTAACTTTCTCTGCATAAAGGTTCTAGCACTGAGCTTTTACCCAGTTATGTGCTGAATAAATGTTGATTGGTTTCTTGAAAAGAGCCTCATTTATTATGTAAGAGGATTCTTAGTAAAATCCCCTGAACATGTCGTACATAACATGATTAACATGCTCTAATGAAAGTCATGGCCAACTTCATCCTAGGGTGACAAAACTACTTTGCATAATTGCAATTATTGATTTAGGCTCATTTACATAATTGTACGCTCAACATATTGATTGTGGTAGGAACCCTGAAACTATCTTTGTAGTCTAAAGGAATTGCACCTTCACTAGTAACTAGAGGAGACACTTCCACGCTGACAGAAGACACTGAAGTCCCTGCATGCTGAAGCTTCAACACGCAGCAGTCTGACATCCCTTGCAGGGTGTCCAACTAATGACCAAGACGGGGGGGGTCCTTTATTCTCTCCCATCAGGTAATGGAGTTGGCTCTTTCCTAGGGGATTCTTGGCTTTACACCTACATACATGTAAGGGACACTTAGGTAGGGTTTGCATCACAGGAGTATGCTTGATTACTGTCATGTTTATATGCCTGCATATATTCACTGTTTTTGCACCATGGTAGAATGGTACCTTATATTTACTCTGTTGGTGCTCCTAAGCTTTTACATTTGCTTCTGTCTAATGATTGTCACGGGCAAACATGTTTTATACTAGAATGACGCTGGTTTAATAAATGCTTATTGAAAACATCCCCAATTATTATTCTGTGTATCTCTCAGTGATGGCACTGTGAGGTAGCTGGTTTATAGGCTGACATATCCTTTGGGGGAGTCCGGACTCAGTCTAGAGACCAATCCCTTAGTTGATGTTGACCAACAAACATGCAGATCCTATGTATTTTTAGGAACCACACGACAATAGAAGCACCTAAAGATTCACTGACATAGACAGGCACGAGTGATTTCTATGTGGAGGTAATGAAGGCAGTTGCACACACACCTAAAACTACTACTTTGGCAATTATCTTTCATGAAGAAGTAAATACAATGTCTGAACACTATACTGTCTATTTAAGATGCCAATCTGGATGGACAGAATGCAATGACCTCAATATAAAAACCAAACTAAGACTACCAGTCTCATATCTGTTATTTTTTCAACAAAAGTGCTGAGAATTATTCGTAGAAAAAAAAACTGATGCACAGTGTTTTTTATTATGTCATTTACAGTTTATTAGACAATATGAAGCCTATTCAGGTAATGTCTTGAAAAAGTTGTTCAAAAGGCAACAGTCCTTTTACCTTTGACAAGCGAGTTTATCTAACATCTAAACACTATGAGGCAGATTTACAAGCCCCTTGTGTCATCTTTATGACACCGTTGGGTCACATCTGTTACGCAGCGGTATCGTAAACAATTCGCCACTATGAAACAAATTTACAACATGACGCATCTAGTGAGATGCGTCACGTTGTTAAGCCCTGCGCTACATTATACCTGCTTCAGGTATAATGTATGCAGGGTGGGCGTTTCATCGCAAGGAAGCCCCGTAAAAGTGAAGCAGTGAAATCTACAAGATTTCACTGGGTCACTTTTACGTCTAAGCTGCGTCAAAACCTTATGCCTGCTTGAAGCAGGCATAAGTAGTTACGCAGCATGTTAGGTATAGGGAGACCCTGAGCATTGCTGGAGTTGCGTCGCACCTGCGACACGACTCCAGCAATGCGCTGCCCTTATGCCAGAAGATGAGACACGCATCTGACTATCCTTGCGCCACGGTGCGTCGTATTGTAAATGCGACGCATCAGTGGTGGTGCATGGGTATTCCTGCATGTCGTATCTTCACAGGCACATCCCTGCTAATATGCGGGTACACGCGAGTCCTTGTAAATCTGCCCTAAAACATAAACTTTTGTTTCTCCAACATAAAGTTCTGCCTACTACTGTGTGGTATTTTGCTTACATGGTTCATAACCATTTTCCATATTATGTCACCTACAAGGATGGATGTTTTAAAAAGACTGCTTCACAATTACATGTCATATTGTACCCGATATAATAATATAAGAAACAAAGATATCCTATGTTTCCTCACATTATTGTAGTAAGTTTAGAAAAAGCCACTGATTTGTGAATTGGACTAAGTGCTATTCTTAGTATTACTTAGTTGTAGAAGCATTGTTTTTTTGTTTTTTTACAATCTATTGATTGTTTTTTCCCCATTGTTCATTGATGATTCTTCAAACAGGCCACTGTTTATGGTGAAGAAGTATGAAAGCTGAGAACAGTGAAAATCACAAAATAATGTTTTCACTATATTAAACTGTTACAGTATAATTAATGTATGTTGGTATAGTTGTGTAATGTTGAAGATCAAATGCTAAGATATCTTTTCTTTCTTTATTTTTTTCCAGACTGGCTGCACCTCACTAACATTAAATGTGTCAAACCATGTTTGTTCCATAGAGAAATGTGTTAGTAATAAGGAAACTAATGTATCTATTCACCCACACATAGAAGCACTTATGCACCTATTTACACACAAATAAAGGCACGTAGGCACCCATTCACTCAGCTATAGAGCCACGTATACAGCCAATAACTAACCAATATGCAGACTTATCCACTGTTTCATTCACCCTTCTACAAAGTACACCACACATTCACTCACTCACACAGTCACTTATGCACCCATTCACTCACTCAAACACACACTGATACATCCATTCTCTCACTTACTCATCTATCACTAATTCAATCATCCATTGCACCACTCATCCACTCATTCAATCAGCCATACACCACTTGTGCACTCATTCAATAATCCATGCAACTCTCATTTAAGGATCCATGCACCAATCATGCACTCATTTAATCATGCATGCATGTCTCATGCACTCATTCAACCATCCATGACCTACTCATATACTCATTCAATCTTCCAGGCACCTCTCATCCACTCATTCTATCATCCAGACACTATTCAAGCATTCATTTAATCATCCATGTACCACTCATGTACTCATTCTAACATCTATGTACCACTCATTTAATTATCCATGCACCATTCATGCAGTAATTTAATCATCTATACACCACACATGCACTCATTCAATCATCCATGCAGCACTCATGCAGTCATTCTAACATCTATGCACCTAGTATTCAAAATGGGGGCAAAAAGTGAGGAGACTGCAAATAGATTCTGATTTCTCACATGCACTAAAAGAAAAGGAGTGATAAACTGATTTAAAAGTGTGGACTTTTGACAGCCTCTGTACTTCTGCATATTTTTGTAAAATTGAGGTGAGTGTGGGTATTGCACATCTCCACATTCCAAACACACACCGCAGTACAGATGGATACCTGGGTAGGGTTGTGTTGCTTCTATGAGTTTGCAGTGTATTTCAGTTGTACTACATCACAAATAAGGATTGATTTTGTTAGTGGGCCTGCATTTGTGATACATTACAAACAAATATAGGCAATACATTATTGCCATGTGTACATCCTTACTCAGGAGGACAATGTCAAGTAAGTGTAGCTGTTTAACATCAGCCCGAACTCCTCCTAATAATGCCGAAAGACCTGGCTAGGAAAATGTGGCGCAGGGGCCTGAAGGCCAGCAAGGTGACCCTGCACAGCCATTCACTGCAGGGCCAGTGATAACAGTAATTCCTGAACCCTTTCAGTACTGATCCAGCATTATTATTGCAGCCATTCCCTCTCTCGGTCTCAGAATCTGCACTAGAATAATTGGCCAGTCAATATTACCATAGTTATTTACTTTTACCATAATAACACATGCTTTACTGCTCATTAACAAGAATACTACCCCGCAGTTTCAGTGAATGTTGTTACATGACGTTCAGTTAGTAATTCCAATTCGAATCTCTGGAATGCTTATCTAGAAAGATGTTGTGTCTCAGATGTCAAACCTATGGTACTGTTCAACGACATCTGTGTGCGCCTCACATATATGCTGATGACAGTCATATTAACTTTCAAACTTAAAAAAGCATTGACAGGTACTGCTGTAACTGCTGTTCCTGCCAGTGATTTTGAAATAACCACCAGCATGACTGTCATTTCTAAATTTGGCAGGTGGAACAGTCTCGGCCTAGTGGAGAGAATACTCCGTCCACCAAAATTTAAATCTAGGCCATCAAAATAACAACGGTGCACAAAGTAGGTGAGTAATAAGACTCCTTATGTACATTGAATGACTGACATCAGGGTTAGTATGACTTGCTGAGTCAAAGGTATGGGTTTGGGAAATTATGGTTTAGAATTCGGTATCGAGAGGATAGATCTGACTCTTACATCTCTCACTTCCCTATTTGCTTACTCGTCCACACTCCCATCCACCTCTGGTACTAGCCGTTATTTGGCAACCCTTGTACAGCTTGATCAGGGCATTGCCACTCAGGGTGTTATGTTGCACAGGTTAGTGGCTGCCAGATGCGTGGTGTAAAGTTGTGACCTCCCAATCACCAGAACAGCCATGTCTGTCCCCATGAGGGAAATACCAATGCTGTAGCATTTTGCTCCATCCTGGTGCCAGTCAACAGCTGGATTTGAGGATCTACTGCAGGTTTCAAGGATCAAGAAATTTGAGGATCTACACAAAATTTGAAGATCCCAGGATTCAAGAGTCTTGCTTTCCCACTGTCTATAAAAGCCAAACCCAGGGTGTGAGCAGGTGCTTGGTTTCCTTCCTGTTGATGAGAGGAACCTGTGCTTAGCTTCGGCTCTTCAACTGTGTTTGTCTGTTTGAGTTCTGCTCCTCATCTGCATTCCTGGTTCTCCAGCTGAGGTAATATTTAAGAAGGATACTAAGTTTATCTTTTCAGATGTTTTCTGCATGAGGTGTATCTTGGAATTTCCTTGCATTCTTGGAACTTTTCAATGAATTTCCTTGGAACTCTTAAGCATCTTCCTGCACTCCAATCAGAGCCCTTGGGTTAGTGACTATCTACTGAGAGTTTGACTTATTTGTTTGGATTGTGTAACAATTGTTAGATTTTTGAGCTGCCCCTTGCTCCAATGTACTGTGTACTGCAATTCTGCCTTGCCTTCTAAGCTGAGCTGTAACAATGGTCTCTCAAGCCATCATAGAGTTGTTTACAAATCACGAGAGAACCTTTGTTTCTGTTCGGTGCCTCAAGTTGTGGACCTTTACCAAATATGTAGAGAACATCAGAACAGGGATAGTTGCACAATGATTCACTTGGCACTACCAAGATAAAGCTACTTTATATGCTGCATGTTTACTATAGAGCACTAAATGTCAGAGTGATTATTGAGTATTTTTCAGTTTCTGTAGAATGTTACTATTCATGAGAAATCCACGTAAAAGAAAAAAATGCATGCAACTGAAATTGATAGACATACAGAGAATAACAATAGTCTTGTGTCATGTTTAGTATAATAGATCTGTCTTCTATGAGAGAGTGCAAAACACCTTAGAGAGACAAGCTAAATCACTACACCTCAACAAGCTTTTCTTGTGTGCCTTTTCTCATATCTCTATCCGTATTCCCTTTCCTGTCTTTGACACTGTGTTCCCAACAAAAGTGAATCTGGTTGTGGATTATTGTGGCTTTCAAGAAAATACTGAAACAAGCATATGGGGCAGATATCTGGCGTCCTGACTGATTTAGACATTGGTCTTCAAAAATATATACTTTGAAGTCATTTTCAAAAACCAGTAAAATGCAAACTAGAATGATGTGAATGATGGCTTTTGAAAGAGTATTAGTTGTATAGAATATTAATTCTGAGCTAAACTAATAAATATCAAAATTGAATTTTTCTAAACATAGAACATCTCTTACAATTCAAAACTGATGTCACACTGGTCAGAATAGTCCTCAACATTGAAGGATCATGTAATACTGTTCAATACACTAAAATATGGGCTTCAAACGAAGGCCTGTGGTTACCCAGACAAGCTTGGAATATTGAGTTACACATTAGATATTCGGACTTGTGCTTACCCTACATAAATAAAGTTTCCACTGTTTTTTAGTGAGCCAAGCACAAAACTGTGCTCCGGGAAGAATGTTTTTAGTAACTAGAGCTACCAGGGAATATATATTGATACAGTATTTACTTACATTTCCAGTTTCAATCCACACAATTGTAGTAATCATGTGTTAGAAATTGAGTTTCCGTTTGTCGGAAGTTATCACCCTGTCAAAGCAGAAACCACAATCCTATCATATGGGTGACATCAATGTTGTTTTTGTAATTTGTTTTTGTAATATTTTTGTTTACTGAATATAATGTGTTATATGCATTAATCCATAAATAACTCAGTGATAGCAATATTCCTGTATTTTCATACTAGCTTTATATGGTTGGATCGAGTGACCAACGAGAAGAAAGAACTCCTCCAGGAACATATTCTTTTGTACATCTTTCTAAAAGTACCATTTCTCAAACTGTCTTTATGTCTCACTCAAGGGAAGCCCCATTCCTGACCACATGTTGTGGTGGACACTCCTTCTCATCCGCCTCCAGAAGCTTCTCGTACCACTTAGAGACTTCCTTGTTTTTAAGATTAACATCTTTAAGAAATATCTCCAATTCCCAGTCGCCATGGGCTTCTTTTCTTTCGACTATAAACCATGAAGTTAGTTGAATAAACCTAAATCTGGAGAAGTCAATCCCGATCTTTTCTCTCAGAATCTCCCAAGGGTGTAAGCCCCCCGATGATATCAGATCTGACCATTTTGTGATACCTGTCCTTCTAATTGGTATACTCAAGCTGTCTTTTACACATAACGAGGTCCCAGGAGATTCCCAGATTGGGGCTAGATCAGAGTAGTAACCTAGACCCCACCTACTCCTTGAAGAACCTATCCAACTTCGTAAAGCCAGCCATCCTGAAAAAGAATCACTTTTTCACTATAAACCGTCTATGGGTGGACTCCGGCAAAGATAGCAAAGTTTGCCCCAATTCCTCCCCCCAAGTGCCAAAGATGTGATTGTATAAGGGCTAATGATCTGCACATTTTTTTGAATGCTCGCAGCTGAGAGATTACTGGGGTGGATTTGAGATCGCCTTTAGGGGTATCTTTGGCAGAGAGATCACCTTGAATATGGCTCTCGTCCTATTTGGAGAAGATGGTATAATCAGTAAGGGGCTGATTTCCCTGAATAAAATGGAGGGACCCCCTGCCCCTGAAGGTGGAAGTTTGGGTTAAGGAAGCCATTAAAATCGCTTGTTTAGACCAGGCCGCGGCGAAGGAGACTAGTCCTAACATTTGGCTTGATTTTTTTATATAGAGCTGATCCTTGGATTTTGAACATCTTTCTTTAGTCCAATGATTACACCATGACGCCGATAAAGGTGTTAGTTTGGCAAGGTTTGCAGACTGAAGCGAATGCAGTGGCCGCAGGGTGCACATTTTAATGCGTGGCTCCATAAGTATTGTAGATGCTTTTTCTGGTGATATGAGGATTTTAACATTTTCTTTTTTTTAAAGTGTCATTTTTAAAAATAGCAATGTTAAATCAAATTTTGCTAGCAACGAGGATTTATCATTCCAATGTTATTTAACATGAAACAGCTACTGCTACTCAGTTTGTTTTTACAACTTGTAAGTATAAGTAATTTCCAATGTTAACCTATGAGAGGGGTAGACCTCACAGTAATGAGAAAAAGATGTAGGTGTTTTTCACTCCCTGGACATCTAAAATGTAAAAATACTTTTTACTTACATAGCACTCTACAATATAGGCTATCTAGGGCCTACCTACCTATATGTAGTAAAAGAGGAGTTTAAAGTTAATCGAGGGGTTTTAAATGCCAAGTCGACACGGCAGTGTAAATTCCACACATAGGCCCTACAATGGCAGGCCTTAAACATGTTTTAAAGGGCTACCTGTGTGGGTGGCACAACCAGTGCTGCAGGCCCACGAGTAGCATTTAATTTACAGGCCCTGGGCACAGGTAGTGCACTCTACTAGTGACTTACAGATACATTAATTATATCAATTGTGGATAAGTCAATGAAACCATGTATAAGGGACAAGCACATGCACTTTAGCGCAGGTCAGCAGTGGTAAAGTGTTCAGAGTACTAAGGCTAACAAAATGAGTACAGCAAAAAGCGGAGGTAGGCAGGCAAAACATTTGGGGCAGACCACCCTAAGGCTGTTGGGTCTAACACCAGGAAATATGAACATACCTTCACATTACAAGATCCCTTTATAGTCCTCCGTTTGAGGCTCACTTTCTGTTTAAGTTGATGACATGGACAGCAATAAATTAATAAAAGCTCAGGAATCTGGCTGACAAGCTTCAAGTTGGAGGTCCATACAAGTGTTACTAGAAGAAAAAAATTAGTAAGGATGGAGTTTCTGTTTACAACAGTAAAATGTTAAATTAGGCCTTCGTACAGGCTGCAACATATTTTGGAATAGCCCATAAACACATTTTTATTTTTGTATTTGCACTCAATACTTGTTTTATAATACATGAATTATATACATTAAACCGTGACTACGGGGCATATTATCAAGCACGCCATTAAAATTATCGCCGCTTTAGCGGCAGAAAACTGTCGCTAAAGCTGCGATAATGGGCTTGATAATATGCCGCAGAGAATTCCAATAGAAGCCCAGGTTGACACCAGAACATGGGCTTTTATTGGAATTCTCTCAAGGGCATATTATCAAGCCCATTATCGCCGCTTTAGCAACAGTTTTCTGCCGCTAAAACAGCAAATTGTAACGCTGTTTCTTGATAATATGCCCCTATGTTATTTCACATTAAACAGATGTGATAAAGTATACTATGGCTGTAAGGTGTTTTGTGATGTCGGGGCATATTATCAAGGACGGTGTTAAAAATTATCGCCGGTTTAGCGGCAGAAAACTGCAGCTAAAGCTGCGATAATGGGCTTGACAATATGCCCCTGAGAATTCCAATAGAAGTCCATGTTCTGGTGTGAACATGGGCTTCTATTGGAATTCTCAAGGGCATATTATCAAGCCCATTATCGTTGCTTTAGCTGCAGTTTTCTGCCGCTAAACTGGCGATAATTTTAACGCCGTACTTGATAATATGCCCCTTAGTACTTCATTATTTTCTGTCGCGCACGTAGCAGAAAGAAAAGTTATGCACAAAGCAACATTGGCATGAGACCATGCAAGATATTATAAGCTGTATTTTTATCTATGGCTTCATATGGCTATAGCTATCTGATCAAACTCGTTACATCAATTATTCAAAAAGAATAATATGAAGTAGTACAAAGAGAGAATGTGCATTCTGTCAGCCCCTTTCAGCCGTTCTTTTTCATGTGTTTTTTACAGATTGACATTGTTTGCATGAGCTGCCATGGCATTTTGTGCATGATTACATTGTTCCGTTTCTTTCTTTTACATTTTAGTGATGAGGCATCAAGTAGTTATTTTGTTAAACTCCAGATGTGACTTGACATGTAGGCTGTAATTAAGAGCTACTGTGTTTTTATGTGTTCACACTGCTGATACAACAACTCCTTGAGGGAGTGTGTGCTGCTTGGAAGCCTTACCCTGATGCTGAACAGAGTGCCTTATTAGCGGTAAGCTGTAGCTTCATACAAGAGTGTGATGAAAGTCGATCATAAGCTGAACTTTGGGTTAGAAGTGCTGAACTTGAAAAGCATTTAGACACAAGGGGAGTGATTCAGTTAAGGCTGGATGGAGGATGGAATCAACATCTATATACACAACAATAAACCCCAAACACCATCAATCAGTAATTCTTTAGACCTCAGTGGTTACATCAATTAACCCTGGGCTACCTATTTATGGAATTATTCAATATTTCATAAAATGCAAAGAAGAGTTTGCCATCACATAATATTTACAGGCATATGCCCCCTTCTATTGTGAAACAAAACAGATTTTTGCACATAAATACAAAAGCACATGCACACTTGTTACATAACAAACATCACTAGAACATAATTGATTAGACAAAAGACGAATATGATATCCTACCAAGATAGGACAGTGACAATGCACATTTCATATTGACAACAGTAGACAATCCTACACTTTAAACATGTAATTGGGACATTATATTATTGGTCCTCAATTATTTCTTAACTTGGGTCCTGGAGAGGTCAATACTTTATTGATAAACTCTAATTCCAGAGCATGAACTAGTCTGCTCAAATACGCATGATATGCAGGCGTGTCTCCAAGTTAGTTAGGTCTGAACCTCTCATTGTCATAAGCCAACACGTTTCAACCTTTTATTGTTGGGACCAAAAAAACTCTTTTAAGTTAAGATCTTCATCAGGGCAAGGATTTTAAAATGGCAGGACTTTTGTATGCCTGCATAAATGAGACAATAATTAAAAAAACCTGATAAGTGGCTGGAACAGATTACCTATTCAGTATATTAACTTGATTAGATGTGATTCAGGTCATAACATACCGTTTTGTAGTTCTCTTGTGGGAATACCTTGATGTTCCTATATTTCTTTGTGTGCCAAAAAGCTTAAGTCAGAATTCATCAAATCTGAGTTATTTGGGAGAGAAACAAAAGGAAAAGAGCAGAGACCGGTTGATATCTATGTAGTTAAGATGTGTTGAAGTTGTCATCTATTTCTAGGCCTCATATGTGCAACTTAATGGTGGCATTTATCATACTAACACCTTCCATAGTGCAAAGAATGGTGGATAGTGTTAGTCAGCATCAAGCTGGAAGAGATGTACCATAGACCAACAAATATGTCTTATATTTATTACAAGTCAGAGAGCATGCGCGATATTTCATGAAAAGTCAGTGCACTGGAGATGTGCCCTTATAGTGAAAACGTTTCTCATTGGAAACGGAAAGGTTCGTGAAAAGTGTAACTAAGCATCATGCCGAAGCGGGTATGGCATAAACCAGCAAGTGATGTCTTTTATTTATACAGAGGACGTGCGCAATAATTGGGGAAACCGTCAGTGCGCTCAAGGTGTACTCTTATGCTAAATACGTTTCTTATTAAGAACGCAAAGTAGAGGCAGTATTTTAAACGTGATAGAAAATTCACCTAAATCAGTGACATGCAACAAGCTTTTTAGGCGTAAAGCTTACCGTCACAGTCTCTTGGATTGATTTTCATATCGAGGCATTTTCTTAGTAAGCAAACAACTCCCGATATAAAATGCCTCAATAGTATAGTCGCTGTATTAATTATGGCTCCAAATCGGCGTTCTCCATTGTATGTTGAACCCCCCGATCTACAAGTTTTGGAGTCTCGCGCCTTTTCATATTAAGACGCAATTGGTTCCGAAATCTCGGTAAATGTGACGTAACAGGAAGTCAGTGTCTTAATCTATTAGTGCCTGACTTCCTGTTGCTTCGTTGTCATGGAAAAGGTATTAGTATGTTAAACGGTGGCTCAGTTTTATTAAGGGCTATGACAGAGCACATAATCGATTAAACTTGGAATTGTTGAAATGTGCTATCCCTACTGTAGGCATAATGCTAGTAACTTTATTTGACTTCTTCCATGTCACTTGGACCTTAAGGGAATGATACAATTCAATCTTCTAAAAGCTTTATTCACGTTTGGACAAGAGCAAACCCGACATGCTAGCAGCATGCTCTGACTGAATCAACATTCTTTTTTCTACTGATCCTGTATTTGAACATTGGTAATGTTTCAAAATAATGAATAAAAATGAAAAAATAAAAATTTAAAAAATCTCTCAGTGTGTTGTAATTACTTGATATATTAGGATACTAAACTTACACACACTTATCATCCACAGTGTGTTATTTCGCTCATTTCTTTCAGTCCATTGTCCATTAATCCAAGTACAGAATTGTCTTTGCTTCAAATTTAGACAGCAAGGTATCGATGTTGTTACCTGTTACGTGTTTTATTATTGTCCATTTAATGTCGTTTGGGCCATGATTTCTTTCAATACAATGTTGGACTATAAGTGCATTTGGGATTTGACATCTTATGCGGGAGCGATGTTGAGTTATTCGTTTCTTTATTGGCTGAGTTGTTTTACCTACATATGCTTTTCGGCATGGACATAACACACAATAGATGACATTATGAGTGTTACAGTTAGTAAATTCCTCATGCTTTATTGGTTTAATGCCATATGTAAATAGAGTACCCTCAATTGTACTGTCACATGATTTACAGTTGCCACATCTCCTGTGTCCTTTGATCGGAGGTAGAGACAGTAGTGTCCGGATTGACTGAACACTCTTCTTCTTTGTTGCATTGGATCGTACCAGCCTATCTCTTATGCTTCTGTTTTTTTTAAGGGCAAAGATAGGAGTATCTTTGAATGGATCAAGTACTTTCACGGTGTGCCAGTTCTTTCTCACTATTTTTTTTATTTCATTTGTGCAACCTGAAAATGTCGTGACACACACTAAAGGTGTGTTTGTAGGTTTGTTTTTGGGTGTTAAGAGAGTCTCTCTAGGAGTATACCATGCATGTTTCATTGCTCTTTTCAGTAATCTATGTGGATAGTTCTGTTCTACTAATTTTCAAGAAGTTCTTTGGCATTGTAGAAGTAGTCGCCCTTCTTGGTGCAATTTCGCCTTGTTCTTAAAAATTGGCTGTACGATAAATTCTCCCGCAAAATCCGTTGATGAAAACTTTAAAAATGTAGAAATGTATTTCTGTCAGTTTTTTTTTATACAAAGTGGTGTATAAATGGCCATCTTCATGTTTTATCAGAAGATCCAAAAACTTCATTTCTGTTTTACTGTAATTTATTGTAAATTGGATATCTGGATGTCTTGAGTTCAACCAGGTGTCAAAATTCTGTAATTGATCTTCAGTTCCTCTCCATAGCATAATGACATCGTCAATATAACAATGCCAGTCTTTTATGTGGCCATCGTAGGGATTGTTGTTGTAAATCCACTTATCTTCAAAGAGTGCCATGAACATCACGGCCATTTCTGGGGCGAACGGACACCCCATTGCGGTACCTTTTATCTGTACGTATTGCTTGTCATTAAAGCGGAAAAAGTTATATTTCAAACATATTTCAGCTAGTTGTAACAGGAAAGATGTTGGCACGTTGTGGGGGCGTTCTCGTTTATTCAAGAAGGTTTCTAGAGCTTCTACCCCAGCCTCTTGTGGGATGTTAGTAAATTCCAGTGTTTTTTGAGAACATACGGCAGAAGAAGCCAAAGACAATTCACTACCTCCGCAGATGCTTCTTCATACTCTGATAGTTCCAGTGACTCTGATCCCTCTACGAGTAATAGAGGCAACCAACCAAGACAATTCTATCAAATGGCTCTTTTTTTGGACAGAGGAACCGGACGTCCATCAGGCAGAATGAGAGCCAGACAATGGTACAATCCACCACCCCCAAGACAATACCAAGGGGAAATTACCACCAGGAAGAATGTATATCGCTGGTATAGGCGAATGACAGCGTAATTTACAATTTGTCTGATTACAATCTAACACAGGAAGAAGTCAAAGTACTTCAAAGAGGTCTATCATTTGTACCCACCACAAAACCTGATATGGGACAAACTAAACTTGAGATGGTACAATTCTTCCGGAAGATGTGGCTTAAAGCCTTCTTCACAGATGAAACTGATCAGATGCCTAAAAACTTTTCTGGCCTTAAAAATCCTTCAAGTTTCTTTCCAGCCGCCTCACTAATGCCGATTGAATTGTTGACATTCGAAAAGAATGTGTTGAGAGATCTGAACACACTAGAGAACAAAAAGGTGTTCACAAAGTGGAATTTGACAAAAACAGAAAAATTGGCATTGGACAAGTTGGCGTCCAATGAAGAAATTATAATCAAACCCGCCGACAAAGGCAGGTCAGTTGTAATTATGGAACGTGGCAAATATGAGCCTGAAATTTAACGACAATTGTCAAATGAAGAACATTATCGAGAAATAAAGGAGGATTTTACAAGAACGATCAAATACAAACTGATCAATTTAACATCCATGAGAGAAGCTGAAGGTTGGCTATCCAAAAAAGAGGCTGAGTACCTCGTGAATGACAATCCTAGGACGCCATTAATATACGTCCTTCTAGAAATGCACAAGGACATTAACAACCCGCCAGGAAGACCAATTATTTCAGGTGTAAATTCTATCCTTGAAAGACCTGCAAAATACATCGACACATTTCTGAAACCTCTAGTCAGTGATATCCCAAGTTATATAAGGGACACTATGCAAGCCATAACACTGTCAGAAGGCCAAGAGTTCGATGAAGAAAATGAATATCTGGTTACTCTAGACATAACCAGCCTCTATACTAACATCCCACAAGAGGCTGGGGTAGAAGCTCTAGAAACCTTCTTGAATAAACGAGAACGCCCCCACAACGTGCCAACATCTTTCCTGTTACAACTAGCTGAAATAAGTTTGAAATATAACTTTTTCAGCTTTAATGAGAAGCAATACATACAGATAAAAGGTACCGCGATGGGGTGTCCTTTTGACCCAGAAATGGCTGTGATGTTCATGGCACTCTTTGAAGATAAGTGGATTTACAACAACAATCCCTATGATGGCCACATAAAAGACTGGCATTGTTATATTGATGATGTCATTATGCTATGGAGAGGAACTGAAGATCAATTACAGAATTTTGACACCTGGTTGAACTCCAGACATCGAGATATCCAATTTACAATAAATTACAGTAAAACAGAAATGAATTTTTTGGATCTGCTGATAAAACAGGAAGATGGCCATTTTATACACCACTTTGTATATAAAAAAAACTGACAGAAATAAATTTCTACATTTTTCAAGTTTTCATCAACGGAATTTGCGGGAGAATTTACCGTACAGCCAATTTTTAAGAACAAGGCGAAATTGCACCAACAAGGAGGACTACTTCTACAATGCCAAAGAACTTCTTGAAAAATTAGTAGAACGGAACTATCCACGTAGATTACTGAAAAGAGCAAAGAAACGTGCATGGTATACTCCTTGAGAGACTCTCTTAACACCCAAAAACAAACCTACAAACACAACTTTAGTGTGTGTCACAACATTTTCAGGTTGCACGAATGAAATAAAAAAAATAGTGAGAAAGAACTGGCACACCGTGAAAGCACTGGATCCATTCAAAGATACTCCTATCTTTGCTCTTAAGAAAAACAGAAGCATAAGAGATAGGCTGGTACGAGCCAATACAACAAAGAAGAAGAGTGTTCAGTCAATCCGGACACTACTGTCTCTACCTCCGATCAAAGGACACAGGAGATGTGGCAACTGTAAATCATGTGACACATCCAATTGAGGGTAGTCTATTTACATATGGTAATAAATCAATAAAGCATGAGGAATTTACTAACTGTAACACTCATAATGTCATCTATTGTCTTTTATGTCCATGCCCAAAAGCATATGTAGGTAAAACAACTCAGCCAATAAAGAAACAAATAACTCAACATCGCTCCCGCATAAGATGTCAGATTCCGAATGCACCTATGGTCCAACATTGTATTGAAAGAAATCATTGCCCAAACGACATTAAATGGACAATAATAAAACACGTAACAGGTATCAACATCGATACCTTGCTGTCTAAATTTGAAGCAAAGACAATTCTGTACTTGGATTCAATTGACAATGGACTGAATGAAATGAGCGAAATAACACACTGTGGGTGATAAGTGTGTGTAAGTTCACTATCCTAATATATCAAGTAATTACAACACGCACTGAGAGATTTTTAAAAATTTTATTTTTTCATTTTTATTCATTATTTTGAATCATTACCAATGTTCAAATAGAGGAGCAGTAGAAAAAAGAATGTTGATTCAGTGAGAGCATGCTGCTAGCATGTCGGGTTTGCCCATGTCCAAACGTGAATAAAGCTTTTAGAAGATTAAATTGTATCATTCCCTTAAGGTCCAAGTGACATGGAACAAGTGAAATAAAGTTACTAGCATTATGCCTACAGTAGGGATGGCACATTGCAACAATTCCAAATGTATTCTATTATGTGCTCTGTCATAGCCCTTAATAAAACTGAGCCACCGTTTAACATAGTAATACCTTTTCCATAACAACGAAGCAACAGGAAGTCAGCCACTAATAGATTAAGACACTGACTTCCTGTTAGGTCACATTTACCGAGATTTCGGAACCAATGGCATCTTAATATGAAAAGGCGCGAGACTTCAACACTTGTAGATCGGGGCATTCGACATAGAATGGAGAACGCCGATTTGGAGCCATAATTAATACAGCGACTATACTATTGAGGCATTGTATATCGGAAGTTGTTTGCTTACTAAGGAAATGCCGCAATATGAAAATCAATCCAAGGGACTGTGACGGTAAGCTTTACTCCTAAAAAGCTTGTTGCACGTCACTGATTTAGGTGAATTTTCTTTTTTTTTTTTATTCATCATCACATAAGAAAAATCAATCCATGTGTTTCATTATACTGATTCCATTCATCAAATTTTACAACAAACTCAGCGATGATAGCAGTGCAATATATACAAATAGACATAGTTAAGATTAAGCCTCTGAATAGTAGAAAAGGGAAAAAAAAAAAGGGAAGAGTCTTTACTATTTCAGTCATTTTCGAGTCTATCTTTCCAATCAATAATAGGAGTCCATATCCGTTTCCCCATTTGCTGTGTCTTCCATCCTTTTTTATCGTACAGAGCTTTTTCTAATACAAATATCGCTAGTAATCGTGCCCTCCATTGTTGGAATGTTGGCAGGTTGGGGTCTTTCCACATCGCTGCAACACATAATCGACATAGAGTCATTGCTATATAAATGAACTCCTCTTGAGATTGTTCTATACCATCCCTAGTTACACCCAATATCATAACTTCATTAGTTATATTTAATTTAATCCCAAGTTCATGATCCAGAAATAGCTCTATTGTATTCTTAAATAGATCCAGGGCGGGGCAAGCGGAGAACATATGGATGGTATCCGCCTGTGCCGACCGGCATCTAGGGCAGACCACCCCCGTTGTTCCCCCCCATTGAGCAATTCTGTGTGGTGTATAATATAGCTCATAGATAGTCTTATACTGTTGGGTTTGTAAAGTGGCGGCTCTGAGCACTAAATTCGATAGTTTAATCGCTTTTTCAACCTCATTACCAGCTAAGTTCAGCTTGTTATTCCATTTGCCAATGAGTTTCCCACGGTCATCCTCTTTAAACCTGATCAATTCTCCATAAACCTGGGAGATTGAGCAGCCTTTGTTATCCCTAAGGATATCTATAATTTCTACTCTTTTATAATTAATATCCCCTCCCTGTTTCTTTGACAGAGCCGATCTTATCTGTAGATATTTAAAAAAATCTCTACGATCTAGATTATATAACTGCCGTGCTTGGTCGAATGTTATAAGACCCATTGTGCCTACCAAATCTCCTATTATTTTTATCCCCTGCATATCCCAGCGCTTCATAACTGGATCATGGAATATTGTTGATAACGACTGATTGTTAAATAGCGGAGTATAATAATTCATCCTCCCGATTTTCATTCTCTTCCTTACAGCTGACCATATTGCCATTGCTGCGCCCAGAGTCTTGAACTTGACCTTCTTGTAATAACTGCCTTCATTAAATGTAAGAAGCCATTTGTTAGAACCCTCGATCAATAACTCATATATATCAGGAACACTCTCCCCTACTCTCCATTGATCCTCCATATTTCCGCCCACTAACCCACGGGTATATTGTAGGACAGCTGCCCAATAATATGCCCTATAATCTGGTGCCGCTAGACCCCCACGCTCTCTCGGTAGTGACAGGAATTTCAATGCTCGCCGCGTTTTACCTTTGGCCCACATAAAATGATTTGTAAATCCTTCTATTTCACTGAACCAGTTGTTATTAAATCTCAGCGGAATTGTTCGAAACAGATATAATATTTTTGGAAGGAAAATCATTTTTATTAAATTGCATCTGCCAATTGTGGTTAAATACAGATTATTTAGTCTATCTAAGTCCCCCTTAGCCTTTTTAATTACCGGTCTCAAGTTCATTTCCACTATCTTTGAGAGGTCAGAAGTTATTGTTATTCCTAAATAAGTGGTTGAGTCTGTTATTCTTTTATCCACCATCCTTACCATTTTATTAATTACTATTTGGGTTTTGCTCTCATTTAATTTATACCCTGAAAGTGCCCCATAAACTGCTGCCTCCCTTTCTATCTCTGGCAAGGCTGTTGCCGGGTCCACAGATATTACAGCCAAATCATCTGCATACCCTAAAATTTTTGTTTGGTGTCCATTCAGGACAACGGGTAAAATGTTTCTGTTTAGCTCTATCTTTCTTATAAATGCGTCTATATATAGTGCAAAGAGTAATGGGGAGCATGGGCACCCTTGTCTGGTTCCCCGTCCAATTTTTATAACCCCGCTCTGCTCCCCCATGATCCTCAATCTTATCGTGGGGTTCAAATATAGAGCCCTCAGCGCCCCAATACAAACATCCCCTATGTTTACTTTCCTTAAGGCCCAGAGGAAGCCCCACGAGACCCTATCAAATGCTTTTTCAGCATCTAATAAAATTAGGGCCATAGGGTCTCGTGAGGCTGCTGTCCCATCGAACAGTGCACATACTCTGCGAATATGATCCGCTGTGCCCCTACCTCGGATAAACCCATGCTGGCGAGGGGAGACAATCTTCCCAATAAACACGCTAAGGCGATTAGCTAGCATCTTAGAATAGATCTTGGTATCGCTATTCATCAAGCTTATGGGCCTGTATGACCCAGGGTCAGTTGGAATTTTGTTCTTTTTGAGAAATACCACCATAGTCGCCTCTTGCCAAGACTCGGGAGGGAGCGCCCCTCGTCGCGTATCAACCACTAATCGATAAAGATCGACTTCTATACTAGAGAGAAATTTTTTATAAAATTCAAGTGGTATAGAGTCAGGACCCACCGCTTTCCCAGTTGGTAGATCTTTAATTGCTCCTCTCAATTCTTCTAGCGAGAATTTGGAATCCATTAATACTCTATCCGCACTTAGTAATTTCTCTACTTGAGCCCTCTCCAAATAGCTCTCAATTTCGCCGCCTACGGCGTCTTTTTCAGGATTATACAGATTTTGATAAAACTCTTGAAAAATAGCGAAGATATCCTTCGGCGTTCTGGCGATTACTCCTGTTGCAGAATTTATCTGTAAAATGTCCCCCTTTGTGGCTACCTGCCTAGTCCTGATGGGTAAAGTGCGCCCTATCTGCTCACTATATTCATATTGGTCCTGTTTCCTTGCCAGGTATTTTCCTGCCGCTTTGTTTACTAATAGCTCGCCCACATCTGCCTTTGCTATGGCGAGACGTTGTGAGATTCCTGAAATCTCTTGTTTAGCTTCAATTGCTTTTATAAATTCCTCTTCAATAGCGGCCACTTTTCTTTGCCTACCCTCCATTTCTTCCTTCTCTAGTTTATTTCGTTTAGACGTATAGCTGATTGTCTCTCCCCTTATACCAGCCTTCATGGCATCCCATACAATTCTAGGGGGCGCAGATCCTCTATTTATACTTAGATATTCCCTTAACCAGCTGTCCATCCAATTTATATAATTAGGATCATAAAGTAAGGCTCTCTCGAAAGTCCAACTAGATCTCTCTTTTTGCTGGTTTGGGATGTCTATATCAAGTATCAAAGGACTGTGATCTGAAACCACCCGCGGTAATTTTTTACCCTTAGAGATCGACAACAATACAGATGATACTAGAAAATAGTCCAGTCTGGCCAAGGATTTAGGTGGTGCAGAATAATAAGTGCTCCCCCCTCTCATTCCCCCATTCTTTTGTTGTTCCCATATATCCGTCAATCCATTATCCTGCATCATCTGCATTAGTGCCCTGTGAGTTTTTTTCTTTCGGCCTGTGAACCTAGATGGGTCATTTTTCCACAATCCATGTATACCATTTATATTTAAATCTCCACAAACTATGATAGGCAAGGGCCAGTTTGTTAATTGTTCATTAATATAATCCAAAACCTCTGAATCATCGATACCTGGGGCATAGATGGAGCAAAGTGTAAAGTCGAAACCTCGCACCCTGCATTCCATTATGATCCATCGGCCATAAGAGTCTGCTTTCTGTTTTTTAACTGTCACCATCCCACCCCGCGCTAGCTCAGCAACCCCCCGCGTCCTGGACCCTTGTGTTGTATATATTAAAAGCTGATAGCCAAGCTGTTCTAATAAATATTTTCGGGATGCCTCGATATGAGTCTCTTGTATACATACAATATCGGCATTTATTGACTTTAGATACTCTGTCAGCTCTCTCCGTTTTTTGGCATCATTCAAGCCGCATATATTAATTGTAATTACTCGCATGAAGATTTATTATCTCTTTTTTCCTCATCTTCCCTCCTTTTCCCTCCTTCCTCCCCCCCCCACCTTCATCCTGCTGATTTCTCTCTTTTCCCTCCTGTGTATTTTCTTTGTGAAAATGACATTTTTCCTCTTTTTCCCCCCCCAGGTCCCCCCACCACCCCCAACCCCAGCCCCATCCCCGACCCCACCCCCAGCCACCCTCTGAAAGGCGGCCCCCCCCACCCCCCCCTACTGTGGCAAGCAGACCTATGGTCTCTGTGATGGAGTCTGACCCTCAGCCTCCCTATGCATTACCTCCTTTCCCCCCTCTTTTTTTTTTTTTGAAGGCGGTGTATCATTTCATATCATAGTATCGTCCGCAGCTTCAATTCTTACACCCCACAGTCTGATCTACACCCGTGCCTATATATGCAACATGTATCTTATATCTGATATCTATATATATCAATATATATCTACTTATTGACAGTGTCTCTGAGATTTCTTATTCAGTCCATTTTTTTTTTTTTCATTTTTTTTTTCATACAGTGGTACTATCTTTTTTCAATGTTTCCAAACATACTTTTGCCTGTATTTCAGAGGTGAACACTCTGACAGTATTTTTATATATAATCTTCAGTTTCGCTGGGTTCATGAGATATGCCTGCAAGCCCATCTGATGACAGGGATCAAGCAGCTCTCTTAATCTCCATCTCCTTTCCACTGTTATATGACAGTAGTCTGGAGTAGTGAAGAAGGACTGACCATCAAACGAGCGCTTAGAATTGGGGCGAGCTTTAGCATACACTTCTTCCCTTAGTAAGAAATTACCAAAATATATCAATATAGCCCTGGGCTTTTGTGCTCTCTGTGTACCTCCCTGAGCTTTTTCCAAAGCCTGCCCCAGATTCTCTCTCTTTTTCAACATTAATGGAAATCGGTGCACCCTCTGCACTTCTCTCTCCCAATCCCAGTGGCTTAGTTCTGGGAAGGCTCCCTTCAACAGCTGTATTACAAAAGTTCGGACGTCCCCCCCTTCCTTTCCTTCTTCTATGCCCAGAATTCTGAGATTGTTCCGTCTTTGGCGGTTCTCTAAATCTTCCAGTTTCCATTGGATGTCTGATAGCTGCCGCTCATGTTCTTTTGTCTTAATTGACTCTTTTAGTTGTTGATCTTCCAAATTGCTGGTGCGCTCTTCTAGATGAGATACCCTCATTTTGGTCTCTGTGCAGGCTTTAGCTATTTTTTTTACTGACTTTTCTAGGTTCCTAGTTGCAAGACGATTTTTCCTCCCCTCAGTTTTTGTTGCATCTTGTAATTCCTTTATAGAATTCAAAATCAGCTGCAGAGGAGGCATTTCCCTTTCTGATTCTCCGAGAGCCTTCTGCGTCCCTGTTTCTGGATAGTTCCCCTGGGTATCCGAGTAGTCCCACCTTAAGTTAGTTATACTATCGCCTCTACTACGTCGTCTTTGTGCACCTAGTGTTTTTTCCTGTGACTGTGCTCTTTGTCACATTGACAGCCTCTTCTTTCTAAAAAGCTTGTTGCATGTCACTGATTTAGGTGAATTTTCTATTACTTTTAAAATACTGCCACTGCTTTGCGTTCTTAATAAGAAACGTATTTAGCATAAGAGTACACCTTAAGCGCACAGACGGTTTCCCCAATTATTGCGCACGTCCTCTGTATAAATAAAAGACATCACTTGCTGGTTTATGCCATACCCTCTTCAGCATGATGCTAAGCTACACTTTTCACGAACCTTTCCGTTTCCAATGAGAAACGTTTTCACTATAAGGGCACATCTCCAGTGCACTGACTTTTCTTGAAATATCGTGCATGCTCTCTGACTTGGTATAAATATAAGACATATTTGTTGGTTTATGGTACATCTCTTCAAGCTTGATGCTGACCAACACTATCCACCATTCTTTGCACTATGGAAGGTGTTAGTATGATAAATGCCACCATTAAGTTGCACATATGAGGCCTAGAAATAGATGACAACTTCCACACATCTTAATTACATAGATATCAACCGGTCTCTGCACTTTTCCTTTTGTTTCTCCCCCAAATAACTCAGATTTGACAAATTCTGACTTAACCTTTTTGACACACAAAGAAATATAGGAACATCAAGGTATTCCCACAAGAGAACTACAAAACGGTATGTTATGACCTGAAGCACATCTAATCAAGTTAATATACTGAATAGGTAATCTGTTCCAGCCACTTATCAGGTTTTTTTAATTATTGTCTTATTTATGCAGGCATCCAAAAGTCCTACCATTTTAAAATCCTTGCCCTGATGAAGACCTTCGCTTAAAAGAGTTTTTTGGTCTGAACAATAGAAGGTTGAAACGCATTGGCTTATGACAATGAGAGGTTCATACCTACCTAACTTGGAGACACCCCTGCATATCATGCGTATTTGAGTAGACTAGTTCATGCTCTGGAATTAGAGTTTATCAATAAATACATGTTTAAAGTGTAGGATTGTCTACTGTTGTCAATATGAAATGTGCATTGGCACTGTCCTATCTTGGTAGGATAGCATATTCTTCTTTTGTCTAATCAATTATGTTCTAGTGATGTTTGTTATGTAACAAGTGTACATGTGCTTTTGTATTTATGTGAAAAATCTGTTTTGTTTCACAATAGAAGAGGGCATATGCCTGTAAATATTATGTGATGGCAACCTCTTCTTTGCATTTTATGAAATATTGAATAATTCTATAAATAAATGGTAGCCCAGGGTTAATTGATGTAACCACTGAGGTCTAAAGAATTACTGATTGATGGTGTTAGAGGTTTATTTTTGTGCATATAGAACTTGAAAAGCATGCACACAGAGGGGTATATTCACAAGAACGTGTGATAACTACCGCAAGAGTAGCTTAACGCAACTCTCAACATCGCAGCCAATCGCGGGTAAATTACGCCGTGCCAACCAAGTATTCACAATGCAGCAGTAGCATGCGATAGTCACAAGATAACGTGTCTAATGGCCGTGCAAAAATCTACGCCATGCCGCAAAAATGCGAAACGCGAACACAAAAAATCATGCGATGAGGCCAATCGCGGTACAAAAAGTAGCAAAAACCAGCCACAGGCTTGCAAATCCCACACGTCTGGTGGGAAAATGCACCATAAAAACAACAGAAACAACACACCAGAAACAAGCCAAAGCATGTAGCAACATGGATGCACCCTGACCGAGCGCAGAGACCAATGCGAACCCCACTACCCCCACAGACCAACAGCATGGAACAACGGAGACAGGAACGGCCAAGGAGAAGAGGGAGAGGTAGACGGGGTGCAGTCCACAGCAAAACCAGATCAGTATCAGGAAGGTGACAGAACACTACCATCAACTGACCCACAAGTAGACCACCTGGAATGCAGTCGGAGTGCCGAGGAGGCCAATTGAGGAGGCCAAGAGGCGCTGGCATGATGTGACAACCTAAACCAGGCACAAACCCGCTGCCAACAAGAAGGCTGCAATGGCAACAGGAGGTGGCAATCCTGCGCCACAGGAGGAGCTGGAGGAAACCGAGGCCACAGTCATCAGTGTGGAGACGGTGCAAGGAGTAGGGAGTACGGACACAGCTTGAGAGGACCTGACACAACATCAACAGGGTGAGTAACGACCAGGGACTGGGGGGACGGGGGGAGATGGGCAGAATGGCACACATGCACAACGAGGTGTAGCACACTGCACACCCACAATTACCTTGGATCATGTCCCTCATCCCCTTGGCACACTGCAGCACACACACATAGCAAGAACAGCACACCCACATTGATGACAGCATGGTACAATGCGCAAAGCTGACACTGCAGAACAGAGGACACAACTAGCTCCGCATATGCACAGAAACATGCCTACTACATCTGACAGTGCAGGAAACTGTGAAATGGAAAAGTACGCGTACGACCTCACATCTGTCATGTAGTCCAAAGGTACACTGTCCCGCCACAGTATTCAGCACCTCCCAAACAGTCACAATGTACATTGTCATACAGTCTGCATGTAACCCAGAACAATGCGCCAACAGACATGTCAACACAATGTCAACATGCATCTCCCCTTCACATTGCAGAGGGGCACACAACACCTCCAGCGGAGCACAGAAGACATCAAATCTGTGATGCCGGAGAGGACCACCACACCTTTGACACCGACACCCTACAACAGCCCATGGACATTCCACGCAACCCACCACCAGGACCTGGGCAGCCAAGCTACTTAGAGGAGAACAGAGAGCCTGCAACAGGCCACACAGCAGGAAGCACCCCCAAGCACAGCTGGCTCACGACACTTCACCCACCCACACATGGCACCCCAATGCCATGTGTCAGCACGCCAAAAGGAGGTGGCTGAACAGGTGTAGGTGGTGTCCAAACCCATGGAAGGCAAACTAGATCACATACGTAGGTGTCTATTACCCTTCAGGGACCACCTACAGCCCACAAAAGAGACCCACACTGCCATAGAGACACATGCAGATGCACATTTCCAGAACACAACCACTCCCAGGAGCCCACACATATCAGTCACACGTTGGCCCTGCATACGACGGCCCAGGCCACTCCCCTTCTGAATCGAGTGGGTGACGACAAAGCTACATGTCCAAAATCAAACCCGATGCCTGCGGTGATATGCCTGCATCCGCTGTACACAGCACAATGTAATGCCGTAGGGCCCTGGGCCCTCATGCGTACAACAAGACCACAGGGACACATGCAGATATTATGTTGAACTGTTTACGGGCACATGTGCCCGGCCCCTTTATTGACAGGGCCACATGTACAATGACGCCTGTGCTGGATGTGTGTGGGGTGGGTGGATGCAAGCCAGCCCTCAGGGAGTTGTTGGTGCTGGCAACAAATACAACAGTTAACACAATGAATACGTAAACAGACAACACCAGCATCACAGGGACAACTGCGGAGCATCATGGAGATAGCCTGAGCAAGTCCAGAGGGCACACAATTATCAAACAGAAGTGTCCGTGAGTTGCAGTGCACTGAGGTTGGGGCACTACAGCTGCGAGCACCCATGTGAAGAAAAAGCCTTGGATTGTGTCCCTTTGAGATATTCCTGATGCTGATGCAGTGGGGTGTGTTACACCTGCATCATCTTCCTCAGCAACGTCCCAGGTCTCCCACACTGCTTGAGGTGACATCGCTACGCAACCTCTCCACAGCACAAAACTCAATCAGTAAAGGACGATGGCTTGCGGTGCACTGAGTCAGTGGCACCTGGAGTGCCTAGCAGGGTATCAGTCTGATGTTGGCATCCATGACAGGAGTGAGCAACTCCGTAAGTCTGTCAGGACCACCGTTTCGACTCTGGCAGATGGCGATTGGAGGTGGTCCTGGCGGTGGTGGCCTGTGCCTCCTGCGGTGATGCGACGTCTGGGCCGGTCAGAACTCGACTTGTTGTGTGAGCCCTGGTGGACCGCAGTTGAGGCCGGAGGCAGCGGACAGCGCAGGGCCACAGACACATGGCGTTGATCACCCCAAGACCATCGCCTCAGAGGCCATCCAATATCCCAGAAGAAGGGGTCCCGGACATACCCAGCACAGAGTTAATGGCCCCGGATGCACTGCAGCCGGCACAGGCACCCAGCCACGGGACGGTGACTTGCGGTGCAGTCAGATGGGCCATGCGACCTGAGCGGGTCCTCATCAATGTCTGAGGTGTATGTTGCAGAGGGTTGCGGGGGACAGTGGAAGGTGTCCTCCAGGGCATGATGCAGAGGGTGGAAGCTGTCCAGAAGCAGCAAATGGAGGAGTAGAATGACACAGCCTTGTTTTCACCACAAAGTCAGTATCACCACCATGATAGTGACGACAGCTCCAAGTCCATGGACTCAGTCGCCACCAAAGTCTAACCAAAAACAGTCCATGGGTCTCGGGGAACAGACATAGTGGCACCAGGGCTGAGAGGGGATGCAGTCTGCGATGAGGCCTGTACAATGACATCAGGTCTGCCATAAATAAACGAAGGCTGAATTCGAAGGGGTGTGGGACCTATCCGACCGCAGTGTAGGCCAGGGGCAGCGGTCAGCAAGGGCCCACAGTCACGTGTCGTTGGGATGCTATGCACATGGTTGCTGCCACCTGACCAAAGAGAGTACAGTGAAGTAGAAACTTCCTTTTTGTGCGTACACGGACAATGTATGATCAAGATTCAGTTGCAAATGTGTGACCTACTTGTCCGTAGTGTGGGCTGAAGGCAGTAGTCAGCAAGGGACCACTCCCACCTGTCGTTGGCTCGCGATGCACAGAGTTAGTGACACCAGGGCAGTTGTCAGTAGTGTTTGATCACCCCGGTAACGATGATCGTATTCCCTCCGGACTGCAACGCATCATCCTCTTACACTTCTCCTTGCGTGCGATGATATGTATTCTGCCTTTGAATAATCGATGCTCAGTTCCAATTCTGCGACCTACTCGTGCGCAGCGTAGGCCGAGGGCAGTAGTCCGCTTAGGCCCACAGACAAGTGTGGTTGTAATGCTATGCACAGACTTGGTGGCACCACATAGAAGGGAGGATAGTGACATGAACTCTGCTTAAATAATGTTCACTGTCATGGTGTAATCAAGGCTCAGTTCCAAATGTGTGACCTACTTGACCATGGTGTAGGCCGGAGGCGGCAGTAGAGTACGTCAATGAGAAAGGACTAAAGCGGGCCTGTGTTCGTGGAGGCCGTGATGGTCTGTGAGCCTGCCAAGGTCACGGGGCTCGGGCTTGGAGTTTGCGCAGGCACGTGGTGGGCCCTCCTTGACACACGTCGGTGTCGGAAGGTGATCAGTGTGGCCTGGCTGCGCAGGGGCCACCCTGACGGGTTCGGGGTCCAGCGGGCCAGGGTACGCCAGGCGTACAGGATCATAGGCAACTCCACTCACGAGGACGGCATCGGCCTCATGGCGTGGTGAGAGGCGCCGCTCTGGCAGAGACATTGGGCTTTCTGGGAGAGAACCACTCCCAGGGCTATGTGCTTTTTATTCACACCCCTATGCTGGCCTGGCGTATGCCGGGTAATCTCACTCAGGCTTATGGGGGAACGTAACTGGCAACATTTCCGTGAACTCCTCCACTGGCTGGGGTGACATGGTTGCGTCCACTGTCCACTACAGTCCAGAGGTGTATGTTGCAATGGATATGGGTGTGTTCTGCATACTGCGGTCTGTCCAGCAATATCTCCACCACTCTTGGCATTGTGTACTTTCCCAATCATGGTTCTCCTGCATCCTTCACACATGCCTGGTTGCCACCTCTCCCCACATTTGGCTAGTGTGTGGCTGAGGTGCCATGCCATTGATGGTTCATGTTCACGGCTTGCCCAGGTTACCATTGTGAGTTGTTCTGTCATGTCTGGTGAGTGAGCATGTTGTTTTGCATGTTGGTTGTGATTTTGTGACGTGTGCATGCCAGAGCTGTGAGTTGCATGGTTGTGGAGTTGAGGTGAGTGGGGTAGTCATTTGGAACTTGCCAAGGGGATGTACATTTCCTTTGGTGCCATCCTGGGAATACTGGTTGCTGATGGACTGTCGGAGGATGAAGGAATCATGCACACTGTCTGGGTATTTGGAGGCGACATTGGTGGAGATTCCACGGTGTTCGGTTGTTTCCTGCACATTGATGTGAGACGTTTGCTTTCTAATGGGTTATTGTGTGCTGTGTCACCAGGGGGCACAGGTAGGACATGTGTGCTGTGGATTACCCCCAACACGTGCGTGCATCGAGCTATGGCGTATGGTCCTTGCTTGGTCTCCAGCAGATCCTGCGCATTGTGTTGGACGTATAGGGACTTGGGTACCAGGCTGATGGTAATGTCCAGGATAGGTGTGAGGGACTTGGATGTGGCTGGCTGTGTGACTCCTCTGACTCTGGAGGGTGTTGGTTGGGGGGTACCAGGGGCCAACAGGTGCAGCATAGCCAGCAGCTTTGTGTGGGGTGGGATGTTGGTTGTCCGCAGTGTTGGTGCCGTCGGCCTGTTCTGCGATGATGGTCATGATGCGTACGATGGTTGTCCTTTTGAGCCTGTAGTGGGCAATAACATTGTCAGGTGTTGGATCTGTGAGGCTGGTGCATTTCCTGGGGGTCCGCTGTCTTTGTCTGCGCTGCCTCTGTGGTGGTCCGGGGGAGGTGTTCTGGGTGGGGGTTGGGGTCCTGGGGTGGTGGCAGTGGGTGTTGTGGCCCTCTTGGGTGTCCGGGCCGCATGACCAGTGTCTCCATGGCATTTTTTGCCTTTCCAATGTGGCTGTGGGCTGTGCTCTCTTTTGTGGTGCAGGCTGTGGTCTGACTTTGCACCAGGTCAGAGCAGGTGTTATTTTCCTGCTGCTAACACGCCTTATGGCCTGTATTGTGTTCTTATTGAAGTTCTGGCTGGTCGTTGTGAATGTTGTGGAGTGGTGTTGTCACGGCTTTTGGCACGGGAACGCCTACTCTGCATCTCATTAGCGAAAGTTGCGGGGTCATCTGTGGCAATGTTTTTTGAGGCTGCTATTGCGGGTAAACTGGTGCGGTGGGATGTTAACACCAGCTTGTGATTGGGGCGATAAGTTTATTGCAACTTTGGCTACGATAAAGTGCTGTTAACTCAGCGAAAGATCCTTGTGAATATGCCCTAAAGTATTACATAGTGAGTACTTTTGACAAATGTCTAATCTCATTGCATCTTTAGGAAATCTCATGCATGTTTCAACATTATGAACAAAAGAGTTGTAAATCAATAACTTCTCACCATCACAACAAATTGAACAAAATGACCATGTAAGGACAATTAGAGAATAGCAAAGTGTTTTCATGAGGGGCGCCGCTCCCAGCTTCCATATTTTTGTAGTGAAATATATTGTTTCATATGGAATTTTCTTTCTAAGACAGATGACACAAAACAGCCAAAGAGCCTAGTTATTAACCTAAAACAATTCAATGCTTGTTTCTTTTTCTGAAACAAACTGGTTCTTCTGATCTAGGGCTGAGACTTGTAATGTTTCGATGTGTGTGCCTTTGCCAGTACATTGGAATTTTTTGAACTGATTGATACCTTTGGTCAGCACAAACATAAAGAACTTGACATCAGAGTGTCTGGTATGCGGAATTGTCTATTAGGAGATGATCCAGGACTACAGCATATCACTATTTAAATGTGTATTTGTATGTCTGCAGAGTGACACAAATTGTGGCTGCAGTGAAGGATTCTGTTTTTGTCAATGGCCGTTGCCCACACAGGCAGCTGAACATTATTGCACATCACCCTTTTCTTATGCACGACACCCAAGATGGATTGGTGCTCAAAAGAAAGCTCTTCTGATTAGGGACTTTGAATATTGGCCTTTCAAGCAAACTAATGTACACAGTATAACTTTAGCAAATTGGATATAAATGCTCCAAATGCTAACGAATACTTACAAACCAAGGGCCCGATTCACAGAACTAACTTAAGACAAAATCCTAAACTTACTACCATTTTGGTATTCACAGAAGGCACTTACTCATTTTGGTATTCACAGAAGGCACTTACTCATTTCGGTATTCACAGAAGTTAGGACTCCTAACTTTAGGACTCCTAAATGCCTTCTGTGAATACCGAAAGTCTTAAAATTAGGATTTTTCTCAGTTTAGTAGTAGTATAGTTCGGACTCCTAACTTCAGGACTCCTAAATGCCTTCTGTGAATACCGAAAGTCTTAAAATTGGGATTTTTCTCAATTTAGTAGTCCTAAGTCTAAATTTAGGACTACTAAATTGAGAAAAATCCTAATTTTAAGACTTTCGGTATTCACAGAAGGCATTTAGGAGTCCTAAAGTTAGGAGTCCTAACTATACTACTACTAAACTGAGAAAAATCCTAATTTTAAGACTTTCGGTATTCACAGAAGGCATTTAGGTGTCCTAAAGTTAGGAGTCCTAAACTTAGGACTACTAAATTGAGAAAAATCCTAATTTTAAGACTCTTGGTATTCACAGAAGGCATTTAGGAGTCCTAAAGTTAGGAGTCCTAACTATACTACTACTAAACTGAGAAAAATCCTAATTTTAAGACTTTCGGTATTCACAGAAGGCATTTAGGAGTCCTAAAGTTAAGACTCCTAACTTCTGTGAATACCGAAATGAGTAAGTGCCTTCTGTGAATACCAAAATGAGTAAGTGCCTTCTGTGAATACCAAAATGGTAGTAAGTTTAGGATTTTGTCTTAAGTTAGTTCTGTGAATCGGGCTCCTGTAGTCCACAGCATACCTATGGGTGGGAAAATTAGTGCAAATAGTGTAAAATATAGGAGGAAATCGACTGTTGGAAGTTGGAACTTGGGTTAGACTAGAGAGAATAGTGGTTTGGCTAGGAAAAAATCTGGCCTAGAGGAAAAAAGAGAGGTGGAGGTGGCATTCAAAAAGTGTAAACGGATTCCTAATCAAAGGAACCTAGGAAAGGCAATGCGTGGACATTTTTAAACCAGGGAAAGGTTATGGGGAAATGGCAAGAAAAGAAGGGGAGGCGAGGATGACAGGAACCTTCCAGCATTTATCAACAGAGGACTTTGATGTATTTTTCACTAGGCAGGGTACCCAATAACGTGAAGGGGGAGCTCAGGCTCTTGCATCATTTATCATGATGAGAGGGTACTCCTATAAATTATAATATTGATCCTACTCACTGCTTGCTGACTTACTCTAATGTAGAACTGAGTATTACATTGTTAAGGGACTGTAGCAGCTTTATGAACTAGCAAACTGTGACCTCAATGTTGCTTTTTATCTGATGTTGGCCACATATTAGACCCAACATCTTGGGGTTATACTTTGCAGGACTAGTTGCTGTTGTCAAGGCAGTGGTGTAACAAAACGTGAGAGCCCCCCCCCCTCCAAGATGTGCTAAAGGGTTCCTCACATCAGTAAGGGCTGAGGGGGGCCCACTCCAGGATGGGTAAGCGTGGAGGGCCCCCACACCACGAGGGCTGCTGGGGCCTTTGGTACACCCCTTGTCAAGGTCTAACCCATGGGATGCCTGGTGGCACATGCACGACTAGAACATCTCAAGGGCCTGGGATCTTGGACTAAAAGAGAGAGGGTTTTCATAACAGAAATGCAGCAAACAGAAATGTTATTTTGTTGTACTTGCCACGAATGGACACTAAATCACTGTTACTTTAACCCCTCCAGTGCCCATGACGAGATAGTCTCGTCATGGAGCGCGGTTGCGCTGTGCCCATGACGAGACCATCTCGTCATGAACCCCGCCCGCTAATGAAACGCCCGGCACAGGGCGTGGAAAGGGCGGGGCACTGAAGAGGTTAAAGCACTTCGGGGCATATCATCAACGATCAGCGATAAATATCGCAGAGCGCGCTTAGCGCAATTTTGTTTAACGCCGGTTATCGCCGGATTTGATCGCCGAGATATCGTGTTATTTACAACGCTTATCTCCACGGCGATGAAAAATCCGGCGATAGCGGCGAAATGCAGGTTTATCGCTGTGAATCCAGTGATAAACCTGCATCGATAGGGAAATCCTTAGTAATAGGCAGATGTGGATTTAGCCGTACAATCCACCTCCCATGTAAAAGATTTTGAAGTTAGGATTTTTACAGACGTAAAATACCGGCGATAAAAGCGTTTAGCGCGGCTTTTAATATTGCTATATATGTCCTGGGCGGGCTTGTAAATACCGCAAAGGACAGATAGCGATATTTTTAATGTTGTTTTGCTAGGGAACGCCTACTTTGCATCTCATTAGAGATGAGATGCAAGGCGTAAGGAAAACCGGTGCTAAGACAAGGAAACACGCGCTAGCGTGTCCTTGCTAATACTGCGATGCAATTATCGCTGCTTTTGGGCCGAAAATGGCCGCTAAAGCGGCGATAATAGGCTTGCTAATATGCCCCCTACTGTTCAAACTCAAGTAAAATAGCTCCAGGATCATCAGGAGAAGGGAAGTCTGACTGCAAACAATTCTCAATCATCCTCCTATTTATCCAGACAAACATACAGCAGCAGGCACACACTAACACACCCTCCATAGCGGTCCTCCTCATCCTTCTCCTTCTTCAACCCATCCTACTGTCTTTCACCTCCTCTTTCTCACATCCGTTCTCCTCGTATTTCCTATTCCTGCTTCTTATCTTCCTTTTAACCTTCCTCCACCTCCTTCTCCTCCTCAACCTTTCCTTAATAAATGTCTTCCCCACACCCTCTCACTTTTTTTTCTCGGTGTCCCAATTCTTGCTTTCTTTTATTTTTTGTTTCCCCTTTTTCTGATTTTCCATTTATATTCTTTTTTCTTTGCCTCAAATCTGTAAGGCGGAAAAACACAGAAACTGGGAGTAAAAATCAAAAACTAAAGCTGGGCTACCAGAAGATCAGCTAACCTGTACGAATTATAGAAGAATTACTGCCATTGAGATAAGCACAAACTTGGATTAAAACTCTAACAAAAGCAAATGCAAAATAAACTTCAAGACTGCTACAGATGAACTTTTAACATCCTGAAGTGACAATCAATTTTTTTTTATCTGTTTATTGACATTTTACACTTTCCAATTTACGCAACAACATCGGACAATACTAATGCATGCATTGCAGTTACATGGTCAATCTCAAAGCACAATACAAATCGGTGTTCGGAAGCCTGTGAGGTGCTTAGCACGGAGTATCTGGATACGTTTATTGCGATGTAGCATGTCTGCGTTTTTCGTATCAAAAGTGTTATTGATTGAAGCTGGAGATTTCACGTTGCCCAAAAGTGTTATGTTACAGATCTGAACTGTGGGACTGGGTTTCAACATAATGAAGACAAAGCAAGACGAAGGAAGGGGGGGGAGTAACTGTGAGTAAAACGCTGCTGCCCACTCTCTGACTTGGGCCAGCCCACACGTCTGTGATGCGTGCAGAAGAGCTCTTATATGTGTGTGTCAGCTCATTTTGGGGCATATTATCAAGGACAGCGTTAAAAATTATCGCCGGTTTAGCGGCAGAAAACTGCCGCTAAAGCGGCTATAATGGGATTAATAATATGCCCTTGAGAATTCCAATAGAAGTCCATGTTCTGGTGTGAACATGGGCTTCTATTGGAATTCTCCAGGGCATATTATCAAGCTCATTATCGCCGGTTTAGCGGCAGTTTTCTGCCGCTAAACCGGCGATAATTTTAACGCCGTCCTTGATAATATGCCCCTAAGTGACTCAAGTAAGAAGTTGTCTAAGCTTTATCTCTAAAGGTGTGGTATCAGATTAGGCCTGCCAACTCAGCGGCTGTGACCTCCTCCCCCGCTGAGAAATACCCCGCCAACTCATCCATCCCCAGCAACTCTGATAGAACAGTCTCCCACTCCGTGGCTAGGGGGAATTTGGGGAGGCCGAACAGGTCCTCCTTGCGTAAAGCAACACTCTCAACCCTAGACAAATTGAGTAAAGAGCAGTGTCACCCTGCTCCATGCAGAGCAGTCGGTGCTCTCCATCATTTTGTGATTAGGCCCAGGTCTAGACAGCAGGAAGTAGCCCTATGTTTCATGACCCTCTTGAACAGATGAAGGATATAGGCCTTCCACTGGAAAGGAATGTCCCGCCCAGTGCAGCGGGATAAGGTAGTAGCTACCTCGATACAGTACCACAGCATGTGTAAGATATCCGTATCATCTAGGTGGCATCTGGGGCAGGCAGAGTCCGTGCAGTGAAAATATTTATTGATTTTGGCTGAGATGAGGTATGCTTGATGTAGAATGAAAACAGTATCTGACTGAAACGTTGATTACGGGGAATGCGGGAGGGTCCTCCAGGGCAGCTGTCCATTTGGACTCAGAGAAGACGTGTCTCAAATTCCCTTCCCAAAGTAACTTTAAGGGGTTTAGAGAGGCTGCTGCATGCCGACAAAGTGACGCTGAAAACCATCTAACCAGATGATCCCCTTCACCCATTATATGTAGGTATTGGATTGTATGATGTACGCAGTGCTTTAAATGGGAAAAAATAAGTGCAGGTACTCATTAATATGAGCTAGAGGCGTGGTGAGTGGGCGGGGCTAGGGGTGGGGCTTAGGGCAACATATGACGATACATAATGACTTCTATATCAGTTGCAGCAACTATGAAAATCACATGAAAAATGTGTTTATGTAACCAAAACAGGTTAACTCATTACACAAAATGAAACCCAAAAAGGATGATATGTTAACAGTTTATCGTTCTGTAATATTTGCTGCTTCTTAATGCCATGCTGTTATGTGGCACAATACTATATGCTCTCAAGCGTGCACACACACGCTCTATCTCTCCACATTCCCTCTAAAATCTACTGAGTGTCCTGATTCTCTCCCTTTTATCTCCACTTGCCTCTAATCTTCACCCAGCCTATAAACTTCTCACTAGTTCTGCTCCTCTTTTGCTTACTCTCCACAAGTCTTACATTTTCTCCCTGGTTTTTCCGTACTTGTCTCCTGTTTACCCCTCCATGCTCCCCCTAAATTTGCCGTCTGGAAAATTAAAGTTAAGAAATGCACCAGATTTGACTTTACAGAAATGTGTGTTAAAATACAATTTCTGAGACGATTCCTGATTTCAAAGCTCAACCACCTCACGTCTTTACATTCATCCCTACTCCTTCCGTCCTCAAAGAGAAGCAGCTCCTGTCCTGAACAAAAAGATGAAAAGAAAACCGGCTTTGGCGAAGGCAGAGGATTTTGTTGGGCTGTCACTGCTTTAGAATGGCCAGTGCAATCAATATCCTGACTGACTGCCCGTCCCAACCCATTTACACACCTGACGGAGAGGGGCGAGGTGAGGCTAAAGCACTTTCAGCAGAATAGTCCACGGGCACACGATCGACAGTGAAGGGTCTGTCTAGACCCTGCACTGTTAGTCACAGCATGACGCACGGTAAGCCCTCTGCCCCCTGCAGGCTCAGGCCATTCACATGGGCGCTGCTGGAATCTCCAGCAGGGACTCAGCATGAGGCTTGGTGCTCTTACAAGCTCCTGAGAAGCAGAGCTGCATCTGCCCTGTGCTAGAGGAGATAAATAACCAGAGCCTGCAGTGCCATCTACTAGGGTACCGGTACTCTCCCTGGCGAATGAGAAGTGCCGGTACTGAGGGCCAGAAAATTCAGAAGTGCCGGTACTCAGTACCGGTGAGTACCGGCCCATTTAAAGCACTGGATGTACAGGAGGCTCTGTGGACAGACAGCCCCACCTGGAAGATAGGGACGTGTTGAGTGAGTGATGTAGTAGGAAGCACCCCGGTGAAAACCCTCCTCCTCCACCAGCTCGGTGTATAAGAAAAGGGTCCCATCCCGGAACAAATATCCGGTATCTTGGATTCCGGCTGTGTCTCAGCCCTGTAATTCCACCGCTGAGGTGATTCTTTGTTCCTTGGGAGTTCGAAGATGAGAGACAGTGGAGGCATATGGTTTTGTGTCACGAGTGATGAACAGGCTTCTACGGAAGCATTTATAAGCCACCAAAGGTAATAGGGAGCTTGTTCCTATGGGCCTTGTTCATGGTTGAAGCAGGTGTAGAAGGGTGCGAAACAGGGAGGTGTTGAGTGGCTGCGTCTGAAAAGTGACGGGCCCCATCCATCTGGAAATCCACTGTTTCTGAGCAGCCAGGTAATAGTGCTCAAAAAGAGGAGCGGCTAGGCCGCCCTGCCCGTTAGGTAGGTAAAGCTTTTTAACGTAGACTCTGTGCCTAGAGGCCGCCTTAATAAAGTCTCTGACTTTTTTCTCTAATTTACAGAAGGCTGGAGTAAGTACAGAGGTAGGTTTGAAAAATAATAAAGAAACCGAGGTAGGATCACCATCTTAGCGAGGGCGATTCTGCCGGAGATAGATAAGGTAGAGTCCCCCAAAAGGTGATCTGGGATCGAATAGCAGTCATAGCTCTGGTAATGTTGCCATCTAAAAGATCAGTTTTGTTCTGATAGATATGAATACCTAGATAGTGTAAAGTGCCAACACACCATGACACGGGTCCCCTGCTCAGCGAGTAGCCTAGGTCTCGGGTGCTCACAGAGAAAGGGAAAAGGGTAGATTTCGATGCGTTGACCCACAGGCCCCACACCGTGGCAAATGCCGACAGTGCCAAATCCAGCGATGGGGTATATCATGGAGGTCTCTAAAATATAGTAGAATGTCGTCAGCGGACAAAAAAATTGTGTGTCATCCCTGAGGGAAATCCCTGTGTCTCCACGGGCCAGGACACATGCCGCCAAAGGTGCCACTGCTAATGAGAAAAGAAGGGGGATACCTGATCCTGTGGCCTACAGTTATGGCCTCAGAGATTTAAGGGCCTGTTTTGACTCAGATGACTGAGTGTCTATATAGCATTCGAACCGGCCCTATGAAGAAGGGCCCGATGTCAAATCAAGATAAGGTAGCAAACAGGTAATCCCACTCAAAAGAGTCAAATGCTCTTTTGAGGTCTAAAACTAAGAAGCCCGAGCGCGGCCATTCCAGTGGAGCATATTTAGCTATTCTAAAATAGTGACAGAGATTGAGGAAAGTATTACAGGCCTGGACAAACCCGTTTTGATCAGAATGGACCAAGGTGGGGATGCAAGGTGCTTGTCTGTAAGCTAGATTGCTAAGGGTCTGTGGGAGCCCAGGGTCATGGGATCTTTCCCTGGTTTCAGCAAGGGGACTACATTGGCCGTGTATAAAGAAGGCGGAAGTGTAGAGCTGTCTATCGCAGAGTTAAAGAGGGCACATATGTGCGGTATGAATGTGTCTGCATATGTCTTAAAACAACTCAGCTGAGAGCCCATCCTGCCCTGGCGCCATCCCAATTGCCAGAGGCATAAGTGCGTCCCGTACCTCATCCAGTGTGATGGGGAGTCTAATGTTGGTCGAGGGCCTTCGTGGGTAGCTCAATGATGCCCAAAAAGGTGCTGATTTGCTGCAAAGTCCTGTGAGCTTGGGACGCATAAAGAGAAGAGTAGTGGTGAGTCATGGCTGTGTGAATATCTACCTGTGTCAATTGTATGTGTCCCGAGTCGTCTTGTATGGTGTGGATTGGGCGGTGCAGGTGCTCCTGACATATGAGGTAAAAAAGTGGTCTACCTGCCTTGTCCGAAAAGGCATGTGAATGCACAGAATGAGCTAAGAAGTTTTGGCTGCGCAATCTTTCCAAAAGATTAAGCTGGTCTGCTTGCATGTCTTTGAGTTTTGTTTTAGCTTCAGGGTGAGTGACCGAAAGGGGTTAATGTCATAGGAGATTTTGCTCGAGGGCACCCAGGGAGGTGCTGAGTTGTTTGTGAATGTTCCATGTCAGGCCCAAGCAGTGCCCTAGCGTCACTACCTTGAAAGCCTCCCACTCAGTGGTCGGGGAGTCTGTGCAGCCCACATTACGCACAAAATAGTCTAGCAACGACGCTCCTAGAGAGCTGCAGAATGCCGGGTCTTCAAGTGCTGCATGCTGTAGCCTCCAGGTAGGGACCAGGGGGGGTCTCCTCTCCCAGCTAATTGTCATATACTGAGGGTGGTGGTCCGATTGGGTGGATCAAGGGGAGTAGTGCAGCTGAGGCCAGAATGCGACCTAGTTGCACATGTAGGTTGTGAACCGGTGAGTGGAAGGACTATATACGAGAGCCTGGGTTATGTGCCCGCCAGACATCGGACAGAGACCAATACTCTAGCAACATATGTAAAGCTTGTGCGTTAGATGATGCTACTGTGCGTGTAAGGGGTGGGAAGAAGCGGTCCAGTGAAACATCTAGTACTGAATTGAAGTCACCCCCTAAGAGCCAGGGGATATCACTCTAGTGGGACAGAACTGTGGACAAGCCGCTCAGGAAGGTATTTTGGTCCACATTAGGGGCGTATATGGATCCCAGCAAAACGGGTTGCCCATTCAGTTTACCCCTAGTGAATATGTATCGCCCACCTGTATCTACCACCACTTCCTCCTCCTTCCAAGGGATCCCTGCTTTTACCCATATGAATGTGCCCCATGCTATGGAAGATAAGTTCGCACTGTATACCCGACCTCGCCTGCGGTGTCACAATGAGGCTGCTTCTATATCTGTCAAATGTCTCTCCTGCAGTAGGGCGATATCAGCGGCACTGCGCTGTAAATATGCGTATATGGAATAACTGCACAAGGGGGAGTGAATCCCCCTCACATTCCAGGTGCTAATGTTAACACGTACCATGTGGGTAGATTGTGGCTATGCACATTCAACCGCATGGTTGACGCGAAGTTTAGCGGTGCAGGAAGCAGCAGCAACTCATGAGTAATAGCAGAAACTGATGAGGGAAAAATGAAGAATCAACAGTTAACACGCGTAACCGCATAAGAGCGAACCCCTAACTGGGGTTGACCCAAACAGGCATGCCAAAACAAGGCAACTAGCGCTCAGCCAGACTATGAATCTGGTGGGGGTTGGTGTGTGTGAAGGTGGGCTGTCCAGCCTATCCCCCAACTAGATAACATTTGAAAAGGAGAGGAGAAGGAGAAAAAGCCATCAAGTATGCATGTTATGTGAACTTGTGTATGACTTCGCCAGACACTGTGGTCATTGGGTAAGAGCTTGGTGAGCCTTGCCCTGTATAGTGAGAGACTGGCAATTTGTTCACGGTGAATTAAACAATAATGTCGGAGGTCTGAAGGGTGGTATCTGGGGTACGGGGCGAGGCCGAGTCCCCGGACCAGGCCGGTATATAGTCTACGTCACCACCAGATCTGGGCATTGACATAGGGGAGTGTGATGGCAGACTCGCAACTTGAAGGGCTGCCGCTACATGAATTGCCTCCTGTCGCTCCATCAGGATTTGTGCCGGGTCTGGTGCAATCACTGGAAAGGCACGATGTCTTGCCCCTCCTCCTCATCCTCTTTGCCAGTTATGTCTGCCCTGCCTGGACGGTGACAAGCCATTGAAAGGCCTGGACGATGTCACCAAGTCCGTTTCTTCTAGCCAGTCCCATGCATCAGATAGTGAGTCAAAGAACCGGGAGGCTCCATCTTTTACCACCCGCAGCTAGACAGGGAACAGCAGAGAGTATCATAGGTCAGTCCCCCGCAGTTGATAATTCACTGCCTCGAAGGAGGCCCGTGTCTTTTGTACTTGGGCAGTGTAACCTGGAAAAAAGAGGACCGTTACGTTCTGCCCTCTGGGCTTGGGATTCTTCCGAATCTCCCTTAATATTGTGTCACTGTCTCGAAAGTTCAGGACTTTGAACAAAAATGGTTGAGGGTTGGATCCGGGTGGCGGTCGGGAGGTTGGTACTCTATGAGCCCGTTCCACCACAAATTGAGGGGAGAGAACACCTGACGGGAGCAATTCCTTCAGCCATTTCTCCACACATTGAACCGGGTTTCTCCCCTCCCCCCTCTGGGAGGCAAATCACACGCATATTATTGCGTTGGGATGGACTCACCACGTAGTCTAACTTGTCTTTGAGGTTGCAGACTCGGTCCAGTAAGTCCTAAAGAGTAACTGTGTGATTGCGGGTTTAGGTTTTAGGTTGGAAAGCGTGAGCTTGGTCTCGTGTACTCGTTCAGATGATTTCTGATGATCGCCTTCAAAAGCATGAAGTCCAAGACCACTTTGTCAATCCTGGTCTGGAGAGAAGTACGTGTCTGTGTCAGTGCTGTGCCAATCTTTTTGACCGTACAGAGTCAAGTTTGGTTGAAAGGTAAGGGTGCTGCGAATCTGCAGGCTTCTCTGTCTTCAAAGATTACCGTGCCCTAGAGTCTTGGGCCTCCCCCTGCTGATCAGCTGAGTGGAGGTGTCCCATCGCCAGCTGCTGTGCATTGGGCATCTGGAGGAAATTACTGTGGTGCACCAGCTACAGTGGGGAGAGGAAGGATTGGGCTGTCCATCCTCTGTAATGCCTCCTATTCGGGCCAGATTGACAATGCACCTGGTATACTTCAGGTGCCCACTGACCACTCGTGTCATCCAAGGGTGCCCCAGCAATTCGCCGTGGGCGCTGAGCTTACCACTGCCCTGGCAGTGACTAGGAGTGATCTTCAGGTAAACCAACACTCCAGGGGGTGAGTCAACTCTCTGGAGCGGTTGAGTGGCTTTCAAGTTGGATTGGCAGTCAATGAGCTTACACCTGGCCCAGAGGTAGAGAGGTATTTAAGATGGCTGGAATGGCCTGGCCCCCTCGTGGGGAGCCCCCTGTCCGGAGTCTGAGCTCGGCCAGTTCGCACGTCTCGGTGGCTCCGACATGCAGGTTTCACCCACGTGGTCTATCTCTGATGGGGTCTCCTGGGCCTCCCAACCTGCATGGATCTAGCCGGTGGCTCTGTTATGTAGTTCCCAAGATTGTCCAGTACTCTACATGCCTGTAAAGGTGAAGAGGGGCCAGTGAGGGGGAGAACAACCAGGGCCTGACTTGGCTCCTGTGTCGCCTCCTTCATGTGGTGTTCACCTGGATTCAACTGTTGTGGAGACGGTCAGGGGAGGGAGGGAAGCCACAGTCCCACCTCCCCGCGGGCTTCCCCTTCCAACTGGCATAGTTATCATCCCAGAGTGTTGCTGGGACCCAGCCCACAGAGGCCTCCAGTCACTGGGGCAAACCGTACAAGAACCGAACCAACTGTCCCAAAGTCTCTCCAGTCTGGTGCTTGCCATGTTGTTTCCCAGGCTAATCTGGGGCCGGCAACACTCAGTTCGCCTCAGGGGAAGGGGGTATGCATATCAGTAGGTTGAGGCTCAGCTTCAATCCCTCCTCTGGGTTTCCCCTTCGCTGTCTGACTTGCAAGAGGGTCACCTGCAGCCGGCTTTGTTCAATACCGGGTACCCCTCGGCATGCAGTGAGATGGAGGGGGGGCAGCCCGGGCTCGAACAGACCCTCGTGTTACCTCCCCATCTTATCGCTGGCAGGGCTCAGTTTTGGTTTGGTCAGAGGGACTGTGCAATGCAGCCCACAAACTAGCTGTCTCACAAAACGCCCTTCTCAGTGCCGCTGCGTTACATCATCGAGAGGGGGCCTAGGCCTGATTCACCCCAGGGCCACCCGGTTAGTGTTGTGTGCTGCCATACAACCCCTCTGCCCCGCTCACCTCTCCTGTGGTATCAGCACCCGGGCTCTGCAGGCCGGCAGGTGTCCTCGGTGTCCTCGGTGTCTGCTGCCTGTCAGGGCTGCCTGGGTGCTTCAGTCCAGTCCAGTTCTGCTCCTCGCCACAGTCTGCCCAGCGCTTCTCCCACTAAGGGCTTGTGAGTTGCTCAGCCGAGCTGCTTCTTATGCTTGAACCGGGCTGAGCAAACTACAGTCTCCCTGCGCCTTACACAGCTTCCGGCACCATCAGCCACAGCCCGGGTTTTTCCGATGGATGTTCCTCACTCCTGGGAGTGATGCAGCCCTGCTGGTTGGGCTGCAGTAGGCCACACTCCATGTATCGGGGGCATCATAGTGCCTACGTTTTCTTCTAGACCACCTCCGCTGGGATCCTCAGGTGCTAGACAGTGCCTCGAATTCTGCTGTATTTACGCAGTGATGGCCAGGATAATTGGGCGATAGGGCACAGAGTGAACTTAGAACACGCCTGCCATCATAGGCATCTAGCCACGCCCCTTCCTGAAGTATCAATCTAAATGTCACTGTGCTCCACTTCAAGGTACACGTGATGCTTTTCAGTTGTATTCCTTTTAAGCAGTTGTTCTAAACCCAGGAGTTTAAGAAATAATTCCCAAACTCAGTGATTCTTAACCTGTGGTCTGAAGATCCCCTGGGAATGCACGAGGCCTACTCAAGGAGTTGGTGACTGTTTAACAAAATTAAATATTTTAAGTGAATCCATTAAAATGATTGAAGTATATATAAATAAAGAAGTACAGCTGAAAACTGGAAAACTTTTAATATATATGACTGCCTATTAAACAAAATATTTCAATATTTGAGCATTTGTTTGTGTAGTAATTAATGACAACTCTCACACTGGATGCTCTTCAAAGTACTTTATTGTAAAAGAGATTTAAAAAAACAACTTGCAGTCATGCCTGGTACAGCTAGAAACTGAGCTGTTTAATTCAAATCATAGAACCCACAACTGTTACATGGAATGTACATATGTCATAAGACAATGCACAGCTTCAACAAGGCTGAACCTGCTTCAGGAAATTATAACACATCTCCCTTCCCTATGAACCAAACAATTAGTTCTAAAGCTATGCATTTTCAACAACAATATACACCAACTGAACAACCAATAAGACATGATGGGGCCTATCAGCATGGCAGGCGGATCACTACTGCCCGACCGGTAGTGGCGATCTGCCCGCCAAAACATCCCGCCGGATGGCCATTTACCCCCTGCCACATTAGCATGGCGGGGGGTACCGCAGGGGAAGGAAAGACCGCCGGTAGGTAATCGTCACGATTGCCTGCGGGGCAGAAGAGGCCCATAATACGGTGGCGGTGCCTTGCAGCCAACGCCATCCATATTATGATGATGGTAGTGGAATGCCTTCCATGGCGGACACTCTGCCATGGAAAGGCATGCAGTGTTTACTTTGGGGGCCTGTTGCAGGCCCCTGGGGCAGTGGGGGTGTGGGGGCTGCACTTGGGGGATACCCATGGTACCCCCTACATTGGCATATATAAAGTAGCAGGCACCACACTGTGTCTATCACGTTGTGCATGCCAATGCACAAAATGCTTTTCCTACATTGTGGCGGGTGCTGCTCCCAGCACCGTCCGCCACAATGTTGGATATGCGGGATGCAACTGCCAGGGTGGTGGTCGCATCCTAAATGGCGGTGCAGGACTGCCGCACCACTGGCGCCGGTCCCAGCACCCCTAGGGTGGCGAGCGGACTGGAGTCTGCCCGCCATCCTAATGGACCCTGAAGTGCCTACCAAAAGAATACAGGACACCACAGAAAACAAGGTACACACAACCACACAAAACACAATTAAGAAAAATACCTAGAATAAACCAACACAGCATTCTTCCTTGCAAGCGGTTAAAAACACTTAACTGCAAACATCGACTTCCAATTATCGAGGTAGTCTCCTTGTCCTCACCACCCTTCCAACTTGTAGCCTTCTTACTGAACCGTCTCCCCTCTTCATGTTGCCCATATTTCCTTGCAATATGTTCGTAGCTGAATGATCAGCAAATTAATTGTCCTTCATGAATAACCTTGGAGGGGATGAACTCTCAACATTACTAAATTGTCTTTCCACACTCCCTTGCTTTTGGTACAAAACTACTCTCCTGAGATTCCATGTTTGCCAATTATCAAGCTTGACCCAATTGCCACCCACAGATTTGGCCCTGTGAGGCCCCCAAAACTTGGTCAAACCTCTACAAATACCACCTGGTTTGACCTTGACCCAATCTCCAACATCAATGTACTGTTTCCGCAAAATACTCCCTTTAGACTCCACTTTGTTCATTGATACCCCTTCATGCATCCATGATGGCACCAGTTTGGTTCCTGGCTGTCTACCCCAGATCATCTCAAATGGGGTCTTCCCTGTACTGGCATTCACTGTACAGCAATAAGCCCACAACATATTCTTGACCGTATCCTGCACAGACAGCCCCACACAGCATGCCAGTTACATGATACCCTTTACCAATTTGTTGACCCTCTCAACTAGTATATTCCCATAGAGATTGTATAAGGAAGTACATATATGCCTTACCCCAACAGTGTTCCAAAAACAATTAATCTCTTGTGAAATAAGTTGTGTGCCATTGTCAGAGAGTAAATCTGATGGTATACCTTCCCTTTTCAACACTTCACCCAAAACATCAATAGTTGAGCAGGTAGTAATACATTTCATAGGCAACGCCTCCAACCATTTCCTGAGCTGATAGAAATGCAACAGGTCCAATGAAATCTAAACAAACCTTCTCCCACACCTCATGAGTTTCCGAGACATGTTGGTGCTCTTGCAAATTTCCTGTACACACTCGCAGGCACTTCTCAGAACCTTTACAAATTTCACATTTCTCCAGCTTTGTCAGGCCTCCTAGAAATGTTTGACAGACAATCTTGCCAATCTTACTGAATAATTCTTAACACCTCCAGGTCCCCAAACTTTGAGAAAATGTTTGTGATCCATCCTCAATTGGAACCCATTTCCCCATAAAAAAACACTGAAATAGCTAGTTGCCCATGTAGCATCCAACGCTGAATGTTCAATGACAGAATAGTTTCTTTCTACATCATCAGCTAACATGAAGCAAAAGCTATGGTGTTTACCATCCAGCCGTGCATTTATGGTCTTCAGCCCAGATTGATAGGGAACCAACACTCCTGCTTGTGCAATATTATTTTTGACCTGGGTAAAGGCTGCTTGTTCTTGTTCTCACAGCATAAACCTTCTACCCTTCTACAACACTCTCAGTGGCTCTTTTTATTAGTGAAGTCTTGCACGAATTTGGAGTAATACTCGACTAGACCCATAAAAGATCTAAGTGTATCTCTGTCAATTGGTACCAACCTGAGTATTCCCTATCACACTCGCTAAATTGTGTTTGGGCTTTATCCCATCCCTTGTGATAAGGTAACCCAAATATGCATCCTCTTACAAAAGAAAAACACATTTGTCTTTACGCAAAGATAAACCTGCCTCTTCAATTTTGGACAACACTTCACTCAAGATTTGATTATGTTCCTCAACATTCTCTCCAAACACTAGAATGTCGTCCTGAAAGAATATTACCTTTTTGAGACCTGCAAGAATTTTGGTTATCAACCACTGAAACACACTGGTGGCTGAGCACAATCGAAATGGAAGTCTGAAAATATAAATGTATTCACAGAAGTTATAAAAGACGTTAAATGTTTGGAGTTTGGATGGAGCTGACTTGGTAGTAAGTGCTCCTGAAGTCTAGCTTTAAGAAATATTTTCCCCCAGACAACACAAGTATTAAATCGTTTATATTAGGGAAGGGAAAACTATCCATCATGATATTTTCATTGAGACTGTGGAGATCAACACAAAACCTGAGCGAACCTCCAGACTTCTTGGTAATGACCACTGGAGATAACCACTCAGCAGCCTCTGCCATCTCTATCACCTCATCTTGCAATAGCTGTTGAAATATCTCCTTTACTTTTGTTCTTACTGCCATTGGAATCCCCCTGGCAACATGTCTGACCGGCAATGAATTTGACTTTAGTTTGATCTTGTGCTCATAGTCTTTGGCTACATCCAACTTCTGTCAAAAACTTACTCATGATGGGATAAAATGTACTTCAAGTCATTTGCATTCACCACCATTACTTGGTTGCCAGCTCTAGGATTTACCACTATATATAGGTCATATTGATGGGAAGATCCCAAAATTGGAGGATCATCAGGAGCAACAATTACCTTCCCAGTTGTTTGTCTTCCTGTGAATCTGGTCAGAGCCATAACACAACCCATGAATCTTATATTTGCCCCTCGGTATACTTTTAAAATGGCATCTGTCAACACCAGCTTTTCTCATGGCCATGTAGCATCAAACAATTTGTGGGGTATAATGGAGTAAAAAGTCCCTTTATCCACCATTAACAACACCATCTTCCCATTTATCCCCAGTCTGCTTTGGGAGGTGACCTCTGTTTTTCGAGATCAACTTCTCCCACACCGCTTTCAGCCTTTACCATGAACGTCCTGTGTTCTATTTTTATTCCTGTACAACTGCTATCTTCTTCTCACCAGCCATACACATACGTGCAAAATGTCATTTCTTGACACATTTGCAGCAGTCTTTACCCAGTGCAGAACAATTCTTAGAATCTGCTAGATGAAAAATGTTACAAAATCTTTGGTGAACTTGAGATTAATTCTTACCTCAGCCACCCAATGTTAAATAACCTTTTGCTCTAAAGGTAATGAGGTAATGTGGGAGGTACCCTTCTTTGGAAAAGGGATGGGTATGTGGACTCAAAAAATACAAAAGTTCCCTTCTCCTGTTGATGTGATTAGGAAGAGATTATCTCCTCCTGGGCCTCTCTTTTCTCAACGTGAGAAAAAGGGACTAAGTGTGCGATAGAGTCTTATGCAGGTTACGAAGTTTACAATAAAGTAATGCAATGCGTTGTGATTACACAGTCAAACGAAACAACTACACAGATGAGTTCTAACCAGTGAATTCTTCATTATTCATCCATATCAGTTAAAAACACTTTTCCATGTTATTTATGGGAAAAACATATACAATACATAATAATAAAACAAAGATATTTTGAAAAAAGACTGTTGAAGCGGCGTTTCGGTGTTCTTAAATATCGTCACCTTCTTCAGGACAACAATTTCCAATTATAAAAACATCTGAATTTGGTACTGTTTAGAAGCCTCAATCAATCGGCAAAAAATATTGTTGCAATCCTTCAGTACTTTCGGATAAAAGATAGAATGGTGCTTCGTGGAGAAGGTTCTTGCCTTTTCCTCTTTACCATCCTTTTTTTCCCTTTTTTAAAATGGGGTGTCTCATCTAAGTCTTGTCAGATCATAAATTGAGAAAGGGAAGAGCATTTCCTGTAGACATCCGTCCTGCTGGTCTCTAAGTCTCCACGAAGCACCATTATATCTTTTATCCAAAAGTAATGAAGGATTGCAATAATACCTTTTGACGATTGATTGTATTTGTTTTTTTAATAAATATCATGGAAAAGTGTTTTTAACTGATATGGATGAAGAATGAAGAATTCACTGGTTAATAAAATAGGTAAACATCTTATTCCTTTGCATCTGTGTAGTTGTTTCGTTTGACTGTGTAATCACAAAGCATTTCATTACTTTATTGTAAATTTGCTAACCTGCATAAGACTCTATCGCACACTTAGTCCCTTTTTCTCACATTGAGAAAAGAGAGGACCAGGAGGAGATAATCTCTTCCTAATCACATTAACAGAAGAAGGGAACTTTTGATTTTTTGTTTTTTTTAAAGAACCTTTTGCTACATTGTTTTTGTTGGCGCTTCTGCCCACAGACTGAAAGTTATCCTTTACAGCATTCACCTGATCGGTATCATCAACTAATGCCGCCACCTCAGTAACTTTGTTCTCACCTCCTGTGTTTTTGCACCCATACACTTTTCTGAGTCCTCAACTACCTTTGCAATGGCAATTGCATCTTTCAAAGTAGGGTTACTGGCAGCCAATAGCCTTTCTTGCATTGTCTTGCTACTACACTGCACAATTAACTGATCCCTTGTCATTTATTCTGTCATCTGACCAATTTGACATTTTGATGACAATTCTCATAACCTGGCTACTAGCTCATCAATAGATTCATTTGAACATTGAGGTTGTATGTAAAATTTGTGCTGGTGCATGATGAGATTTACTTGCTTAACAAGTGCGGTATTTGCAGGCGCACTACAGCCTCTTTGTACACATCTTCTACTTTGTCTCTTTGACCCTCCCTGATAGGTGGAATATGTTTGAAAACAAGTTAAACCTCTTTTGCCAATGACCCCAATAACAGTGCTTTTTTCCTTATAGTAGGACATCTGGAGCCATCCAAGGCCAAAGTGTAAATTTCAAAACACTCAATCCTTTCCTCCCTTTGTAATGGAGGATCTCCTGGCAACATTAAGAAAGAAGGAAATATTACAATTGAAAAAGCTACTTTCATTTTCAGTTGAGAGAAAAAATATATATCTTCACTTTATAACTTACAGGATTTATTAGGCAATAAAGGTCAGTCCAACTATGGTAAACCAGGTGTGGTCTGTAGAAAATATGAACTCATGCACTGAGTATTGATAATGGACTCCTCTTTATCCACAATACTTGAAGCACAATATGTATTAGACAGTCTAGTTGACGCACACAAGCCTCGACTAATAGAAATGTCTATACAACAGAAATGGTAGTAGTGTATATATGGGTTGCACATCAAAGAATTATTTAAATATATACAGAGCTGACAAATTTAGATATGAATTTTATATGTAATAATGAACAGTCAAATAGATTGCGGTGCCACTCAGGATTACTAGCACCCCACTACCATAGGTGCAAAAAGATACTGGAACCTGAAGGGTCCCAGTATACCAAAATGCAACTGAATAAATCCCGGCACTCCTAAAGTTTTTGGGATCTACAAATATGTGACCTTGATAAGTTTTACACCAATATGGAAACATTCTTTGGTAACAAGTAGGAATCCAGAGATGGATTTAGAAAAAGTATCTTTGAACAAAATATCATCAATTTATTTCATAAAAAAAGTTTCTTTCTTTAAACATGCAAGCTAAAAAGCATCATTATAACAGTTATTACATTAAGATCAGATGCACTTAAAGTTGGTCCCTCAATAGGTACACATGGCAAAACATTTCCTTAGAGATGATGTGCATCAGTTCAAGTAAGCAGATACAGAAACAGCCGACACGTGTTTTGTCATATCCAGTGACTTCCTCAAGGCTTTATGTAAGAAATATACGGTCTTTGAGGAGCTGTTGTAGTAAAGAACTTGTATAAATAATTCTGAAGTCTGCGTAAATACAGGAAATTAACGTTTGTCCATAGTCATTCATATAGAATATGTAGATGGTTGTGGACCAAATCCGTGGGCAGCTCTCTTTGGGGATTAATAGGATCTATGTTTTCAGAAATATTCAGTTTCCTGGTAAGAAATTAAGTAAATAGTAGAACGCAAAGGCTGTGATAGGCCTCTGTCATTTAAAAACGCTGTCCTCCGTCTCAGACACCCATCGTATTCGCGGCTTGAAATGTATGTTGCTAATGTGGCCAATTGGGCCGCTCCTCACTAAAGGATCACTTTATTATAATTTTTTTTTTTGCTTCTTCCCCTATATTTTTCTGACTGGGTGATTAAAACAATACTCCGTTGCGTTGTACTTAGTTTCCTTTCATTTAAAATGTGTGCCAGTAAGCAGGTAGTCTTAAGATTATTTGGTTGTAACGTCCGTGCAATTGTATACCAATTTTGCAAGTGCGCATGATCCTCAGGCTGCATTTCATGCTCTGTCGACACACCAAGTAAAAAGGGGCATGTAGCTACTGCTGCACGTGCTTTGAGTGGTTGCTCATGCTCGTGCCACACTCCCTCAGTTTTGTGCGGATGATCTAGCGGGTGCCAAGCTACACAGAATATGCACATGCTTCTAACATACTCTTGCGCAGCAGTGATTACTTTCACAAATTCAGCTGGCCCAAAGTTCTTTCCTTGAATAAGCCTCTCTGGCTTAGTCAATGTCCCAATTTCCTTCAAACCATTGAGACAAGTCAATACAGCAGCTCATGTGTTACAAACACTTGAATGTATCAGCAGTCTTTTAGATGCGATGGGTCACTGCAGATCTTTACAATCATCATGCGATGGTTGGCATAAGATACCACAATAAATCTTCAAACAAATTGTGACTTGTGCTGGCTTCACTTCGCATTGGTGAGTTATAGTTCGGGGTTTCTTATCTCTAGATTCTCCCTTGAATTCCTCGGTGCACAGGCAAAATATTGAATTTTAAATATCGACCTACATTAATATCGAGTTTTAAATATCGTAGGGACAGAATATCGACATCAAGAATATCGGTGACCAGAATATCGACCTGAAGGCAGGAAATATTGGGTTTTTTAATATCGAAGTTATTAATATCGATAGTAAAAATATTGATGTTAATAATATCGATGTTTATGTTAGTGTTATGTATTTTATATGTATGTGTTCCACATGTTTTGTTCTGTTTTGTATTATTTTTTTAAACATATGTATTAATTGTTTAGAAGTTAGTAAAAAAAAATTCAAGTAAATTTTGCATTTTAGTACCTTATTGGGTTGTGGGTTTATAGGGAAATAGGGTGGGAAGTAATTTAATTATAGTAAATTAATTCATAATGTTTTTTAATTATTAAATATTTGTAATTACATTTCGCATTTTAGCTCTGTAGCGGGTTGTGGGTTTATAGGGGAATAGGGTGGGAAGTAATTTAATTGTATTTAAGTACTTATTCATTTTTATTTATTGGTATTGATATTTAATTTATTGTTAATTAATTAGTAATTGGTAATTAATTTTTATTAATTGATTAATTGATAATTATATTAAATGTATAAAACATTTATTGGAGTGGGTTGTGGGTTTATAGGGGAATAGGGTGGGAAGTAAATTAATTATAATAAAGTAATTCATATTTTTTATTTTTGGTATTGATAATTAATTTATTGATAGTTAATTATTAACTGGTTATTAATGTTTTATTAATTATTATTTATTGGTATTGATAATAATGTTATTGTTAATTAATTATTAATTGTTAATTACGTTTTACTAATTGAATAATTGATAATTATATTAATTGTGTTAAATTTTGTGTGGAGTGGGTTTTGTGTTTATTGGGGAATAGGGTGGGAAGTCATTTAATGTTATTAAAGTAATTAATAATTTTCATTTATTGGTATTTATAATTAATTTATTGTGAATGTATTAATAAATCATTATTTAATTAAAAATAATTATTTAATTCATAAGTATGCTATTTTTAACCCCTAAGCTATCCAACACTTTCCCTACTGTTGCAATCTCTGGAGTTGGAATAGTCATTTTTACCCCTATGGTATCCAACACTTTCCCTACTGCTGCACTCTCAGGAGTAGGAATAGTAATTTTTACCCCTACGCTATCCAACACTTTTCCTACTGTTGCACACTCTGGAGTTGGAATAGTAATTTTTACCCCTATGCTATCCAACACTTTCCCTACTGTTGCACTCTCTGGAGTGGGAATAGCAATTTTTACCCCTACGCTATCCAACACTTTCCCTACTGTTGCACTCTCTGGAGATGGAATAGTAATTTTCACCCCTACGCTATCCACCACTTTCCCTACTGTTGCACTCTCTAGAGTGGGAATAGTAATTTTTACCCCTACGCTATCTAACACTTTCCCTACTGTTGCACTCTCTGGAGTGGGAATAGTAATTTTTACCCATACGCTATCCAACACATTCCCTACTCTTGCACTCTCTGGGGTTGAATAGTAATTCTTACCCCTATGCTATCCAATACTTTCCCTAATGTTGCACTCTTTGGAGTGGGAATAGTAATTTTAACCCCTACGCTATCCAACACTTTCCCTACTGTTGCACTCTGTGGAGTGGGAAAAGTATTTTTTTTCCCTCCGCTAAATTTTTATTTTTCTGTATAGGTTTACTTAATGTTGTGTATAATTTATTTTAAAAAAAATTAAAATATTGTACATTTTTTAACTTGTCAAATATATTTTAAACATGTTTAATTTAACAATAAGTGTGGTCATATCATGTTGCCAGATAGCACCAGCGCGCAATGCACACACTGCAAATTTAGGGCCCGATTCACAGAACTAACTTAAGACAAAATCCTAAACTTACTACCATTTTGGTATTCACAGAAGGCACTTACTCATTTTGGTATTCACAGAAGGCACTTACTCATTTCGGTATTCACAGAAGTTAGGAGTCCTAACTTTAGGACTCCTAAATGCCTTCTGTGAATACCGAAAGTCTTAAAATTAGGATTTTTCTCAGTTTAGTAGTAATATAGTTAGGACTCCTAACTTTAGGACTCCTAAATGCCTTCTGTGAATACCAAAAGTCTTAAAATTAGGATTTTTCTCAATTTAGTAGTCCTAAGTTTAGACTTAGGACTACTAAATTGAGAAAAATCTTAATTTTAAGACTTTCGGTATTCACAGAAGGCATTTAGGAGTCCTAAAGTTAGGAGTCCTAACTATACTACTACTAAACTGAGAAAAATCCTAATTTTAAGGCTTTCGGTAGTCACAGAAGGCATTTAGGAGTCCTAAAGTTAGGAGTCCTAAACTTAGGACTACTAAATTGAGAAAAATCCTAATTGTAAGAATTTCGGTATTCACATAAGGCATTTAGGAGTCCTAAAGTTAGGAGTCCTAACTATACTACTACTAAACTGCGAAAAATCCTAATTTTAAGACTTTCGGTATTCACAGAAGGCATTTAGGAGTCCTAAGGTTAGGACTCCTAACTTCTGTGAATACCGAAATGAGTAAGTGCCTTCTGTGAATACCAAAATGAGTAAGTGCCTTCTGTGAATACCAAAATGGTAGTAAGTTTAGGATTTTGTCTTAAGTTAGTTCTGTGAATCGGGCCCTTAATGTCCAACCCACCTTTCAAACTTTGGCAGACACTCCCAATAAAAAACAGATCAAAATGCTTCTACTTAATTGCCGCTCACTTCCTAAACACTCCGCCGAAATCCATCTACTCCTAGAAGAAATTAATCCAGATGTTTTATTTTTAGCAGAGACCTGGTTAAATAATGAAACAGACTATGCTATCGTTCAAGCCCTCCTTCCAAATTATGGAATTCAGAGGCTTGACCGAACCCTAGATCGTCGAGGCGGTTTAGCCATAATTTAGAAGGACAATTTCATATGTAGGACAACGATAAATCCCATCCCCGACTGTGAAAGCATGACTTTCGTAATTAATTTAGCTCCCACTTATACCTTTTCAGGGATTCTAGTCTACCGACCTCCAGGCTCCCTTGGCCTTTTTAACAAAAACCTACCTGATCTTGTAGCAGACCTTGCCAGATCCTCCCCCAACTTCACTATTCTGGGAGACTTTAATTTGCACTTCGATGATGCTCAGTCTGCATCTTCTTTAGAGCTTGTCGACGAATTGGCAATGTTCCAACTTACCCTAAAAGTGGATGGCCCCAATCATACTGAAGGTCACTTGCTTGACCCTATTTTTTCAAATATAAGTAACCTATTGGTAGGTAACTCTGTCCCAATACCCTGGTCAGACCACTTCCTACTCCATTTCACATGGCACTACTGACCCCATTTCACCAGCTGCTAGAACAATTAAATTGGCTCGTAAGTGGTTGAAAGTCCCCCTAGATGCCTGGATAGGTAATCTAAAGGATACTATTCCACCATTCCATTCAAACCCCATCATCGCTAATGATAACCTCAACAACTGGCTTGAGTCATCACTTAACTGAGTCCTCCCAAGGAAAGAGATCTCAGAAAAAGTTGTAGGTAAAAAAAAAACTGGTATTCCCAGACACTACGTCAACTGAAACAGATATATAAAAGATATGAAAGAAGCTGGAGGAAGGATTTCTCCGCTTCCAGGAAAGCCAAATATAGAGAAGCCATCAAAATCTATAAAAACAAAATAAAAAATGCTCAATCCCTCTATTATCAAGAAAAATTACATTAGCGGCAAATTCTCCACGTGAAAGATTCTCATCCCCTATTGCCTCGGATAATGCCCAACTCCGGTTCAATCAAATTGCATATTTTTTCAGAAAAAATACAAGCCATTTACAAGTCATTCCCTCAAATCATAGATCAACAAACCTCCTCATTAACAGATACTTCCACCCTGGAAGCCCAGATTTTGTTGGAGGAATTCCCGCCTCTTGATCTTACTACCCTGCAAGGGTTCCTTAGAGAGCTAAAATCAGGTTCCCCCCTGGACCACGCTCCTCCTACCATTCTCCATCAGATCTCGGAGGCCGCGTCACCAGTTATACTTGATGTGATAAATAAATCACTCAAGACAGGGATCGTGCCATCCCTATGGAAACACGCCAGGGTCAAAGCCCTTCTAACGAAACCCAATCTGGATCCAGAAAACTGGGGAAACTATCGACCCATCTCCTTACTGCCTGGAGTTGGTACATTAGCGGAGAAGCACACTAATTCGATTTTATCGGCCTTTCTGGAAAAAACATAATCGTCTTCATTCCACTCAGACAGGAATCAGATCTCAACAGGGCAACAAAACTGCTCTTCCTGCCATAGTAGAGGAAACCAGGAAAATCCTTGATAGCGGAGGCTGCACAGCCCTAATTTTATTGGACCTCAACGCAGCCTTCGATACGGTAAATCACCATTTGATGATCCAAAGTCTTAGGGAGCCTGGAGTGATCGGATCAGTATTAAAATGGTTACAGTCTTTCCTTTAAAACAGGGTCTTTAAAGTCTTTGAAGAAGAATCCTCCTCAAAACAAATACCTCTGACATGTGAGGTCCCACAGGGATCTTCCCTTAGCCTCACTATGTTCAATGTTTACATGAGCTCACTGGCAGAAACTGTATGCCCATTTGGTGTACAGATTGTCACATATGCTGACGATACCCAGTTAGTTTACTCCATGAAGCAACACAACCAACATGGTCCTGATCTAACCTCCTGCCTTGAGAAGGTTTTTTAATTGGATGACCAATTCATTTTTAAAACTCAATTGATCAAAGACCAAACTCTTGCTCTTGGGGAAGTCTGCCCCTCTAAACATAGACCTCCTCTCGCTTAGCTGCCTAGGTTCCCCCCCTGTCCCAAAAAAATAAATTAAAATCCTCGGGATCTGGCTTGACTGTAACCTTGATTTCAAGGAACAATCACGCAAAGTGGCAGCCAGCTGCTATGGCCTTCTAAGAATGATCAGAAGGATACTCCCCCTGTTACCTTTTGCCACCAGACGGCTGCTAGTCCAAGCTCTTATTCTATCACGACTGGACTACGCTAATGCTGTGTACATGGGAGCCCCTCAGGCCACCATCAAAAGACTTCAAACGGTACAGAACTGTGCAGCTCGCATGCTGCTGAATATTCCCAGACACTTCTGTGCGAAATGCGCTCTCGCCACCCTGCATTGGCTCCCTGTGTATTACACATAAGGCATACTCCAGAAAGGGCTCACTTCTGATTTGTCTCTGGATCCATCCTCCTAGCCTACGACCTGGTGCACCGAACCCGACGCACACACCGCAGAAGGTGAGAACAACACCCATGGGTCAAGGGGGGTGAGGGGCATGAAACATACCCCCTACCCAAATCAAAACATACAATATGGAGGACATACATTACCTCCAGGGGCTGGTCACTTTGGGGGGCGTGTCCACCAATCCCTGCGTACCGCAACAACGGAAGTGGACGTGGATGCGTACCCATCACCACTACAATGGTGGTACGGACCATACCCACGCTCTGAGGGCTTGGGTACGGTCCGTACCACCATTGGAGTGGTGACGTAGAGGTACGCGTGGTACGGACCGTACCCACGCCCTCAGAGCGTGGGTACGGTCCGTACCACGCATACCCCTATGTCACCACTACAATGGATTCGCTGTGCATTTAATCCCCTCCTGAGGCGGAAGCCGGGAGGTTGCTGCTTTATTTGTTTGATTATAATTTCGTTTTGCACCTTTTAAATCCTCGCCGTATTTTTAGCTTTTAACTCCACTGCACTTGGCTTGAAAAACGAAGCTTAGCTGCACAGTTTAGTAATTGTGACTGATTTACTCTGTTTGATGTAAAAGTGGCAGAAATTATCCCCCTGCCCCCCGCTTGTTTAACTTAGCACTCACCCTGATACTCGGATCACCCTCAGCCGATTTGGATGCTGAGATAGCCGAGCCTCGGCCAGGTAGAATCGACTTTGGCGGCCATCTTGGTTTGGGGCAGCGTTTCCACGCTCTCTATTGGCCACTATAAAAACGGAAGGCAATGCCTCCGCGCAGCGGACGCGTTCAGCGGACGCGCCGAACCTGCGCCGGAGTCGTGCCTGAGTCCTGCCCGTCTGCGCCCGTCCGCGCTGAGGACGGGCTGGACGGCTGGACCACTGGCCATTACAAGGCAGGCGCCCCTGTCCTGAAATACTCTTTAAGGGAAATGCTGCGGCTTAAGCCCGCCCCTGCCCCTTGCTCACATCGCTACAGACCTGAGGATTATTTGACATGTCCTAGCTGTGCGTGCTTTCCGATTGATGCAGATGAGCCTCTGCTTTCTCTTTCCTCTGCTCCTCCGGAGTCTTGCTCTTTATCAACATCTAAAAATCCCAGCGAGTCCTGTCTTCTTCTCAATGCTCGCTCGCTCATTAAAAATAACATTGTATTCAAGGAACTGGTCTTAGATAAAACACCTTCTTGGGTTTTTATTACGGAGACCTGGGCCAAAGACTCCTCGGGTCCTGATCTGGTTGAAACGGTCCCTGAGGGTTACTGCCTAACTCGATTTGACAGATTAGGCCGTGTTGGCGGTGGTCTGGCTATTTTATATCAGGACAAATTTCACTGCCACACTATACCCCTTTCTGACCCCAAGGACACATTCCAGGTCCTATATTTTTCCCTCTCCGATTCTGCTAATCCAGCATTTATTGGAATCTTGGTCTACCGCCCCCCTGGCCCAAGAGCAGGATTTGGGCTGAAATTGATGCAGGTTCTGGAACCCTATTTTGGCCGACAAAATCTGACCATTCTAGGTGATTTCAATTTCCATCTTGAGCTATTGGAGGCTCACGACACTATTTCCTTGGTAGAAATAATGTCAGCCTGCGGACTCACCCAGCTGGTGAACGGTCCCACCCACCGAGCGGGGCACACGCTCGATGGCATCTTTTCTAACGACCCTAGGCTGACAGCTGCCAGCCCCTTCCATCTCTCCTGGTCGGACCATCTGGCCGTTCCCTTTAATATGATGTATCCCTCACGGGGCTATATTAGAAGGGCCTCGAGCACCATGGAAGTGCGAAGGAACCTCAAAAAGATCAGGGAAGATTCCCTCCATCCATGGACAACCAGTCTGTCCATTCCTCAGGAGGCAGATACCTCCACTGCGGTCTCTATATTTGAAAATACCATTGCTGAGGCCTTAGAGGAACTTGCTCCTGCAAGGTCTTGCTATTCTGCTAGAAAAAGACCTTCAGCTCCCTGGTTCTCCGAACAGCTCCGGCTTCGGAGACAGGAAGTAAGAAGGCAGGAACGCTTATGGCACTCTAGTTGGGCCCCTAAGGATAGAGAAGCCCATAGGGTCCTGCTTAAAAATTACAAACTGGAAGTTATTAAGACCAAGCAGGAATACTTCACGGCACTCACCTCCTCATTGTCATCTCCTAGAGAACTCTTTAGGATTGTCGATTCCCTTACGACCCTTCAGACACCGGATCCTGTGGTTGCCTCTCAGGACCTGTGCAACAAGATAGCCGCCTTTTTCCAGTCAAAAATCGCCGACATCTATGCTGCTCTGGAGGTCCAAAAATCCCTGACCGCCGTTCCTTTGCTGCCTGCTCTCCCTGAGCCCAGTGTTGCTGAATCCTCTCAACATCAGGATTTGATTTCCTTTCCTCCCCTTTCCTGTCAGGATCTTGAAATCCTGCTTGATAAAACTAAATCTGGCTCTCCGTTGGATGTCTGCCCGCTAAAGATCCTCAAGCAGTGCAGAGAATCTCTCCTTCCTCCTCTGGTTGACATCATGAACAGAGCGATGAAGGAAGGCATTTTTCCCCAGCAGTGGAAGAATGCTGTTGTAAAACCTTTGCTTAAAAAGCCTTCTCTGGACCCCGGGGTGTTAAAGAACTTTCGCCCCATTTCACTGCTCCCGGCTCCCGCAAAGATGCTCGAAGCCCATCTAAATAAACATCTGGCTGCATTTGTGGAGAGCTCGGGCTGTTTGGATCTCTCCCAGCATGGTTTCAGGAGGGAACACAGCACTGAGTCTGCCCTCACCATAGTGCTGGATACCATCCGCACTAGAGTTGATGAGGGTCAGACCTCCCTCCTGATCCTTTTAGACCTCACAGCGGCCTTCGATACCCTGTCTCCTGTGGTGTTAACATCTCGCCTGAGGGAGATTGGGGTCCGCGGGCCTGCTCTGGGACTCCTTTCCTCTTTTCTCGACCATAGAGAACAAAGGATAATGCTGGGATCGTTTCTATCTCCATCCCTGTCTGTGCAATGTGGGGTCCCTCAAGGGTCAGCGCTCAGTCCTACCCTTTTTAATATCTATGTGACCCCCCTTGCCAGACTCATTAGATCTTTTGGGATGGAGGTAGTTTCCTACGCGGACGACACCCAGATCTTAGTCTCTCTCTCCCAGCCAGCTACATCAACTGCCGCCAATTTTAGATCTTGCATGGAGGCAGTTGGCCAGTGGATGATCCACAATTCACTAAAACTGAATGGGGAGAAGACGGAGGTGATGGTCTTTGGAGGAAAGGAACCGATCTGGTCGGCGGAGTGGTGGCCGAACTCGCTGGGCGTATGTCCCGAGCCCACCTTGTCAGCAAAAAACCTGGGAGTTATGATCGACCCCAACCTTAGTATGTGCCAACAGGTCAACAGGACTGTTTCGACCTGCTGGGGGATTATCCACATTCTGAGGAAAATCAGGCACTTTTTGTCACCCCAGGCAAGAAAGCAACTTGCTGTCGCTCTTTTGGGTTCGCGACTGGATTACTGCAATGCGCTGTATGCAGGGCTGAACAAGAGTCTTCTACAGCGCTTGCAGGTGGTCCAGAACGCGGCAGCGAGATTGGCTCTTGACCTACCAAAACGTGCCTCTGCCACCGAAGCCCGAAAACAACTGCACTGGCTCCCCGTTGAATACCGGATCCTTTTCAAATCCATGTGCCTGGTGTATAAAGCCTTAGCTAAACCCAGCCCTACAAGCATGGGATCCATTCTTTCTCGGCATAACCCCAGTAGAAATCTTCGCTCCAGTCACAAACTTCTCCTCTCTGTACCCCGTGTCAGAAAAGCAAGATGGGGAGGCAAGGCCTTTTCCTTCCTGGCACCTAAGTGGTGGAATGCCCTCCCTTTGGAAGTAAGATCCAGTCCCTCTCTGCAAACTTTTAGATCCGCGCTTAAGACTCACCTTTTTACACGTGCATTCCCGTAGTGGTGCTTTGTATATTCTGTTTATTGTTTATTGATTTTGATAGGCGCCTTGATACCTTCGGGTTTAGTCTGCGCGTTATAAGTTGCATAATAAATAAATAAATAAATGGTGGTACGGACCGTATCCACGCTCTGAGAGCGTGTGTACGGTCCGTGCCAAGCGTACCCCTATGTCACCACTACAATGGTGGTACAGACCATACCCACGCTCTGAGGGTGTGGGTACGGTCCGTACCACCATTGGAGTGGTGCCGTAGGGGTACATGTGGTAAGGACCATACCCACGCCCTCAGAGCCTGGGCACGGTCCGTACCACCATTGTAGTGGTGACGTAGGGGTACGCGTGGTATGGACCGTACACACGCCCTCAGAGCGTGGGTACAAACCGTACCACCATTGTAGTGGTGACGTAGTGGTGACGTAGGAGTATGCGTGGTACGGACGGCACCCACCCTATGAATGCGGAGGTACGGTCCGTATCACCCGTACCCCTACGGCACCAGTACATTTGTGATACAAGGCGTACACACGCCACGAGTGTTGGCTTAGGGCCTGGTGCAGCATATAACCAGTATTTTGGGGTGTGTGTATGCCCAGGACAGCAGTGTACTGCACCAAGGGTGCGAGTAGGTGCGTGGGTGGGTGCCTATCACTCCCAGCAGTGGACAGAGACATGTGAGGGGTGGGTGCCTATCATTCCCAGCAGTGGACAGAGACATGTGAGGGGTGGGTGCCTATCACTCCCAGCAGTGGACAGAGACATGGGGGTGGGTGCCTATCACTCCCAGCAGTGGCCATCTTGTTTTCAGTTGTCTCGCGGTGCATGATCGTGAGAAGAAAGACGTGATCGCGCGACGCATGACGTCACTGCGGGCGCGAACTGTCACGAGACAGCGCAAATGGCTTAAAACAATACATCTCATGGAGAATGCGACCGGATCAAGAAAACTTGTCGGCGAACGCAGGGATTCAGGTAAGGCGATCGCGCGCGTGCGAGAATGTATTATTTTAAAGCGCGAGCAAGAAACAAGTTATCGCCAAGCTGCGGAATTCGGAAATTTTGACATTTTCGCGCTTTCCGCGGAACGCGAAAATGTCAAATTATCGCAATTTCCGCGAACGGAACAAAATGTTTGCCCAGGCCTAGTGCTTATCACTCCCAGCAGTGGACAGAGACATGTGAGGGGTGGGTGCCTATCACTCCCAGCAGTGGACAGAGACATGTGAGGGTGGGGTGCATATCACTCCCAGCAGTGGACAGAGACATGTGAGGGATGGGTGCCTATCACTCCCAGCAGTGGACAGAGACATGAGGGTGGGTGCCTATCACTCCCAGCAGTAGACAGAGACATGTGAGGGGTGGGTGCCTATCACTCCCAGCAGTGGACAGAGACATGTGAGGGGTGGGTGCCTATCACTCCCAGCAGTGGACAGAGACATGGGGGTGGGTGCCTATCACTCCCAGCAGTGGACAGAGACATGTGAGGGGTGGGTGCAGAGGAATACCAGCAGTGGATAGAGACATGTGAGGGGTGGGTGCCTATCACTCCCAGCCGTGGACAGAGACATGTGAGGGGTGGGTGCAGAGGAATACCAGCAGTGGACAGAGACATGGGGTGGGTGCCTATCACTCCCAGCAGTGGACAGAGACATGTGAGTGGTGGGTGCCTATCACTCCCAGCAGTGGACAGAGACATGTGAGGGGTGAGTGCAGAGGAATACCAGCAGTGGACAGAGACATGTGAGGGGTGGGTACAGAGGAATACCAGCAGTGGACAGAGACATGTGAGGGGTGGGTGCAGAGGAATACCAGCAGTGGACAGAGACATGGGGGTGGGTGCCTATCACTCCGATCAGTGGACAGAGACATGGGGGTGTGTACATAATTATCAGATGACCACAACTCCATGGGTGTATGTACACATCCCTAATTTTCGACTATGTTGATAGTGCCATAACAACACATCACTGACAGCAGTGTCCCACTCCCATGAGGATGGATGATTTCCCCCACTGCATGACACACCACATGTGGGTGTGAGGACAAATGACACATGCATACCCACCCCAGGCGGATGCAGCACAATACACACAATAGAGATCATGCCACAAGACTGTATAGTTATTTCAATGCCTACTAAACTAAGAGAGCCAAAGGCAATGCACACTGTCACGCACATCCCAGGACTGATAGGAATGTACAGGTGATGGGACAGCCACCAAGATGTTGTCTCTCATGGAAGGAATAGGGTGGAGTTCCCACAGATACAATGCCCACAACTGTGAGTCAGGTGGCCAAATACCCTTCAGAAAAAGTACCATATGTGTGCTAGGCTGGGATTACACACATGCATAGTGCGGAAAAGGGAGAATTTCTCCATGAAGGCATGTCAACATACTCAATACACAAGTACAGTGACTAGCAAGGATGGCACAGACGATGCAGCCGGAGACATTGCTGAGCAAGCATGGCCATAGTTGAAGGGATCCGTCACCAACAAAGGGAATGTATCCACAGGTCAGCACAACAATTGTGCAACTCTCTGCAGGGAAGATGTCAGGTGCCACGGAGGAAGGAACACTCCTTGGTACAATGTCTCAAAAAATAAATAACACACACGACCAAAGATCCTTCGCAGAGACCTTGTGATGGCACGCAGATCACATGGTCCACCTCATGACCATCAGACTCGAACCTTTGCCAGAAACATAACTCATTACCACAACCCCAACTCCTGGAGCATCAGCACCAACATCAATAGCTGAAATGCAATAGTGTTCAAAGTAAAAAGAAAATGCTTTAATCAGCTTACATTTTTCTTTTTCAAGAACACTATATACAAAGGCCAATGGCCAGTCCACAATAGAAGTCCTTGGGGGGACACATAGGCATGCGTCTCCCCTAGCTTGCCTGCACAGTGGAACCCTCAGGTTCGTCGACTGGGGGGGGCATCATGTGGGGAAGGACCAGGCACCGCAGGGACAGGAGGTGTAAGGGTAGGTGTGGTGGGTGCAGGGCCGGATGCCTCCACCACAGGGGGTGGGGCAGCGCCAAAGGTGGAGGTGAGCTCACGCGCTGCACACTTCTGCCAGGGCGTCCAGAGTATCCCCTGCACTGGAAGAAACCACAGGCACAAAGAAAGGGGGGGGTTGGAGGGATGGGGTGCAGCGCTTCTGGGGGAGGGGGTGGACATGGGGGGGACTCAACTCCCCTGCCCGGGGAGTCCCTTGCCCACTTGCAGGGTGGTGACACAGTGGGGCTGAGGCCCAGCAGAGACATGTAGCTCTCCTTGTCTGACTGTGTGGCAGGGCAGCCAAGGGGAGTGCTTTTGGAGGGACTGGGTAGTGAGGCATGCGGACTCAGACTGTGGCTGCGTGTATGTCTGTGCGCCCCAGACCCAGTGGGTGTGCCTTTATCCCCCTGAGTGTGCGTGCCAGGAGGTGTGTGCTTGCCCTTACGTGGTGGTGTGCTGCCTGTGTCTGGTGGGGTGCGTGCTTGGGAATGTCTGGGTGTGCATGGGACAGGCATGGGAGTGGGAAGCGTGGATGGGGCTGGGGTAGGGGGGACGAAGCACTGCAGGAGACTCACTGCCTCAGCAACATCCGTTGGTCAGACATCGTTGCTGACATGCCCTCCATGAACGACACCATCTGTGTCAGCAGTGTGGTGTGGCCATGGAGGACATTCAGCATCGATGTCTGGCCAACCTGCAACTGCCGCTGAATGTCCACAGACTCTGCAGTGAGGGCAGCAGGGGTGACAGGGGCAGGGGGCGCGGTGCTTGGCACGAATGAGACATGGTGGTGCCCTGCACGGACAGAAGGGACCGGAGAAACTGGGAGGGCGGTGATGGGAATGGAGGAGGCGGGGACAGATGTTGTGCTGCTAACAGGTGTTGTAGCAGCCTCCGCCCCCTTGATGAGTTCAGCCTCGGACCCGTCAGCATCGTAGTTGGTCTCGCCACCAGACAGGTCCTCCGCCTGACTCCCCTCGCCCTCCGTGCCCCTTGCTCCCGCAGACTCGCCAGCACTGGTGGCACTGGTGCTGGATCCCTCCTCCAGGTCCATGCAGGTGTCTCCCTCGGTTTCCTCCGATGATGCTGTGGGCAAGGTGAAGATACAGAAAATAATCAGTCACCTGTATACATCTGACACATGAGTCCAAACAAAATAGGTCACAGTGCATATCAGGCAATGCATCATGAGTAACATCTAGATTACTCCGCACATATGTAAGCCCTGTACTCCCCAGTTGGTTGACCCACCATGCCACTTGGAGACAAGGAAAAATAGGACACAACAGCCAAAAACTTGAATTAGAAATATACTGAGAAGCTAGTGTCCGGGAACAGTTGAGCACATCAATACTATGAAGGCATGCCACCTCTTGTTTACTGTTAAAGAAACAGTATTGGTGCACCCAAGGCTAAATAACAGACCTCAATGCTAAAGGTGTCCCCACACTCAGAGACCTGTAAGTACTTTGGAAACCCAAACGAAATACATTTTGATCCCTTGGGAATCACACCACTTCACACAATCTACATGTTTAGAATGTGTGAATGTGCCACTTTGTGAACAGAACACACATGTGCCTGTATAAAAGAAGTCAAACAAGGAGGTGCACACAAAACTACATTTCCACAGTCATTGTATGAGCTGCAAGCCTTATTCAAAGAAACCACTGTTAGAAAGAAATGGGGTTTCAGAAAGTACATATACATGGGACCACGGCGGTCTGGATGACTTGACACTCGTAAGTTGGTATTACCAACAACCAAGGACTCACCCAAATGCCACCACACTGTGGGAACATGGATATGTATAATCTGAAAAACAGTCTTATTCGAACTATGCCTTTCTTTAAAATGTGCCAGTGTGTTCCCTGAAAGTGTAAAGGTGGTTTCTTGTGCACTTTCTTGGGAGACATCTGTCATGCAGACACATTATTGTCCTTCACAACAAAACATCAAGTCAAGCATTGAAAACATGAAGACATGTTGACAAGTGTAGTGAGTGCCAAGGTACAAGACATTTCGACAAACAACTTGAATCATGCCACCTGTCACATGGCCATCCATACCATGATGACACAGTTGGCAATACATCTGACCCACTGCCTGTCATGTGGAGTGGCACACATGTCCAAACACAGGACAATGCTTTAGAATGGGCCTGCAATTTGTCAGGATAAGGTGCGCCTGCACTGAGGAGACACCCTCATGGCAAGCCATAATGTCCACACAGATGTCAGCACACAAAGACAAAACTACGTAGCATCTGGACCACACACTGGTGCCAAAAATGAATGAGCAGGAATCCTGTATTTAAACTATTGATACATGCTGCAAAGCACAAACATTAAACCCTGCACAACATCACTGGGTCACTGCATGTTGAGTGTCTGTCCAGACAATTATCACACACAGGTCAGACCTGGCAAGGAGACATAAGGTTTGGACATGTAGGCCTCGCCCGCACAAACCCCCCATACCTGAGAAAATGTGATTGAGACAGATCAAGAAGTGACACCTCTTAATCAGGGTTTACAAGAATTCCTAAATGTACTCCACATCACCTCGTTAGGTTGCCAACACATATTTGTGACAAACAACCATCAACAGCTAGTTGTGAATAGACACACAGGCACTGCCCAGTGTGAGTATGCACAAGCCAAATGGGGTCACCCTGTCCAGTGGACACATGTAGCACACTTTAGATAAATACAAATGAGGCCAGGGAACAATGCCACAGAGGCCAATCTATGCTGAACACACAGAGAATGGGCACAGTGTTGGATGACACACATGATTACGAGGCAAGGGTGTCTCAGGGGACTGTAGTGGGCACACTGCTCCATGGTCCTGGAATGATCTGACTGTAACATGGGCAACCGTCCTGGCACTATGCATATCTCCCACTCATGCACATCATGTCTGAGGCCACAACATCGGTCATGCATGCTGCAAGTCTGTTCATTTGAAACCTCACACTCCTATGTTGAGACTCAGCATCAGTGTCAACAAATATGGACCCCCAAATGACTGAACAGGACAGGGCACAGGCAAGGTACCAACACATGTCACAGACCACCCCCACACATGATGCAGAAAGCAATGTGCACTTGGATTAACTGGCAGCCTAGATGACCATGTGCAATAGTGATTACACACAGACTAGGGAACACATGTCAAGGAGGGGAAGGGAGGAAGAACAGCACCGGTTGACTTGGGCGAACAGGATATGCACTGCACATATAAACCCTGGCAGTGTATCCAAACGACTGAGCACTTCCAAAAGCTGGTGACACACAACAAACACACATGTACCTACCCCCTCCTTGCTGCTGTCTCTCCTGTAACTGCCTTTCCATGTCAGGGAAGACCACCGCCAGGACACGCCTCATCTGGTGGGTCAGGCATCGGCGCCTACCGTGGGGGCGTGGAGATGAGTCCCCCAGCTGGACCCGGGCGATCCTCCGGGTCCAGCACCGGATGTCCATCACCGTTTTCAGACTTGGGCTAGGCGCCGACTGCGACCCTCCACCGATCTCACAGCCCTGACGGCCCGCTTCCAGATCTCCCCCTTCTCGTAGGCAGTTACCTGTGAGGATGACAAAGTGAGACAACATCACTACACCTGCTCCATGTCAGAGAGACACACATTTGAACATCTTTGATATGTTAAACAGGGCATATGATGCTGCCAAGGAATAGCATCTTTGTCATATGGACATTGGCCTCTGTGGAATCTCCAATGCACTACATGGCATTGAAAGTACACAGGTGGCATGAGGGGTGCGACACACTCCATGATCATGGCACACACTGTGCATCACAAGCAACACCAGGCTGATGGACAGCACCTCCAAGCAGTTACATGCCCTAGGCCACTGACGCAACCTCAGCAGAGTGCACAGACACACACGGGCACAGATCAATCAACTGCCATTGGCAACAGCTGATACAAACCTCACTCTGCATATGTGCCACTTGCCTGTGGGGTGTCACAGGTGTGGGGCTGGCTCAGCAAGTCAGACACACAGCACAGCTTATTTCTCACATCGGATGGGTAGAGCTGTTGCCTCCTCCATGCAGCTGTGGTGCAACACTTCACATAGACACTCACCCACATGACAAGGAACATTCACACACATCAATGTCCAGGGGGCGTACACATCACTTGGACACTCTCACCACAGCTCCACTCAACTCACACACATCTGTGGGTACAGTCACCTGTCACACCGGGGGGTCCACTGAATCACCCCAGGACTATAGACAACAAATGCCACAAAGGATTAGCCAGGCTGAATGTGTCATGCACTATGCAGTGAATGTCACAGTAAGCACAATGCAAGTGAGGAGTGCACACATGAACTACATCATGCTCTGCATGGGAGACATAAGCCATTCCCCCCCTGGAACCCACTCTAAACAACATTGCATGTCTGTCACACCTGGACACAATGCCAGAAGTAACAATCACAAAAAAGGTGCACAGTCAAAGCTAGTGGACTCAGCACTCACCTGCTCCCCTGGTCTCCCATACAGTCTGTTGTACTGTGGGAGTATGACATCCAGCTATGCCTCATTCTCCTCCTGTGTGAATGGCTGGGCCCTCTCCACAGACCTTGACATGGTGCCAGAGGAAGCACAGACAGCAGCAGTGTTGTCAACAGGAAAGTTGTGCAGGCAAGTGCCCTCTCATGGGTTCTGGCTGACTTATATCTGTCTTGATGAGGGGCATTCATTTGGAGGAGTACATAGTGATTGGTCAGATTCATTTGCATCTTACGTTTACTCCAATCCCTTTCCACATATACCAGTGACAGCATTTGCATCGTTCAAATTTTGAGCATCATGTCAAGTCAACAACCACTTTGCAACATTGTATTTTGTGGCCAACTGACTTTTCCAGGACACCTGATGGAAAAATTTGAACTGAAAACTCTGTATCCTTGACAACCAGCATGCATTTAGTGCCTAATACTTGTCCCTTATGTGTCCCCTATGTAATTTTCAAATCCACACACAGGTACGGTGCGTTTCACACGTACCCCTATGGCACCAGTTGCACAGTGCGTTTGACACGTACGTGTACGCACTGGTAGTACACGTACCCATACGTGTACTACCAGTGCCTATACATACGGGTACGCACTGGTAGTACACGTACCCGTATGTGAACTACCAGTGCCTACACGTACGTGTACTACCAGTGCCTACACATACGGGTACGCACTGGTAGTACACGTACCCATACGTGTACTACCAGTGCCTACACGTACGGGTACGCACTGGTAGTACACGTACCCGTACGTGTACTACCAGTGCCTACACGTACGTGTACTACCAGTGCCTACACGTACGGGTACGCAGTGGTAGTACACGCTACACGTATGTTTACTACCAGTGCCTACATGTACGGGTACGCACTGGTAGTACACGTACGTGTAGGTACTGGTAGTACATGTACCCGTGCGTGTACTACCAGTGCCTACACGTACGTGTACTACCAGTGCCTACACGTATGGGTATGCACTGGTAGTACACGTACGGGTACGTGTACTACCAGTGCCTACACGTACGGGTACTGCCCGTGCCTACACGTACGGGTACTCACTGGTAGTACATGTACCCATATGTGTACTACCAGTGCCTACACGAACGGGTACGCACTGGTAGTACACGTACGTGTAGGCACTGGTAGTACACGTACGGGTACTACCAGTGCCTACACGTACGGGAACGCACTGGTAGTACACGTACCCATACGTGTACTACCAGTGCGTACCCGTACGTGTAGGCACTGGTAGTACACGTACGTGTAGGCACTGGTAGTACACGTACCCGTACGTGTACTACCAGTGCGTATCCGTACATGTAGGCACTGGTAGTACCCGTACGTGTAGGCACTGGTAGTACCCGTACGTGTAGGCACTGGTAGTACACGTACGGGTACGTGTACTATCAGTGCGTACCCGTACGTGTAGGCACTGGTAGTACCCGTACGTGTAGGTACTGGTAGTACACGTACCCGCACGTGTACTACCAGTGCGTACCCGTACGTGTAGGCACTGGTAGTACACGTACGTGTGTATGGTCCGTACCACGCGTGCTCCTGCGGCACCACTACTATAGTGATATGGACCGTACTTGTACGGTCCGTACCACGCGTACTCCTACGGCCACACAACTCTAGTGATACAGACCGTACACACGCCCTCAGAGCGTGTGTGCGGTGCGTTTCACATGCTTACACTGTTGATAGGATGCGCACACAAAAGGAATGGAGGTCTCAGACTCACACAAGAATGTACATCAAATCATTGTCATTGCTGTCCTACATGTGCAGGGCCTAGGTGTGTCAGGCAGTGATATTGCACATGTCTCCTCATGTATTTGCACAATTGATGTGTGATGACCTGTGTACACATGTCATGTGTGATGGGGTACTATGTGGCACACTTCCCCTTCACACTTTGCACATGTGTGCATGTAGTACAAACGTGTCAAGCACAGCATTACTGGTATGGCACAGTCACCACCACCCGCAACTGTCCCCTGATGCCAGGGACAGGGACACTAACAACTGACATTTAATGACCAGCGTGCATCGATGTGACTATGTCATGTGTGTGTCATGTGTTCCCATGAGCTTGCTGTTGGTGTTCCGTCAACTGCATCTGCTGTTGCTGCATCCAACATGTGTCTGTGTGTAGATGGGCATGGCACACATCTACGCACACCATGCCACATGTGGATTTCCACGTAACGTGTGTCTGTATGCATCAAACATGATATTTTGACATGAGGACATATCTGCGTCGTCTAAATGTCTGTGTTTTCTGTTTTCACGTGTACCCCTTCATCGCAATGTGTGTGATCTGTACATTTGACATTCCATGTTATCTGTGCGTCTAGCTTGCCGTCAGCTGTCTGTATGAGATGACATCCTTCAAATGCAGATATGTAGTTGTATGTCACTCTTGTGATGTCTCTGGCTGTTCACTGACACTGACCCGCAGCTCGTTTCAGGGCATGTCATGTAGACTTGACAATCAACGGGTGTAGCTGGCTTTTCATAGGAGTATCACCTGGCTGGCATACGTGTCCTGGATGTATTGCACAGACCAGACTCTGTATTTAGCAGATGTGTATTAGCAGTTGAGCATGTGCTCAGTTCATTGACATTGATGTTGTTATGTTCTCACTCTTTGTTATTCATTCCAATTTTCTGCAGGGTACCGCCTGTCCCCAGACCAATGCCAGACTTGGGTGCCATGAGGGAACGTGACTGCATACGACGTTACAGATTCACCCAACAGTTGATTGAGGACTTGACCGCCAAGCTGGCACCACACCTCCAACCACGACACAGGTATCCTACTGCGCTGACCCCCAAGATGAAGGTGATGGCAGCCCTACATTTTTTTGCCACAGGTACGTTTTAATTCACCATAGCTGATGTTGGTGGCATGTCACAGACGATGTTCAGCCGTGTCCTGCATGATGTTTTAGCAGCCATGTTGGAGCACCTGGATAAATTCATCCATTTTCCGACTCCTGAGGAGTTGTCAGGTGTCAAGGGTGATTTCCATGCCCTGGGAGGGATGCCCCATGTCATTGGGTCCTTTGATGGGACACGTGTGGCTTTGGTACCACCACAGGCACAGGAGGTCGCCTATCGCAACCGTAAAACTTACCACTCTATAAATGCCCTTGTGGTGTGTCTTGCTAACATACTGATTTCCCATGTCTGTGCACGTTTTCCAGGGTCAGCACACGATGCCTACATCATGAGGCGTAGCAGGGTGCCAGAAATGATGCTTCGGCTGCACAACGAACGAGCATGTGTTGTTGGTGGGTATACTCTGTTTGTCCTGTGTTTTGCGGTATCTTTGTATCTTACGGCACCTCCTGACCCACTTCTTTACATGATGTTTCCATGTAGGGGACTCTGGCTATCCCAACATGCCATGGCTGATGACGCCTCTCCGCAAAACAAGATCAGCTGCAGATCACCGTTACAACAATGCACACTGGCAGACCAGGCGAGTGATTGAGAGGACGTTTGGCCTCCTGAAGAGCCGATTCCGGTGCCTTCACAAGACAGGCGGGTCCCTCCCATATGCACCGGCAAAGGTCTGCAAAATCTTTTTCGTGTGCTGCATGCTGCACAACATGGCAGTGGAGAAGGCAGTGCCACTCATCCTGGAGCAGCATGAGCAGGAACATCCACCCGTGGAGGATGAAGGGCTTGGTCACGAAGCAAGTGAGGAGGAGGAGGAGGATATCCGGAGTCAGCTCATACGCAACTTCTTCTCATAATGGTGAGTCACTGGGTCTGAGTGTGCACGCTTGGATCCTTGTGTGGCATGTGTTGCAATGTGTGTGTCCAGCTGACTGTATGCTAAGTGACTTAGATGTGTGTTCTGATGTGTCACTCGAGTGATGATGTCATTCCACACATTTTAGCTGAGACACTAAATTTTCAATTCGCATGGTGACAACATTATTATTAGTAAATGACCATGTATGCGGATAACAAACTTTTAGCTGACTTCTTCTGTGTCTGTCATCCACAGGTTCTTGCGCATGTTGTCTGGTCGTGTCATTGTTGGCCTCCTGCTATTCCTCATGAGTATTGCAACATGTGCTGAATCAGTGTTCCATGCACGGACATGGGGAAAAGTCATTTTGGGTGAGGATTGCAGCAAGGCATTTTGGGGGTGTTACGTGTTTGGAATGTGTGGGGACTGCTCCTGTGCATGTTGGGTTACCATGCATACATGTCGACTCACCACGGGGCACATGACATGTAGCATGACTCCCATGAAGTGATAGTCAACCTTCATGACAGTCATCTGTAATGGTTTGTGGATTCTGATGAAGGCATCAATGTGTGTAAAACTTCCCTCAGAAACATACGGGATGCCACGGGTAGACATAGTGTTTGGACATCCCCATAAGAGGCTCAATGGGGAATTGCAGCCTCTCCGTGTGCAGCAGGGGGTGTTTGGCTCATCCCCTTAACGTGTGTGCCAGGCCATTTGAATTTACAACATCTGTGTTATGAAGGGGGTGTCCAGTGTAGGTCCCACATGTTCAGCCAAATGACCTAGAAGTCTGTTCATATTGATGCATTTCCCTTAGTGTGAGCCTGAGTAATACAGGTGTTCCTCACCTTCCAAGGTGCCTCATCTCTGTCAATGCAGGTCTCTTGCAACTATGCATGCGGCATCTCTGGCATAGTTGTCAAAGATTGTGCATATGAGTCTATGTGTAGTTTGGCAACATGCATGCAGTTCTTCATGGGTTAGAATCTCTATTGTGCATGAAGTCCATGGTTGTGTATGTATTTGCGCATGTTGGTCCCCACGACGGGCTGTCAACGCCTGCTGAGGGTGTGTCTCCTGCGCACAGCTTGGCCTTCTGTTTCCTGATCCTGTGTCAGTCATCTTTGGTGATTGTGCATCCATTTTCTCTGGGTGTGCCATGGGTAACCGGACACTCCTTCCTTTACATACGCCTGTTGCAGTTGTTCTTTCTGACATCCTTGTGTTTGTGTGCTACTTTTGGCATAGTTTCCAGGACATGCCGCCTGCTGCTGCGTGCCCCTGCAGCAAGGGCCCACAAAGTAGCGGGATTCGGCAACACACACGCCTCAAAGATGCTCCTCCCTGCCTCCCTCCACCCATTCATTTGGCTGTCATCATCTTGTCTGTGCCACTGTTGTGGCCACGCGGTGCCAAATGCAGGACCGTCAGCACATGCAACGTGCACATTGCATGACCCTCATGTCCTTGCATGACCCACATCACACTACAGGCCCTGTCACACCAACCAGGTCATGTCCCTCCTACTCCACACCGACTCCGTCCACCAGCAAGGCCATGGGAGCGGGACTCAAGCCTTCAGCATGTAGTATAGTGGCGTCATCTGGCACATGGCCCAGGGATCATCTCTCAGCATGTAAATATTCAATGTGTCCAGGACCCCCCTCTCCACCATCACATGCGCACACAACCTCATCATCATGTCGTATGCCATTGACAGCCAGGTGCTCCTCACCCTCACCAAAGATGCAGCCATTGCCAGTTCCAACATTCAAGAAGGCATGAGGTCCGTGGATGAATGGCTGAACATCAGCCACCTGAGGCTGGACTTGTACAGGACTGAGGTAATTATCTGAGTATTGTCCACTTACAGCTGGCTCAACTCCTTGTGTCCCACCCACAGGGGCCCTACACAAGCACCCAGTGGCCACGCACACAAGATGGTGTGCATCATGGATTTGTCACTCACATTTGCCATGCAAATCAACAGCATCTGTACCTCATGCTGCAACACCCTCTGCATGATGCACATGATCCACAGATAGATCCACTCCAAGGAAAGACAGACCATCTCCCAGGTCCATGACACCAGTCGTGTCAACTACTGCCCCGCCCTTTATGGAGCAAGTACATCCAAACTCACGGGAAACTTGTCCACATCCAGGGTGCACCTACACACCTCTGCTTCAACATCCCGCACCCCATCCACATCACCGTCCACCTGAGATAGCTGCAATGGATCACTGTCTGCTGCAGGATGACCTTCAGACTCCTCAACCACACTCAGGAGGCAGTCCACAACCCCAGACCCCAAACAAACCTTGGACGTCTGTCATCCAAGACCCCGTTGGGCCAACCTTGCTCTGGCCACCATTCTTCACATCCACCGTACTCCAGCATGCAGGACATAGTTCTCACACCTGGCCAAACATACCTGGTACTCCCTCCCCAGGAACATCCACATGAGCCATGACCTCTACGCCTTAATGATACTCTTCAAAATTGGTCTGTCTGCACAGTATTGCAAGCCCCCCTCAGCAGCTTGAGGCCATCACGGGTGAGTATTGTGCGCCATGTCTGTATTGGATGATACATTGTGACCCATGTGTGTCCTGTACCAGACTCAGATCCCAGGGTATAGATGACTGGAGTTAGTTCAACACTCAGGCATAGTTTGACATTTCCCCACACGTAGGTTGTGTACTCATGCAAAATGACTGCAACATCTAATTAAAGAAATTTACTTTTATTCTAGGTGGGGGGCGTGTTTAGTGTTGAAAAATAGTTGCTATACAGTGTGCATAGAATCCAAAGTTCACAGGTGGAGATGGGATCCTTGTCATTTGAAGTCATCAGAGTCCAGCCCACAGTGTTTGGCATCATTGGTCAGACTGTGACCAGGAAGTCCATGTGGCAGAGAATGTCATTGAATGAGGTGCTGCTGTTGTGCATGAGGGCCAGGTGCCAGGCCAGGTGACCTGGGAGATGTGGATGGTCCGCTGCCTCTCACGGTCTTTTCCATGGACGACCCACCTTCCTTCGGGGACCCTCAGATGCAGGCATTGACGATGCTTGGGACGCTCCGTCGGACAAATCCTCCTCCTCCTCCCTCCCTGTGGCTGGTGGTGGTCTTCGCCTGGTGGCACAGGGAGGGTTGCCCATGTTGTCGGCGATCCGACGGAGTGAACGGCTTATGTCCGTTTGCACTGCCAGGAGCTCAGCCTGTCTTGCCTCCATCCGTCCTTGGTGTTGTTGTTGACTGGGGTGTTGCTCGGCCTGCTGGTTCTTAATCTCTGTGAGGGTCTCCACTACCTGGCTGATGGCCCTGGTGTCACGCCGGTATGTGTCCAGGATGTGGCGTATGTGTGACATACCGGTCCCTTCAGCTGGCTGGTCAGGTTCTCGCCTCCGCCTGCCTCCACTCCCACCACCCATGCCCACACGAGCCTGGCCTGCTGTTGTGGGCACATCAGGTCTACGGGACCCCTGAGGGATGGCATTTGCGGGGTTGTCTGCCTCCTCCTGGGTGCCCGGAGAACCTTGTCCCTCCAGGTCAGACTGGCTCAGTTTTTCAGTGCGGGCAGGGCTCCTGGGTGTCTCCTGGGATGTGGCAGGAATGGGGGTGGTGGTTGGCACAGATGTACCTGAAGCAGGTGCTGCAAGGGCTTGGGCACCAGAAGGTCCAGGTGGGTTGGGGTCATCCACAGAGTGTTGAGAGTCGTCGCTGCCGGTGGGATCAGCTTCCTGCCAAGCCTGGGACTGTGATTCTTCCCCCCCATTTTTGGGGGGAGATCCATGACGTTGCCCTGTGTGTGAGAGAGAGACAATGTTAATGGTGTTTCATGGGACATCCATGTTTCATACATATTCAAGTTGGCACAGTTCCTCCAGGTAGTTGGATGTGCCTAGCATTCCTCTCAATGTTCACTTGTCGATGGGTATGTTGCGGGGGACAGATTGATATGTTCTCATGAGTGTTTGGCATGTAGATTTTTGGCTGTGATGCTTCTTTGGCTATGGATTGATCTTGTTGTGTCACATGTCCATTGTGAGAGTGGGTAAATCCATTGCCTGCCCCGGGGGTGTGTGCTTGTGTAAGGGGTGTGAGTGACAGAGCCTGCTGGTGGGTGTAGTGTGATTTGGCTGTGGGTCTCCCAGGTGATGTATCTGTCCCCTCATGGTGCATGCTGCCAAGCCAGTGAGTGTGAGTTCCTGTCCTAGATATCTGTGCTTGTGGTGTTGGTGTTTGAATTTACAGTGGTCACAGGAGGGCCTTGTGCTGCCTACCGCAGGGCCAAGTGTCAGCTACCTTGTCAGTACTTTGCCAGTCCCTGTGCATTGAGCATGGTGCATCGGTGTGTACCTGGGCCATATGGGCTGAGGGCACTGGTGTCTGATTCAGAGTTGAACAATGTTTTTTGTGAGCCCCACCCTCCCAGCATCCCGAACATCCAGTCTTGGGTTTGTGCATTGTGTAGCCTGAGACATGGCATGGCCTTGCTTTGTGGATGGGGCATACACATGTTAGTGGTATGAGTGTTGTTTTTGAGTGTGGTGGTGTCCGTTGAGGGCTTGGGGGTAGTTGCGTGCATTTGGTGTAGTTGGGGTGTGGATGCCATTCCCCCATGTTACGTAAGTTGTTTGTGTACTCACCAGGCTCTGCAACTCCTTCAACTCCGTGTACTCCCACCGGCGGAAGCAGGGCCATCACCTTCTCCTCCCAGGGATGGTAATGTACCGGTCTGCGGGGCAGCCCACCTCCAGTGATGTTGCTCTGGGCGTAGTCCTCGTTCATTTTGCGCTTGACTGCCCTCCGCAGATCGAACCACCTGGCTTGGCATTCATTCGTGGTCCTTCTGATGGGCGCAACAGCATTCACCCTATCGACGTTCCTCTGCCACAGGCGTGATTTTTCGGCTATGCTGGTCTGTCTAATCAATGTTCCAAAGAGCTGTGGCTCCACTCTGATGACTTTGTTGACAAGGATGTCCAGCTCCTCCTTTGTGAACTTTGGATTCTTGTCTGTGGCATGGTGTGGGGTGTGGGTGTGGGTGTGGGTGTGTGGGTGTGAATGTGACGGTGTGGGTCTGAATGTGAAGAGGGGGTCTGTGTGAAGGAGGTTGTGTGAAGGTGTGTATGTTAAGGTGTATGGGTGCAGTTGTTTGTGTGTGGTGTCTGTCAGCAGTGGGTCTGTTGCAAAGGCTCATGGGTTGTGAGTGTGGGCCCTTTTTATTGGTCCATTTGTGGGTGTGGCTGGGTTTGAAATTTTGGTGGGTGTGTTATAAGAGGTGGTTGTGAGTTTGGGCCTCTGTTTGCCTGTTTGGATGTGCCAGGTCAGTCATTTAGATGTTTTTTCTACTGTAGACGTGTTTTGTGGTGTTCTGCGAGTCGAATTGACCCTCCTTGTGCTGTTTTACAGTGTCCTGGTTCTGTACGAGTTGTTTTAGCGTATGTAAGGTGCGTACTACGCGATGTTGTTGTACAGTGCTCACATATGCAATGTTGTTGTACGGTTCGTACATACGCGATGCTGGGGTATGGTGCGTCCAAGTATGGGGCTAGGGTACGGTCTTGGGGTATGGTGCATACAAGTACGGTGCTGGGGTACGGTGCGTCCAAGTTCGGGGCTGGGGTACGGTGGTGGTGTACGGTGCGTACAAGTACGGGGCTGGGGTACGGTGGTGGGGTACGGGGCGTACATGTACGGGGCTGGGGTACGGTGTTGGGGTATGGTGCGTACATGTACGGGGCTGGGGTATGGCGCGTCCAACTACAGGGCTGGGGTATGGTGTTGGGGTACGGTGCTGGGGTACGGTGTGTCCAAGTACGGGCCTGGGGTACGGCGCTGGGTTACGGTGCGTCCAAGTATGGGGCTGGGGTACGGCGCTGGGGTATGGTGCGTGCAAGTACGGGGCTGGGGTACGCGCTGGGGTACGGTGCGTACATGTACAGGGCTGGGGTACAGCACTGGGGTATGGGGCTGGGGTACGGTGCATCCAAGTACGGGCCTGGGGTACGGTGGTGGGGTACGGTGCATCCAAGTACGGGGCTGAGGTACGGTGGTGGGGTACGGTGCGTACAAGTACAGGGCTGGGGTATGGTGGTGGGGTACGGTCGTACATGTACGGGGCTGGGGTACGGTGTTGGGGTACGGAGCGTACATGTATGGGGCTGGGGTACGGTGTTGCGGTACGGTGCTGGGGTACGGTGCGTCCAATGACGGGCCTGGGGTATGGCGCTGGGGTACGGTGCGTCCAAGTACGGGGCTGGGGTATGGTGCTGGGGTACGGTGCGTACAAGTACGGGGCTGGGGTACAGCACTGGGGTATGGTGCGTACATGTATGGGGCTGGGGTATGGTGCTGGGGTATGGGGCTGGGGTATGGTGCTGGGGTACGGTGCGTCCAAGTACGGGCCTGGGGTACGGCGCTGGGGTACGGTGCGTCTAAGTACGGGGCTGGGGTACGGTGGTGGGGTACGGTGCGTACAAGTACGGGGCTGGGGTACGGTGGTGGGGTACAGTGCGTACATGTACGGGACTGGGGTACGGTGGTGGGGTATGGTGCGTATACATACGGGGCTGGGCTACGGTGGTGGGGTACAGCGCGTACACTTATGGGGCTGGGGTAGAGTGCGGACATGGGGGGGTACGGTGCTGACATATGCGGGGGGAGGGGGGGCTGTACGACTCGTATCCCGGGCACAAGTTTACCCGGATACGAGTGGTACAGCGTTCGCTCCGTATGGGGCCTTTTCCATGCGCTTGTGTATTCGGAAGGGTGGTACGGATCGTACTTGCGCGCTCGGACTTCGGTTTTATGATTTGTATGTAAAACTGTCCGGGTACGTCTCGTAGACTTTTCCCGAAGTGATTCGTATGTATTTTTCACGTACGAATCGTACTTCACCGGTTGTACGGGACTTGTACGATTCGTACGTAAAAAAATACGGATACGAGTCGTACAGTATTTTTTTTTAACGGATCGGAATCGGCACCTATATGTATAAATTTTTATTTTTAAACATTTAAAAATATTTTTAACTATGTCTCTTTTAATTATATGTATTATTTACTTTATATTACTTTTTTTAACATTAAAAAAAACGATATTTTATAGAACGATATTTTTGGCATCAATATTTTTTTCTCAATATTTTTGTACTTACCATGATGTAGATAGGATGTCGATATTCTTGACTTCGATATTTTCATCACAATATTTTTGTACCTCGATGTTTTTGAGGTCACTATTTTGTCAGTGATTCAATTCCTCATGTGCCTGGCAGGATTACTGCCAACATATTAGTAGTTAATGTCAGTTCTCACAATGGATGCTCTTGAAATTAGTTTATTGTAATAGACATAATTAAAAAAAAATGCACTCATGCCAGACACAGCTACCAACTAAACTATAGTATATGCTTGATTCTGTATTTTTGTTTATTGTTTTGAAGTTCGAATCATGGAAATTACTTAGGCCGGGGGTCTCAGCTTCTAATACTGTTTTAGTGTGGGTCCCTGGATTCCAGTAATGAGTCAGTAGGGTCCACAGAAGTGAAAAGGTTAAGAACAATTACCCAAGATGTTATCACTGCTTTCCTGAATCTTAATGTACATCTTATCTCCTTTATGCAATCAGTAGATGCTTTGTAGCTTTCTTAATACATGATTACTTGGGTGAGCAACACATGACCAAGTTGCATTTTTGTGCCTGACAACACTTTACATCTGATCCACAGCTGAAATTTCAGGATATGTTCTCATGCATGACCATATTTTAATCTCTATGTTTAAGGCACTGGCCTTTTATTCTGTAATAGTAATCATGGTTTCCTATGTTTAGAACTACCCAAGTGGCTTCTTTTGTCTCTGTACCATGCTTAGAGTCACAGGCACAACAAGTACATATCAAATACATGAGTCACTCCAGTGGACTTTGATAAAGACTTTTTTACAGGTATAGTTGGGTTACTTATTCTTTGTGCTCACCCAAAAGTCTTAATAAACATCAATTCAAGCCAGGCCGTGTTTTTGAAAACATCAATGCTTTGGTACAAAGTCTGCTGGTGCAGCTCAAATCTGGCTGTAAAACTGTCAGTATTCTGTCTGACCCGAACACTCTCGGCCCAATCCACAAGGGTACACTTAACCCCTTGCACGCTGCGCAAATTCCCCCACTGTGCGGGTGAATTAATAAGTGGGCGGGATTCGGACGGCTGGGGGCCGTCCTGAGCATGCAAGGGGTTAAACCAAAAGTCTACGTTTATGACTTTCAATATTCCCTAAGCACATTTACAAGTAATATCTTTACGTCCATACTCGGGCCGGAATCTCCACACTTGAGGCGGAGTTTCTACACAGGGGCTGGAATCTCTGCAGTAGGGTGGAGTCTCCACACTCAGGGTGGATGAAGTTATTTTTTATACATCCTAACACACATGTTTCAGTGCCTACCATTCCCCCTACCAACTCCTGGTGAAACTCCTTGGCCCAAGAGCCAATCCTGTCCTTGCTGCAAACATAAAAGCAGATCTGCCACAAACAATCTCTTTTAGGCCTTTCAGCAGGTTACTGAATGTGCTTGTTGGTTTGCCCCTTGCATGCAACAGAATGATTTGAGGAGAAGGAGGAGGAGAAAAGAGTAGAGAGGATTTTTAGTCAAAGTATAGACTTGTTTGGGATGTACAGCCAAGATGTCAGGGCTAGATACCGTTTTCGCACTGATGTCATATTGGAGATGATGTGTGAGTGGGAGCAGGATCTTAACTCTGTGACCAACAACTCCCACGCCATTCCAGCCTATGTCAAGATCCTTGCAGCTCTTCATTTCATTGGTATGGGGTCATTCCAGAAGGTCTCTGTCAATGTTCCCTCTAATTTTTTTCTTCTGTGTGTGGCAGTGTAAGGTCTCTGTGTACTGCAGCCAAGGCTAGGTGCACCAAGAAACTGACCATGTGAGCGCAAAGACAAATATCAGTGTTTTGTGGTGGCAAATACCACTTCAAACTTTTGTTTTAAAAAAAGTGAAAAGAAGGTGCTGCACATATACAGCATCCCAGAGACATGCTTCATCATAGAGTCCACCTCTAACATCATCTTCATCACATTCTTTAGTTAACATTCATCATCCTCATGCTCCTCTCTAATCATCATCTATTGAATTTATTCTCTTGCCTTCTACTCACTCTGTGGCTCTTACTTAATCCACTTCTTACTTTACCATTCTTTTTTCTTATCCTTCTTTTTCCTTACCTTCCTCTTTTCTATCCTCACACCATCCTCTAATCACCCTCCTCCATTTCCCATCTCAGCACCTCATCACCATTTCTTCATCAAGATTCTACCATTATTGATCATGTTTGCTGATATAGAGCCTCAGGTATGAAAGCTTTTCACCTGGGCTTTTCTGGACTACTGATGAAAGGACACCATCCCATCTTCTAGTTAATCAATAGCTAATAATATTAGTGAAGCATGTGTACTGCCTTGGTAAATGCCCCAAAAGTAACATTTATTTCAAACTCAAAACACTGTGTTGGTAATCCTGATGTAAGACTCCAAGCAGCTCAGATCTTTTATATTGATGTCATGACACACAAGTTACCCCACTCTTGATGATTTTACCTTACCGTGTCACAGATTATAGGAACACCTTGGCAGCAGGTGCATTAGCCCACTGGATTATCTTATCTCTTTAGGATATGAGGGGCTGCAACAGAGCTATAGTTAATTTTGATCTATTTATTTGACAAACAAAGAGAATTTATTAGGACAAAATTAATGCGCAGTCACCGTCCCACACATAGGGGTCTATTATGATGTAGGGCGGATCGCCCCGCCCACCACCCATTTCCCCCCTGCCATATTAGTATGGTGGTGGGGGACCCCGGCAGACGGAAAGACCGTCCACCAGTTTTCCACCGGTCAACCAGTCGACCAGGCAGAAAAGGGGCTGGATATGGTGGCGGTGTCTGCTAGACACCGCCCTCCGTATTAGCATGGGAGCGGGAAGCAGCCTTTCCGATTTTGTATTTGGGGGCCTGTTGTGGGTCCCCAGGGTATGGGGGTGGGGGTGCACATGGGAGTACCTATGGTACCCCCCTGCATTGTCACGGACAAGGTGGCAGGCACCACGCGGTGCCTGTCACCTTGTGCACGACAATGCACAATGTGCATTCCCAGCATTGTGGCAGGCGGTGCTGTGTGCACCGCCCGCCACAATGCTGGGAATAGAGGATGCCACCGCCACGGTGGCATCCTAATTGCCGGTGCGGGACCGCTGCACCACTGGCGGCTGGTTCCTGCACCGCTAGGGTGGCGGGTTGACAAAAGTGCTGTTTTTCATTTTATTGGGAACTTTACTGCCCCTGTTGATGCAGTGTCTGTGTTGTCTTAGTGAAACTTGTGAACAGTCTTAAAAAATTCAAAAGATGTGGCACTGGTGGTATATAGTGCTGCAAGTTAAGAAGAAATCAAGAAGAAAGCAAAAACAAAACACTAATATATAAATACTAGTTGCACATTTTCAATTACTTTCCATAGGACGCAATATGCTATCAGATTATTTCTGCCCTATGTCATCTCTTATGTACTGTTTGATGAGAGCTTTCGTGTCTCTTTTCGTGTGGTAGGAGCGGCACAGGTGTCCCTCTTTTTCACATGTGCATGATAACAGCCATCCCCACTGACGTCACACCTGTCCCCAGGCACTTCAAGCAGCCCAAGGCATTGGTCCTATTCAAGGAAATTAGGCAACTAGGCTGAGAGATTGCGGCTGGGGGACCAAATGAATCATTAAAAAAAAAGAACAAGCAATGCGTTTTTTACACGTAAATCGGCATTGGGAGGGCCATAGGGCTACCTTGGGAGAGCCTGGCCCATCTGGTTCTCCCTCTAGAACCAGACCTGTTGCCACCTGTCCGGTTTTCTACTGACATGAGTGTATTTTAATGTACTGATTTCTACAATAAATAGACAAAGTCACACAAGGCTGGTATTTTTTTCCTTCTCAGTATGATGTTCAGACACAAAATATATGCAGAGAACACTAGAAAATCTGTACTAGAGCTTCTGTAATGATCCCAGACTGATAAGTAAAGAAAAACACAAAAGTCATGTCAAGAATTAACATAGGTGATTTTAAATGAAGTTCCATTTGAGCAGCTGTTGGGGCCTTTGCAGTGTCTTCAACATAAAACAAACGCCTAGTATGTTTCCTTTAAAAAGGCAATAGAGATTTGTCCAAAAATCTCTAGATATCACTGCCAGAAGTGGAACAACAGAAGCCCTCACTGGAAAGAGCAGCTGGTGTCCACTCACGTCCCAATACAGATTAAATAAAAAGACATTCTAAAAAGACATTCTCTGCTAGTCATGACTGAGTTATATCCTTGAGCAACAAACAATGCAGATTATTTTATGGCCTTTTAAAAATACAGGTAACCGCGTGTCATGCCTCCAGACATCGCTGCTGAATATGTAGCCCTGCGGCCCCACTCTTATTCATGAAACAAACTCAGCAATTGGCTGTGCAAAAGCAACTTGTGACCTTCTGCCAACAAACAAATTACAGTTTTTTCACGGCACTGCTATTAAAAAGCTAGTGACGCGAAAAAACTGGCTTCTGCTTTTTAATTGTCTCTCTGTTCTGTATCATGGTGTGTGCACAGTTCAGAAGAGAGACTGCGCGCCATGCGCAGCATGGGTGGGCGTGCGCACAGGCACCTACTTTACAGGGAACAATGGTCTCCGGTGACTTTGTGGGCATCTCCCAGGAAAGCCCGTCCCAATGCTAGCATCAGGTACTAAGCTGCATCAATAGAAGAGCCCATCTTCACATATGAATGCCCCATACACTGGACAAGTGTCAAAGGGTAGCTTGGGATTTCTACCTGTTTTCCCGCTTCCCATATGTGCTAGGTTCAATCTATTGCACCCATGTGGCTCTTCAGCCACATCGCCACAATGCACACATCTACTACAACAGACACTGCTGGCACTCTATTAACATGCAAGGTGAATGTGATGCCATGGTTGGCTTTATTAATGTGTATGCAGTGTTCCCAGGCAGTACCCATGACAGCTTTGGATTGCGCAGGTCACCTCTTGCCCAGTAAATGGCAGTAGGAGATTTTGGCAACATCTGGCTCCTAGGTAAGTACTAAGCACTACACATGTCTGTTATGTATGTTTGTCTTGTAATATACACAACCATCATACAGAACTATTCCTCATGCCACAGTCATGCTCCCAACAGACACAGCATGTACCATTTCATACATCATGTACTGTACAGATGCAAAAGTGACATGTACAAATACTCACTCATTTCCCTCTGTAGTTGATGCTGCATTTGCGCTTTCCCTTCATCTCCTCACACCATACAGATGTGCAACCACTGTACCTCAACAGAGTACACTATGCTCTCCTGAAGTTGCGATTCAGATTTCTGGACAACATGGGGGTGCTGCTATACTCCTCTGAAGTTGTTTGCAAGAATATAGTAGCCTGTTGTGTCCTGCACATAGCATTAAATAACAGCTTACACATACCTCTGAACCCTTAGCTAGGTCTGAATCCGGGCAACTTGGCAAATGTACAAAACAGAGGGCAAAGTATGAAGGTGCGTGATCACCTGGTTGACACTTTTTTCTCCAGAGGAACCTGTTGTGTAACGGCCTTCATGTGGTTTGCAGTCTGTTGTCAAGGATGATAGTTGGACATTTAACACCCGTCCATAAATTACATCCTGAGACTATTTTGTAAGCCATACATTATGTCTGTAAACAACAGCCGTTGACAATAGTCAAAAGATAGACCACACAATATGTTATGCGCACATGTCAGTGATTAGTGTGGACAATGTCTCTTAGGACTCCATTGCCTCAAGCGATTAAATACCAGTGTATTTGTGAGAACTCCCTGGACAGTTTGACAATAGGTGCCTGATTTACCGAGGACCTCTGCCCTCGGGGTGGAGGTGCTGCAGAGTGTCCTTACTCAGGGCAACATTGCTGCCATGAGATTTCTCAGAGCAGAGATCCAGCCCCAAGTGCGGAGACTCCTCCACAACTGAGTGGCTTTCACCATGAGGGCAGAGGCCTCTTGTAAATCAGGCCTCTTATATGTGTGTGTTCTGCAACTAGTGTGACAATGTGCCCATATGTCTGTCAGGTGTACACTATGGCTCAAGGGACCTGTGTAATGACATGGATAGTCCTTGCTCATAGCTGGCATGTTTGGCAGCTTCATGTGTTATGTGCCACTCCAGGTCTGTTGGTAATTTTTGTGGAAACTGAGACGTGTGTTCCTGTTGAACTATAGAATGAAAAAGACTACAAGGATCAAAATTTAATGTGATAATCTAGGCTGGATCAGCACACCATGAATGGACGTGGGGAACTTGGCAGGACTGTGTGATTAGAATCTGTGTCCCTCCTGAATACGGCTAACACCTACTGGCCCCATAAAATAATGGCTTTCCATTTGGTATTGTGTGTAACGCAGAATGCATTGCACACGCAGGTCTGATGTACCCCTATTATGTTATATCACTGTCTCATGTTAACTTGACAGGCACATTGGGAGATAAATGACATGGAGTGGCTCCCATTGTCTGAGCTGGTAATGTTGTACTGACACACACTCCCTGCTCTAATTGCACAACTTGGCCCATTGCAGGTACAAAGACACATTAACCTGCAGCACACAGCAAATTGACTCCGGATCTTGTTGTGCACTTCAGCACTCATCTGTTCCTCTGGTGTCACATAATGCAGAGGACATCTATCAATCACCCCATCAGTGAATATGGTCATATCAGTATCACAAAATGTGTGGGTACCTTATCGTTAGCTCCCTCAGCCATGTTGGTGGAAGTGGGTTAAAATGTGCAGCAGGATGGCAGAGGATCTTTCTTCGAGGTGAGCATGACTCTGAATGACCATAAAATGGTTGCCTGCACCTCCCTCTATTAAAGTAGGTTGGGAGTGCTGCTGCCTACTGACGAAGGACTAAATACAGAAACACATTATGGGGCTTGATCCACAAAGGACCTCCACACCTGGAATTATCATTGTGGAGATTCTGCCCCAGGTGCAAAGACTCCCCCATGATTGTGGGACCCCGCCACGACAGCAGCGGCCCTTTGCGTATCAGGCCCTATGTATCTATGGATAAACAGCACTACCTACCACAACTTTGGTGAAACACAACAGTCAACTTTTATGTAAGCGCAAAATGTGTGCCGCATGTACTATAATGAAAAAAGGGAGACTCCGGCCTGAGTGAGAAGATTCCGCTCCGGATGCAATGGGCGGCAAAAACACTTGTTCAATATACAAAATAACAAACAGGAAATACACGGCAGGTAATTCATGACAGGAAGTTGTAAGCTGCAATTTTATTGCTGAGTCACCTTCACCTCCCAATAGGATCCTCTACCATCCTGCTGCTCTGTTCTTCTAAACTGTCCTGACCATGGCTGAAGGACTTGATGAGAAGTCACTTCCTTTCAGTGAGGGTGAATTGAGCGCATTAGCTAAGGATATGCTTGATAAGCACCCTCGTCCAGAGGTCCTCCTGGGCAATGCAGTGCTTGCAAGACTCTTGTCTGACATAGATGTGCACTGCAGTGCAGTGGGTGTATTCAAAGAGGGGCCAGATTTCAGGCCCAGGAAATATTGGGCATGTCCTCCCAGGCCCACGTGCACAGTCCTTGCCTTTCACCACTGTACAGGAGTGTCCTGAGGGCAGCCTGGCCAACCCTCCATGCTCAGCCGGAGGAGTATGAGGAGCTGAGACCTGGCAAGTGCATGAACTGCTTTATGTGTACTGTAGTATGATGCCAGTGGCAGAGCTGTACCATCATGTGTCTTATTTCACCATTCACATAATCTGGGTGATAGCTGCAGTAGTTATAAGCTCAATGCCTCATTGGAGCACATTAGAAGCGCTAACCAGACTACAGTCTGAGACTTGTAGTGTCCTAAACACAACTGGGAAAATGAACCTCAGATGTTGCCCTTGAATGAATACATGCACTGTCAACACCATGACTGGTGAATCAAGAGCCTTATGACTGCTGTGTGCAATGGGGTAGGAATGGGCCAGAAAATGTCCAGTTTGGGGATGAGAGGACTTTGGGTGTTTGATGTTCGTTTATCCATGCCTTTTGTGTGTGTTTTCAGGGGGAAATATATTATCATGTCCCATGAAGTAAAGGCTGACTTTGTGATATTTGTCTCACTCAAAATGATACCAACTTTTCCAAGGGGACCAAAATACACACATCTTCCCAACAGTGGCTTGAATACCATTTGCAATGCCTAGGTAGCTGTACTGACTATGCACATGTGCAACCAGTGTACAGCATCAACAAGGCTGTAATGACATGCTAAATGTGGCACTTGCCGTGTAGAGTGTCTGATGTTGTCAAGCAATATTTTAAATGCTTAGATTCCCAACTTACCAAAGGTCATATCCAAGGCCCTGTTTGTATATGTACACCCAGACCATCATTTGTGTTGTGTTAGACAATGTTACCCAACAGATGACATTTGATAGTAAGTGTAAGACTGTTAAATCTACACATTATAGGATAATCATTGATCTATTCTTAAGTGTGGCTATAGCCATATGGATGGATCAAGATGGCTGCCCGGTGAGGAGCTACGGCCGGGAGCTCCCAGTCAGTGATTGCTGTTCTGGCCGTAAAATCCCTTTTTCCCCGTATTTTCTCCAGTATCCGGACAGCGGACACGGAGAAGACTTGGCCGATGCCTGGTGGAGCAGCTTGGTTCGGCTATAGAGGAGTCTGGCCCGGGTTTCTCCCGAGGCCGGCTCCTACCCAGCCGGACATCGGGGCATGGCTTACCTCACCCCGATGATGCTTCTCTTTCCAACGCTACCGCCTCCCTCGGAGCTTATCGTCCTCCTGATGACTATCCAGCCTCGGCGCAGTTCTGGCTCCTTCGGATGGCTCTGGATGGCGTCTGATTGCCCTGGAGCGTGATTCCACTCTTTCCGGGACATCAAGACGACTTGGCCGATGCTCAGAGGAGCTGCTTGGTTCGGCTATCAAGGAGTCCGGCCCGGGATCTCCCACGCCGTCACCTACTCAGCTGGACATCGAGGAAAGACATTCCTCGTTCCGCTGCTGCTGCTGTTCTCCCCCTCTGCTCCCTGCCTCGGAATGAGTTGCCGCAGATGACTGATGATGGGGCCAGCCATGGCGCAGCTCTGTCTCCGTCGGCTGTCTGTCAGTCCTCGCTGCTGCCTCGCTGCCTCCCCATGCTGGCCATCTGCCTGGATGTACTCCACCTCGTACCTGACTTCTGAGCCCGAGAGACTTTTTCCAGGTATGGGGGCACGCGAGCCATGACCGGCGGATTGCTACACTGATGCCCCAGTGGTCCCGAGCCTGCACGCCTCTTCTCCCTTTCTCCCGCCTTTGAGTTTGGAACTGCGCACCCCCCTTTGACTTCTTATTCTGCACTGAAATCATGCTCCCTGGTTGTATGGACTTTTTGACTTTTGCCCTGCTTGCCAATTTGTTGCTGATCACCGCCGATTCCCTGGACCCGGAACCACCATCAAGTTGAACCTATGTCCATTTCCCCTTTCCTCCGTTCTCCCCCAGATGATCCTCAAACGTTTTACCCTCTTTCTGGTCTGCCTTAACTCCTCCCCCCCGGCTCTCTCCGATTCCCACACCCTCTCTCATAACACTACTTTTGTCCCCTTCTACCTTCTCTCCCCCCCCTTTGATTTTTCCACTATCATTGTTAATTCAGTGCAACTCTGTCTTTAATCTACTGTACCTTGACCTTATGTTAATCGCTGTGATTCCTTAACTCTTGAGTCAAACGTCTTTCTCTTTTCGCCCGTCTGCCTTTACTCCCTCCCCCCTCACGTTCCCTGCCCCCCTCCCCCACCTATGATATTCATGTCCCCCCTTCCCTCTCCACCTCTCATGATTTGTCATTTACTTTGAAATTTCCGTGAAAATGTTTACATTATTATTCTTGTAACTGTTGTTCCTCATTTAAAGCGCTCTGATACCTCCGGGTCTAGCCAGCGCTATATAAAACTCAATAATTAAAAAAAAAAAAAACTATCCAGGCTGTGTCCCATCTTGTAGACTGACATTTGAAGATGACTATGTTGCAATCTCAGGAAACACTTATTGCAATAATGCTGAATGTGAGGGTTGGTCAGTACAGAAGTGTATACTTCCGAAAATTAAAAGATGTCCATGTGTGAGAGAATTCAGGACATCAAAGTGATGGTACGCATACATTTGGCTCCAAGACACATTTAATTGGTTTGTGAGATCAAAGGAGAAGACAGTTTGCACGTACGTTAGTTACGTACATTAAAATGACTTGTACACCAACTACATAATGTTTGTCTTCTATTTCAGTGGACCTGGCTGGCCAAGAACACCATGAACAGGGCCAATGGCAGAGCGGGACATCCTCGGGGCATCGATGGCCATGTTCTCTTTACTCCAGTGAAGAGGATGAGGAGGAGAGACCTGATACAATGCAGGCAGGGGTAGTGCGCCCACCCGGACAGAGCATACAACAACTGCAACAGACTGGGTGGAGGCTGAAGAAACTGTAGGGGGGACATTGATCTGGAGCTGCCGGCTCAGGGGGGGAATGTGACTCTCCCCCTGACACAAAATAACTTGAAACAGCTGAGGTGTCCCCAGAGCAGGGCCTATCAGCACATCAGCCTACTACCAACCCCTCCCTATCTCTTGAGGGCCTCATTCCATCGAGAACTCCAGCTACACCCCCTGCCACTAGTCAATCAATCAATCAATCAGGGAATTGTAAGCGCACTACTCACCCGTTAGGGTGTCAAGGCGCTGAGGGGGGTCCGCAGCTCCGTTCAGCTGAAGAGACAGGTCTTGAGAGTCTTCCTGAAGGTGTTCAGGGAGGGGGCATCTGATGTCTGCCGGTAGTTCGTTCCAGGTCTTGGCTGCAATGTGAGAGAACGATCATCCGCCTACTCTGGCTCTGTGGATGGGTGGGGTTTTGGCCAGTGCGAGGTTGGACGATTGCAGGTTTCTTTTGGGTACGTGGAAGTTTATTCTGTTATTGAGGTATTTGGGTCAGTTGTTGTGTATACATTTGTAGTTCCCCTCCAAGTGGCTACCAAGATGTCTGAGGGAAAGTTCTGCCCCAGACACCCCACACCCCTCATGTAAGACCCAAACCCCTCCCTGTATTTTGACTCTTGTGGCTGCGCCCCAGGAAGAGATAGTTGCAACTGATGGGGAGCCAAGTATGACCTCTCAGATCCTTTGATAAACTGGGTAGGTTCTGTGATGAACAGGCAAGAGCCAGGGCCACCTGCAATGGCATGATCACTTTCCTAGATCCAAGCAAGCCTGGCTGATGATGGGTGTTACCCTGAAACTGGTCCCAGGATGCTTCTGTCTGGTCCAGGGAAGACATGGTTTGGCAGTTCGGGCTGGACTGTTCCCATGAGGCACATAGTCAAGACTGATTTGCATATAGCTGTGTCTGAACTGGGGTGGCAAAGTGAGCTACAGAACGATGATGGATTCAACCCAGATCCCTATGGAAACAGTCCAGCCCGAAATGCCAAGCCAGGTCTTCCCTGGACCGGAAACAAGCACATTGGGACCGGTTTCTGGGTAAAACCCCTCATCAGCCAGGCTAGCTTGAACCCAGTGGCAAAGTGAGCCAGGGACCCACGTCTGGCCATAACCTGCCAATGTAGGGTGGACAATATAAACCAGTCTTGACCCTATTCCTCGTGGGAACAGTCCAGCCCGAAATGCCAAGCCAGATCTTCCCATGACCTGAAACAAGCATACTAGAATCAGTTGCGGCGTACACCCCTCATCGGCCAGGCTAGCTTGAATCCAGTGGCAAAGTACTGTGACTGGTAGGCTGACTGCTGGGAGTGGGCAATCCTCTGGTAATCCTCTGGGATGGAGTGGGAGGCACTGTGCTGGCTGAGCAGGTGTGGGCTTAGATTTTTTTATCCAGTGGGCCAACAATGGCAGGCAGCGAATCAGACTTATCGTCCACTGCAAGCAGTGTCAGATCTTCTTCATCCTCCTCTACTTCCTCCTCATCCTCGTCTCTTCCTCTTCATCGTCTTGTGCATTACTGGTAGCTGACAAGGCTGCCTAGATGAGGTGTGGGTTCTCTCCTTGGATTACACGTCGCTCACCACTGGTGGATGGTCCTTCTTTCTGAATCAACTTATCGTCCTCATCACCTGAATGACAGCGGTTTCAACAGGATAAGTAGCAGCACCCGCCACAATGTTAATTGTGCATGTTGTGCATTGGAATGCACAACATGACAGACACTGCGCGGTGCCTGCCATCTTGTGCATGCCAAGGCAAGGGGGTACCATAGGTATCCCCCAAGTGCAGCCCCCCACACCCCTGGGGGCCCGCAACGGGCCCCCAAAGCAATTCCTGCACGCCTTTCCATGGCGGCATCGCTGCCATGGAAAGACCTTCTTCGCCAGGCATCCTGATATGGATGGCGGTGTCTGGATATAAGGCCCGAGTTCTGCCCGGCAGGCAATCGGAACGATTGCCTGCCAGCGGAAATGCGGCGGACTGCCTTTCCGTCCACCGCTGTTACCCCCGCCATTGTTATATGGTTGGGTTAAATGGAGGGCGGGCAGGGAAAGATGTCGGGCGCATTGCCACTGCCGGTCGGGCGGTGGCGATCCGCCTGACATCATAATGGACCCCTTAATGTTCTGCATGGCATATTTGTGATTTTATGTGAACATGTAGACTTGGCACACACATCACCGAATATGTAGGGTACTTTTAAACACCAACTGCAGGTGTTATGTAGAAGTTGTTATATCTGCTAATGTCCTTCCACAGGGATTTCCTTATTGTGCATGAATTGGGATTCAATTGTTTACAACACTATATGGCATGCTTACCTGCTGGACGGATGGTACTGGGTGTGACTGCTGGTGCCAGAATGTCTCCACAAATCCTGAATGGTGTCATCTGGAACACTGAGCTAAGCCTTGTCAGCAGCTGTAATGTGACATACATGCTCATATTTAAGTGCAAAGGATGATGGTAATGATTTTACATGTGTGTCATCGGTATAGACCAGTGATATGCAATTTATGGGTGGGGGCCACATGTCGCCCTCCTGACCTTTACATGCGCCCCCCTAATTAACAGCAGCACCGGGCAGCTGTTAACTCAACATGGCACTGACATAACCCAGATATCATATTCACAGGCAAATGTGTAATTGAAGGTCACTGTTAGTTAAAGGAAGGAAGTAACTAGAGTGACCTGCACCGCCTACCTTTAGCTACACCTTCATTTTTATTGGCATCATGCTCATAAGTACAATGTGGTTTCTTCAAAAATCTCAAGGAGTGCTCCTCAACATGCTGTCCTGTTTCACCTTCACACATCTTATCATGTCAGTGCATTGGAGAGTAAAATGTAGAATTATCAACCAACATTTGGGTAACAGCCCCCCGGGGCAACAATGCCTATTGTGAACTGGGATGTCAAACATTTGTGCTATAAACTCTTTGGGTGGCCTGTGTTCCCTTCATATATGAACAACATCATAGTCTATTTTACCTGACACTGGATAAAGTTTTGAACAGCACACAACCTGAAGTCATGGATTTTAAGGGATATATGTGATTATGGTGGAGGAGGAGGCAAGGTGAAAATCAACAATTGGATAGGATCACGTAATTTGGTCAAGTAGAGAAGATGGTCGGGTGACTTTTAATCCACTTTTTTGGGGCATGATCATTAGGTAAAGTCATTCTGAGGAATACTTAGCAGGGTCGTGCATCCGCCCAGTGTGTAGTGCTGGACTAGATGTCACACCTGTACGTGTAGGAAAGATTGCTGTGGTGTTTTCCTGGAAAATGGCACAGAGCCTTCAATGATATGTTTATTTTCAAATTATCTATTGCCATTTACCAGTGTTAGATGTATACACCAGCAGTGATGGCACAATGTTTGGGACTGATGAATTGGAAGTTGCCATGTAAATCACTAAGGATTCTGAGACTTGAAGTGCAATGGATGAAATGAGACACATAAAGGTCTGACTCACCATGCAATTTGCATATACTTGAGACAACATCCATAGTCACTTTTATAGTGTAGCACACACATTTATCATTTAGTACCTTTGATATAATCATCCCATTTTACCTGGCACCACATTATGGTAGACTCACAGGCAGCCCATGCAGCAGCTGGGGAATGGTGGAGAGGATATCCCTCTTGAGTGGGGTCAGACAGAAGTGGGTCCAGTTTATCCATCAAGAAGAGCTCCTGACCATCTCTATCCTGCTGCAAATCTCCTTCACCCACCTCTTCCCATCCTGCCACTTCTTCTTGATGTCTGTTGCAGTACAGACATCCTCCCTTAATGCAGTGACTGCAGTAGTCAAATGCTGCCATAGGGCTGCCTTCTGTGTGGCACTGCTGCTGTAGGGGGTAGACCCAGCAGTCTTTTGTTGTGCCTCACTATGAACTGAATTATCATGGTGGTCTCCGCCTCACTATGATTGTTCTTCCTCCGAGGTAGCATGGTAGAGGAAAGGCAAAGAAAAGGCAGACAAAATGTTAATGTGATCAAACCAGGCCCTTGGTTGTGTGCTACTTTTATGTCGTTTGTAGTGCTGGGATTGCGGGTGGTGCTGATAGTTTGCAATTACACTTACTCCGGGCCAGTTGCAGAATCTCTGACCCTAATGCAAGGCTGGGATTGACTGTTAAGCTAAGGAGTTTCCCCTGGAACTGGTTGGGGGGTATGGTAGGCACTGACACAAGTGTGTCAGGTGAAAGTAAACTTCTTCCGTCCGAGTGCAGAGATTCTAACCCAACTGCGAAGATTCAGGCCCAGATGCAGAAACTCTGTCCTGAGTGCAGAGATTTGGGCCTGAGTAAAGATGTAAAGATTCTACTCGTAAATGCCCTGTGTGAATACTGAAAGTCGTAAACTTAGACTTTTGGTCTCAGCTTACCTTTGTGAACCAGGCACTCTGTTCGATGTCAGAGCCTTGAAACGGTAGCAGCAGACTGCATCCCACAGCAGCAAGGTGGCCCAGGCAGGTGAAGAAGGAAGGTAAGTGGATGAGCAAGTATGTAACCCCTCTGGGTATGTTGCACCCACCAAAATTGGCTGAGTTTAGAGGTATACATTCTTCACACCTATCAGCAATTTAAACATGTTCTCTTCAGAGGGCATTATTTGTTCTTTGGCTGCTCAAACCACATTCAGGGGCACATTTCAAATAGGACACACCGCTTGAGAACTGTATCCCATATACATCTGTAGCTCTTGTTCTAATTAGATCAAATGAGCTCTTTGAATTCAGATGTCACTCCTCATAACAGCAGTGCGGCACAAGAAAAACACAGGGTCTGTCAGTGTTTTGCATTTGAAAGATTTGCAGACCAAGTTTTTCAAGGTGCTACTCATTACCTTGGTTTAAAAGAGCAAAAATTAATCATACATCTGAAATCATTCAAACTGCAGCTTACTGACCTTTAATTCTGTAATAGTAATCATGGTTTCCTATGTTTAGAACTACCCAAGTGGCTTCTTTTGTCCTTGTACTGTGCTTAGAGTCACAGGCAGAACACTGACATTTCAAATTCATGAGTCACAGCAGGCAGGTCAGTCAAGTGCATGCTAAATCACATGTTCCTCAGAAGAAGTGCACAAAACCTATCAGGAATTTCACCCTGATAAGGTTCAAACAGCCTAGAATTACAACATTTTGTTGCACTGTATGCCTTTGCATTGGATGAGTAGATGGGTAGAAACAGACGTTTATGGTAATATTCACAATCATGTAGCTGTTCCTAATTATTTGAGTCCTTACCCATTTTGCTTTATCTATAAATCCTTAAATGTTCATTTACCATTCACAAGATGTTTTAAATAAAAAAAAATAACAAATCTTTAGTAGAAATGTATGAATTGTACTTCTCAAACTCTGTTATCAAATTACAAATATTTTAATCTAAATTTAATTTTGTGTGCAAAGATTGCAATGATTAATTTGATCTAAAATGTTATGGGGAAAAGATGTTGATGTAAAAAAAAACTTGCACCCCACCATTCACTGCTTAGGACCTCACATACATCACTCATGACATGTTAAATGACATTATTGGTGACATCACTGATGATATCTCAAATGACATCATTTATGACATCACTGGTAACATCATTCAATCATTGTAACAGAACAGCGTCCTATAGGCTTTGTAGACTTGAGGTAATGCTAGATGCTACACCTGTGACCGATTTTGTACCACCACTCACCTGCCATTGGACATGATCTTTGACTACATGTTGGAAAAATAGCATATCTGTCAAGCCACTCACATTTGGTGGATGCTACCCTCTTTTAACTAGTGTTCACCTACCTAAGAAAATAAAATTCCTCCATAGACTTTAACGGAATTACAACCTTTTTAAACCTTGAACATCCTACAAAAAAGAGTGTGTACTATCTTCAGTATAAGAGGAGTACCCACTTGAAGACATCACATGGCCTGCAATTTTAAGTCAAACATTTGATAGGTATGTATTTGATACTGAAAGGAAATCCTCTGTTAGGCCCTATGGACAGGCTTAAGTAATATGTCAAATTAAACTACACCCTTTCCGGAGATGAGCACAATGTCATGCAACCTTAGAGCCATAATCAAAACCTCAGTATGAGATAAACCACCTCTTAGTGGAATCCCTTACACTCTGCATTATTCAACAACCTGGAATACCTTCAAATCTTCAACAGCATTTTAGAAATAAACAACCACACCTTATGCATATCTTTGGAACATAGAATTTGTCCATAGCACTTTTAGAATTATTTATCACAGGCATGTGCACATATGTCCCCTATAAACTATTGTTAACAGAAGCTTTAGCCTTTCTTACAGATTTTTGCAACAGGTTTTGGTTTCAAGCCACAACATACATGACACATACCTCTGAAGCCACATCAGGGGTACTCAGCCTTTACCATGTTTAGCATGGAGTGCTATTTTCATCCCAAATGTTATTAATTTGTAAAAAATGCACCATGCAACTTTGAACATTCACATCCATACTTACCTCCTAGGCTTATGCGATTTCCATTTTATGCACTGACTTAGAGTCAGCAAATCTACGCTGGATATGACGATGTTGTTATACGTGATGTCATCAGTGATATCATCAATCACATTTGAGATGTCACTAGTGATGTCATCACCGATGTCATGTATCATGTCATAATTGCTGTAAAATATGTGATCATAACAAGTGCATGGCTGTGCCACAAGTTATACTTAGCTAAATAAAATACAAATTGTCAATTTCAGTCTATTTGTATTTCTTACATCACAGTTTTTATTTCATTTTAACACCTATCTATAATGTTGCTTTAATCATTGTTTTTTGTTTTTTTTAGTAAATTTCTGCTAATTAAATGTAAGCTAAGATCTTATTACCAACCTAACTATAACGTCGCTTTAACATTTGTTTTTTTCTGAATGAATGCATGGTAGGATTTGTAGAGCACAGGGCTACTGCGATAGTGTCCCGGCTCTAGGTCAACTGTGCTGTAGGGAATATGACACCTAGGGCCTCATGTAGGAAGCCAAATACCGGTCGGTAACGGCCGATATTCGGTAATTATACCGTTACCGACCGGTATTTTGGCTTTTGAGATGTAGGGGGAGAATTTCATGATTCGGTATTTACCGAATCGGTAAAATTACCGAATCGGTAAGATTACCGATTCGGTAAATTTACCGATTCGGTAAATACCGAATCATGAAATGAGATGTAGGGGGAGTGTGTGGTGGGTGTGGGGATTCGTTATTTACCACCAACTAAAGGTTGGTGGTAAATGGCGAATAGGTGACAAAAAGCATTTTTGTGCACGTTTAAGTGTGCAATGTGCCAGACATACATGCCCTTAGGGCATGTATGTTCGCCACATGTGCACACATGGCCGATTCAGGGGTGCAACAGGGTGTCAATGTGACACCCTGCCACCCTTGCATGTGCTCCCCATTACCGAATCGGTATTTACCGATTCGGTAATGAGGCATACCTTCCCATCAATGGGAAGGTATGCCTCATTACCGAATCGGTAAATACCGATTCGGTAATTACCGAATTTTTCCAAATCGGTAATATTTACCGACTCATTACCTACATTGCATTTACCACTTCATAAATACCGAATCGGTATGATTCGGTATTTATGAAGTGGTAAATGCAAGCCCACCTACATAAGGCCCTTAGTCCTGGAATAGGTACGTTTTTATTTATTTGCAAAATAATTTTTGGTCGATATACATTTCAGGGGGAGAGGGAGCTCGTTCCAGTGTCTGGCTGCCAGTACTGAACAGGCAGAACCACCCAATATTTTCTTTTTTGTAACAGGGATAACTAGCAGAAGTACTGATTGTGAGCAAAGGGCTCTTTGTGGGCAGTAATAAATGTTTTTTTCTAAAAAGTTGCTGGGGCCTGTATTATAGAAGGCTGAGTGGGCTATCGTTAGTGCCTTGAAAATGATTTCTTTTTTCACTGGTACCCAGTGCAAGTGTTTTATTTACGATAAGGAGTCAGAGAAGTGTGTGTTTGGGAGTCTGAATAGCAATTGTATGGACATATTTTGTATTTTTTGTAGTCTCCGTGTCAAATAGCTAGGAATTCCTATGTACAGGGCATTCGCATAATCCAGTCTAGACAGGATCAGTGTCTGTACCACCATATTCATTTCTGAGCATCCAATGGGAGAAGTTTGAGATTTAATTTTTAGCATTTTCAGGATCTAGCATACATTTTGTATTACTGCTGCTATCTGGGGTTTGAACGAGAGTTGGGTATATATCAGTACCCCTAGGTTTCTGGCCATTTCCATGGGGGGGGGGGGGGGACTCACAGCTGGATGGACAGCCTCCTAACAAAACCAGCTAGAGGGTCCATACCAAAAAGCAGGATCTCAGTTTTGGTGGGGCTGCATTGCAGCGAGTTGGCATTGAGTCATCCCATTACTGCTGTGATGCAAGCTGAAAATTTAGCTTTGGCCTTCTTGTCAGTCTTGTTATATGTCAATAGTAGTGGGGATTGTCAGCATAACAGACTATCTGAACATCAAAAGATTCAATGAGATATGCCAAGAGTGTCATATAGATGTTACATAGAGTGGGGCTCAGTGCAGAAGCCTGAGGCACTCCCAATTTGAAGGTTTTGGATTCTGAGAGAAATGGTTTGAGCCACACTGCTGGTTCCCTGTGTTTGAGGAAGGATTTTACCCAGGTTGAGGCTTGCCCTTCAATCTTCATGTAAGCGAGACGCTGTATTAAGATCACGTGTGAGATTGTATCGAATGCCGCTGATAGGTCCAAAAGCATTAGTGTGGCATTGCATCCTTCATCTAATGCAATGATTTCAATCAGAGCTGACTCCGTACCACGGGGGGCTCAGAACCCAGACTGAGAGGTGTGGAGGAGGTTACAAGATTCTAGAAAGGACATCAGCTGTGTATTGACTGCTTTTTCAATTATTTTTGAGGATCCTGGTATTAGAGATATGGGTCTAAAATGTAAAAGAATTTAGTTTCTTGAGCAAAGGCAGGAGATTTGTGTTCGCCCATGCAACCGGTACGGTGCCAGAATGCAGAGAGGAGGGGAAGAGCTCCTGATAGATGGGAGCGCTAGTAGCTCCTTTGGGGTGGAAGGGGATCTTGTGGGAATCCTGATTTAATTTTTGAGAAGGAGCTCTTCAGTTCCGGAATAGTGGGGGCTATAAATTGACTTCATTTGACCTGTGGCACATGGGGGGGGGCTGAGAAAGAGTTGTGTCCTAATATTAAGGTGTCCTGTATGTTTTGGGGGGATTTTGTCCTCAATATAATTACTCAGATGCGTACAGAGAGAAATACTAGTCCCAAGAGAGGGAGTGGAATGTTTGGGGGTCTTTGAAATTAGATACATATTAAATATTTCCTTTGCGTTATTGTTAGCTTTTACAATTGTGTTAGTATAAAAAGTGTATCATTGCTATGATATATACAAATGGCACTTTTATCGGGGCTCTTATCAGACTCATATTAATGTTTTCTCCAGATGCATTCCAGTTTTTTACAGCCCTTCCTTCCATCCGTGAGTTGAGTGGGAAACCATAGGGTGGACTGAAATTGTCTGGAAGCACTAGGTGAGGCCGCCGAGCTTGCTATGGCAGCTGCCTGTGAGAGCCAGTCCTTTACCAAAACCTCATCTGTGCTACCTGAAAGTGTAGGTTTAGTAGCTTCAAAGGTTTTCTTCAAGAGGGATATATCTAGTTTATTCCAAGTCTGAGTCTTTTGGAGAGATATGGTTTATCCTGAGTTTTTTGGAAGTGGACGTGACCATGAGAAGGGTAGCATAATTGATCTGACCAGGATAGTTCTGACGGTTTGTTATAATCAACCATTGAATTCAAGAAGATAGCATCTATACTGTGTCCTGCCCTATGTGTGGGTCCCAGGATTTATGAGGTAAGATCAATGTCAGTAAGTAATTCTCTCAATTTAGTAGCTCGGCGATCTGCTGGTTTATCCAGCTGTATGTTAAAGTCTCCCAGTATTGTGAAGTTGGCATAAATGAAAGATTTAAGGCTCGAAGCTTGGGATAGTATTTCCAGAAAATCTCCTGCAGGTCGTGGTGAGCTTATAGAGCAGTGTACCAGCTAAGGAGTATTGGGCAGAAGGGGATTTTACAAAACCCATGGCTCCCGTGCCTATCAGGCCTTCCACTTTAAAGGAAGTGCCTTTCAATGAGTTTCTAAAAATGACTACTACACCTCCACCCCTCATACCCTCCTGGTCTAATTGTAGGCAGGCAAAGTGTGGTGGAGTGCCAGCTGTAGATCGGGCCAAGAGTCTTCTGTGAGCCAGGTCTCTGTCACAAAAAGTACAACAAGTAGTTCTTTTTCAATTAAATGTCCACAGCAAGTTTGGTCAGTGAGCGTATGTTAATTAAAGTAGCTCTAATTTTGTTGTGGGTTGCTGATTGATTTTTGGTATCCCGGACCTTTAAATTCAGAGGATGAATGAGATGTTGGCAGGCGACGAAGCTACATGGGCCTAGGCAGTCTGGAAGAATGTGACTTTTGCATTGCCTTGTGCTGGCGTTTAAGTAATGGAGTTATTCTGCAGAATAGGTAATTAGGGGTCTTACCGCTGAGTTAGAACCAGCAGTGAGACAGACCCTGGCCGCGGCTTGCCTAGGTGCGCCCTCAGCATGCCAGCGACGTGCCTGATGCGCATATCTGCTGTTCCTACGGCCAGGCGCAAAATGTCACCCAGGCCCAAAAAGAAAGAATAAAGAGAAAGAAGAGTGAAAAAAGATCCTAGGTGAAGGACCCACTCAGCTAATGGAAGACCACTCTTTGTCCTCTGATGCCCTCACACACCCCGAAGGGTGTCATGCTTCATCATTGGGCAGTGCTCCTCGTAGGGCCGGCGCTGCAATCCCCTACGGGCCCCCCGAAGGGTCACTTTATCGGAGATCTTTTGAGGACTGCCGGATGTTGCATGCGGGTGTGTGGTGAGTGGGTCCTCAGTGGAGGGTGAAAACAGTGCGTGCAATTGTGTAAAAAGGTTAAGAAAGGGATCATCATGCAGCCAATGTAGAACAGATGTACCCTTAGCAGAGTCTAACTGCTTAATAAAATATTCCCCTGGTGATAGACTTTGCCCAGGTATCTTAGGTCATAGGTCGACATGTTTCGCGCTTCTGTCGCCATAACGGTCGTGTGCGCTTCCTCAGGACCAGAACTAAAGTGAAGGTGCACGTGAAACATAAAAGTAAAAATAAAAATACCCTCCAAGTAGATCAGGGCAGAAACCTGTATACCCTCACTGTGGTTACAGCGTAGTAGTATTCGCCACTCCTGATCGGTACCGCCCGGGCCCTCACGGAGCGCGTATTCTCAACCGTATGTCTCTCCCAACCGGGAGCCTCATATTCGAACTTCCGAGAGGCAGTCCGGTCACGTGGGGAGACAGCGGATAGAGGGCGCCATCTATCCGCTGTCTCCCCATACAGGTTTCTGCCCTGATCTACTTGGAGGGTATTTTTATTTTTACTTTTATGTTTCACGTGCACCTTCACTTTAGTTCTGGTCCTGAGGAAGCGCACACGACCGTTATGGCGACAGAAGCGCGAAACATGTCGACCTATGACCTAAGATACCTGGGCAAAGTCTATCACCAGGGGAATATTTTATTAAGCAGTTAGACTCTGCTAAGGGTACATCTGTTCTACATTGGCTGCATGATGATCCCTTTCTTAACCTTTTTACACAATTGCACGCACTGTTTTCACCCTCCACTGAGGACCCACTCACCACACACCCGCATGCAACATCCGGCAGTCCTCAAAAGATCTCCGATAAAGTGACCCTTCGGGGGGCCCGTAGGGGATTGCAGCGCCGGCCCTACGAGGAGCACTGCCCAATGATGAAGCATGACACCCTTCGGGGTGTGTGAGGGCATCAGAGGACAAAGAGTGGTCTTCCATTAGCTGAGTGGGTCCTTCACCTAGGATCTTTTTTCACTCTTCTTTCTCTTTATTCTTTCTTTTTGGGCCTGGGTGACATTTTGCGCCTGGCCGTAGGAACAGTGTCCTCTTGTGCGTTTAAATATTGTTACAGTGAGCATGGACACTGGACCTTAATTAGCTCTCCGGTCCCCCCCCTCTTATTTGTGATACGCGCATATCTGCTGCACATCCATGGCCATGCTTTTAAGGCAGTGAACTAATTGGATGTCTGAACACTAGAGTGTTGCCTCAGTGGTCAGTGCCCCGCCCCTAGTCTGTCTTCGCCAAGCCATACAGTGTGTGCAAATCCCTGATTAGGCGCCTAATTCATTATTCAAACAAAGGGGAATGAAAAAGGAGTGCTGTTTAAAAACTAGAGGAGTTGCGACATTGGTGAGTAATTTAAGAGCAGTACTTTTTTTAACATTGAGGTACAGTTCGTTGGTATGACTTTACATGATCTAATTACAAAGCATTGTTAATGTATACATTCAAGTTCTTATTCAATTTTACACAATCCTGAGCAGAATTCCCCATGCTAAAGCATGTCGATGGCCATGAGGTCATTGAGTTGTTGCTGTAACATCATTCTAATATTCTCTATTCTTTGTGTCTTAGGTTTTGGGATGCACACAGTAGCACAAAGGTCGCAGATAGCGGGACCACAATGCATACAAAGACAACAAGAGAAAACGATGGCTAAAACCATACCAAGAAATGTTAGCACTTTCCAACCCCATTTGGACAGTAGTCTCCAAAACCATCCCAATAACGAAGAATCTCCTTCGTCCTGATGAATCGACTCGGAGATTATATGTAATTTAGAGATGGCCTGGTATACTGTCGGAGCATCATCAGGTATATAAATACAGCAACTTGATTTGATCAATTTACAGACTCCACCACGATCTGCAAGAATAACATCTAAGGCAACTCGGTTTTGCAAAGTCATAAGACGATCCGCCTGTAGTTCCGCTGTAATATTACTTAAAGCTCCTACAGTGATGTCTATGGTAGTCTCTACAACACGAACCAGTTGTCTCATATTCCTGCTGTTTGCCATAGGACCCGAAAAAGGAAGAAATCCTTTCAGGAAGTCTCCTCCCTCTTGTCCTGCTGTGTCTTTGGAATCAATAATTCCTCTGCCGTATCTGTTTTTATGAAAATTTGAAGAAGCAGTGTATGTCGGGGGAAGAAGAAAAGCTATAGAGCAAGTTCCAGAAAAAACTAGTTGGCAACCACGTATAGGCTCTATCGTGACAGATGAAATACGTGCCCTGAGATGGCACTAACGGCGGCGAATTCTGAGATGAGTGGATGTATGTATGGGAACAAAAACTTTTTCTTTGTTCGGTGTCAGTAGTTTGGCCATTTATTTGCAAACCGAAATTGCCTTGATGAGGTACAGTCCAAATTGGTGGAGATTTTCCCTGTTTAACCTTATCACTAAGGCTAGTGATATAATGAGTGCCGTTCCAATTAGTATATGCTTTTCTCTCATCAACAGAAATGTTACTATTTTCCATGATTTTGGCCATAGCTACCATTCCCTTTATCAATGAACTATGACTGAAATCTGGTCCACCAATATAAGAACTGACAGGTCGTTTAAATCGGCTTTGATAGGCGTTAGAGAAAATTATAAAATAAGCCCAAGCAGAACCTTCATAAGAGAACGGGAGGACTAAATATGGCATCCCTTTTTCTGTGGTATGAGGCATTAGTCCACACACCCAACAATTGGTTGTATTAATTACTAATTGGTGTTGGTGCAATAACTGGATAAATGAATTATTATAATGCAATGTTTCACTACATTGTCTGCACATTTTGGGATTCCTTCGTTTTGCCATACTGGAGCCAGAAGTTTGCATATTCCTTTCTCACTTAGGTGGGCTGGACCATGCCCCATAGTAACTACAGGTAGTACATAGGCATCCGGTAACAGCCAACGTTGGTGCTCGGACAATTCCAACCAACATCCCATCTCGTCTAACATTCCTGTACTTTCTTTCCACTTTCTCAATTCTTTCTCTGTAGCCTCTTCTTGAATTGATTTCACACTTTCTACTGTATCCTCATACATTCCTCTTTCTCTGACCCAATTTGCGGGGCCTGCAACATACATGCAACTTGTAGCATCTCTGGCTGTCTTTTTCGCTACCTCATCCGCAAATGCATTCCCGCGACCAACATCGTCAGTAATCTTCTTATGCGCACTACACTTCACAATTGCTATCTGGGTAGGGACTCAAGGAGGTCAGTCACAAACTGACCATGTTGTATCTTAGTACCGTGGGAAGTAAAGAATACCCTTTCTCTCCACAAATGTCCGAAATTGAATGCCACACCAAAAGCGTACTGACTATCGGTGTACACGTTCACTCTTTTTCCTTTAGATAACACACACGCTCTGGTCAAAGCTATCAGTTCAGCAGCCTGAGCTGAATTATGTCTGATGCGTGCTGTTTCCACGATTGTATGCAAGGTAGTAACAGCATAGACGGAAGTTGTCTCTCCATTAGGAAGCTTAAAACAAAAACCATCTACCCATAGCGTTCCATCTGGATTCACTAATGGCGTATCTGTTAAGTCAATTCTACCTTTTGTCTCTTCCTCAGTACGGAAGAAACAATCATGTTGTTCTTGAACACCTTTCTCTTCAGGCAGAGGCAACAAAGTAGCTGGATTCAAAGTGTTACATCGTTTGATATGCACGTGACTAGCCAAGAGCATCAGCTCATATCCAGACAAACAAGCACTCGTAAGTTGCTGTGTTTTTGTTCTGTTTAGCAAAGTATCCACTGCATGTGGCACCATAACAATGAGAGTATTATCTAGCACCACTCCAGCCGACTGTCGAATAGAAGTTGCTGTTTCTGCTGTCGCTTTAAGACAACTAGGCAATGCTTTAGCTACTGGATCTAATGTAGCCGAAAAATAGGCACATGGTCGCTGTTTATCTCCAAATCGCTGTGTCAAGACTGACAACGCACAACCTTCTCTTTCATGAACATAGAGCATAAAAGGTTTACTGTAATCAGTAGTACCTAGTACAGGAGCAGAACACAGAGCAGCACATAAGTCAGTAAAACTTCTTTGACATTCGTCAGTCCATGGAAGGGGCTGAGGCGTATCTTTCAAAGTGAGTGCCAACAAAGGTTTGGCCAACAGAGAGAAGTTAGGGATCCACTGCCTACAATAGGAAGTAATACCCAGAAAGGCACGTACCTGTCTTTGTGTGGATGGCACAGACATTTGCGCAATTGCTTGGATACGTTCTGGGGTTAATCGTCTTCCCTCCTTTGATAAGAGATGACCAAAATAGATGACCTCTCGACGAACATATTGTAGCTTGGAAGGTGAAACCTTATGATTAAGATTGGATAAGTGTCGCAACAATGCAACTGTCACATTCTTATATATATCCTCTGAATCAGCAGCGATTAACAAATCGTCCATGTACTGAATGAGAGCAGCACCAGACGGCACGGAAAAAGCATCAAGATGACATTTCAAAGCTTGACTATAAATAGAGGGACTTTCACAATAGCCTTGAGGTGCGTGTTTGAACCGAAAGCTTCGGCCTCCAAGAGAGAAACCAAAAATATCCCTACTCTCTTCGGCAATGGGAATACTAAAGAAAGCATTTTTCAGATCGATAACAGAAAACCAAGTCGCTGTAGAAAGTATCATCGTCAACAGCGCAGTGATATCTGGGACAACAGGAAACTGTGGTACAACAATTTTGTTTACCTCCCGAAGATCAATTACAAAGCGATAAACAGGAGGCTGAGAAGGATCAGTACGTTTAAGAACTGGAAGAATAGGGCTATTACATATGTTACCTCTCGTTTCCTCAACCACATCCTTCTGAATCAAATCATGAATGATTTCCAAAAGCGCTCTTTCACCTTCAGTGGAAATTCTATATTGAGGAACACGTGGCAATTCAGCATTGGGTTTGAGAGTAAAAACTTAAGGTGGAATCTCAAGACAACCAACATCATTTGGACCTGTGGCCCAAAGCGTTGTAGGAAGAGAGAGCAATTCAGGTGGGAATTGATCTTTAGACAAATACATTGGAGAAGTCAGTTTCTGTCCTAAAGTAAGATATACACTAGAGGGAGAGCAATATATCGTTGCATGCAATCTTTTCAATAGATCCAAGCCCAATAGATTCTCGCCGCAACCATTCGTTAAGAGAAGCGGAACTTCTAAATCATAAGGGCCAATTGAAATAGGCAAAGGGCAAGAAACCGGATTATGAACTGGGGCACCAGAAAAACCTACAGATACATTTGTTAAGCCAGACAAAGGTGCCCCAGGGAGCTTTGAATGAATGATAGAACTTCTCATCGCACCAATATCTAAAAGAAATGGCTCTGAAAAACCCATTGTAGTGACATTAACATAAGGTCCATTCTGATCTACTGGAATCGACACCACTCCCTTACTTTGTCCATGGCTGTCCTAGTTAACATGAAGACTTTCATTCTCGCCTTCAACATAACAATCCTCATTGTAATACTGTGTAGACCGAACGTTTTGCTGATCAAAGTAGTTCACGGAATTAGAAGGCGAAGGGAACGCTGTTCTTGGGTCAACATACCTCGACCTCTACCTCTGTTTGCTGACTGGAGGCCACCACGACCTCGTGGAGCAGATAGTGTCCCATTACGCTGCAATAAAACCAGACAACTATTCTTAAAATGACCTTCCTCTCTACAATAGGCACATTGATTAGGACCTAACAAAGGTCTCGGAATATATGGCTCAGGCTTTTGATACACCCTCTGAAACTGTGGAGGCTGAGGAAATAAAAATGATGAGACCTATGTGTCCCCTATGTGCCCCCCAACGCTTTATGTACACATGCTTGTATCCCATGCATTTCCCCTCCATGGCCTGTCTATCATGATGCTTATGCTATAACGTGGCCTGCCATCATCCAGTCTCCCATGAGAGAAACGACAACTCTGCATTGAGGCCTACACATTTTGCATCATGTTTTCCTGTACTCGTGTCATTTTCATGAAAGCCCGTTTTTGTGGCTCAGCCAGAGCCGAAAAGAGGTTTCAGGCCTCAGACGCTCTGAGAGCTGCAGCTGCATATCTTTGGCCTTGCACACTTGGGCCTCAGCCAAAGGGGCCCTGTCCGAGGTGCCGAGACAGTATTGAGCACGGTTATCTGCTTACTCCTACTGAACCACATTCCTACCTGGAGAAGGAGGAATAAAAACACAACCCGTCTGCAAAGGAGAGAGCCTAGCCTTTCTGTCTCTTTTTGTGTGATTGCAAAGCTCACGTCAGTGAAAAGCCCATAGCCCCCATGTAAGGCCTACGCAGTGAATGAAGAAATAGATGCCACATCGGCTCTTGGTGATGGGCAACCTATGTCACAAATCAGTCCCTGCTCCGGACTTTAGATATCAGATAATACAAGATGTACTGGTCGTGCTGACACTGAAGGTCTCACTTCCAGACTCCCCGATTGCACAGCAGCCCTTCCCCACGTCAGTTACACGTCATGCTCGAGTTGAGCACAAGTAAGGCAAAGTTCCAGTAAAGTTCCAGTTGATCACGCAACCCCTTCTAGGCATCCACCCACCTATGACATTCACCTATGATCATCAAGTGGACGCCCACATGGACGCCCACCTTCACGCCCACTTACACACCCACATGCTCTTATCTCATTCTCTCTTGCTCTGCCTGAAGCACTCCTGCTTACGTATATTATTGAATGTATATATACTGTACTCTGTGAATAAAGTTTGAGAATATTCTGAGCAGAAGACCCTTCCTGATCCCTTGTGGTGATGGAACTATTCTCCCTATAACTCGAGTTATTGGAATAAAGCCCTTTTGAACCTGATACCACAGACTCAGCCTCTTGCTTTATGCATGATCATATTGATACATATAGAAATTATGAGTGCGTAATACTTTATTTACGACAAGGCTGTTGAAACTGGCGCTGAGCATAACGAGGTGGATTAGCCTGTTGTAAGATAATCTTAGTTTTCAATTCTTTAGTCTTTTTCTCTTGCTTATCTTTTTCTTCTTTATCTCTATTTTCATAATATTGAGCAGTAGCCAATATCTGGGCTGAAGAGGAAACAGCCCATGAACTTTCGGAGTCTTTCAGCTTATGCGATAGCTCGGGAAGCAAATTAAATACGAACTTATCTACAAATAATCGCTGTCCACCCTCCGTAGTCATGTCCTGACCACTGTGATCAATGAATGTCTCCTCGAAACAAGTGAAGAAATCGAAGACACTCTCATCTTTCTTCTGTTTACACGCGGCTAGTTTATCCCAGTTAACTCTCAAGGCAGGCATCATCGTTTTCATTAATATAATAATCCTACCAGGTAGTTCTGAAATCAAAGCATCAGGCTTGGCACCCCCCACTTGGGCTGCATCTGCGGCAATTATAGCATGCCAATCAGCACCTAGTTCTTGTGCATGATTCTCTTTATGAATCCTAGCCCATAACGCTTGTGGGACTACATTCCCCATCAACATATCGATATCTGCTAAATTCATGATGCAGGCATCAACAGTCTGTGACAACTCTTTATAATAACCTGCAGGATTCTTACGAGGATCCGGTAGAGACTGTTTAAGAGCCAAAACTTCAGATCTTTTCCAGGGGACATGTACCCATATTTGCTGGAAGTGAGCAGGAATAGCTTGATTAGCACCTGCTGCTGGAACCTCTTCTCTCCATACTGGAGGAACCTCTCTCATTGGGTAATTTTTCAGTGTTAACCTAACTGAGGGATCGGAGTCAAGAAAAGTCTGTGAGGTAAATAAGGTTCTAAAGGTAACAAGTGTCTTTACAGCGTCCTCAACCTTAGATCCCACAATGAGTCCCTTATCAAAATTAGCCTGAATATCTAACAGACCCTGGGAAACCGAACCCAAGTCCATATCCTCCCAACCTTTAACAAGAGTATCACACATAACATTGAAAACATATCTCTGTGTAGGCGCATTCCACTGTGAGAAGGTAGGCATAATGTCAGGTACACTATACCGAGGACCCTTCTCAATCCATTTGCGAGCGAGAGAATCCAACCTTTCTCTTTCTTCGGAAGCTGGGAACTGACTACGAGACTGTCTTCGAGAAAATGCCGGAGACACATTTAACGCCTCAAAGAAAGGAGATAAAAGACCAGAGACCGTATCTGTAAGTCGTTTACACATAGACGGAGAATTGGACATAAGGATAGGGGACAAGGTATTAGGCGAACTAACTAAAGAGAAATCAGTAATTACTGGGGGAGTAGAGGGCAAAGAAGATGAAGGTAAAGGAGTCGAAGGCAAAGCTGGCAGAGGCGGCAATACTTGAGGGGGCAAATGTGGAAGAGCTGGAGCAAGCGGAGGCGCAACTGGCGGCTGAACAGGCTGTAATAATGGGGGTGCATTAGCAGCTTGTACATAAGGCGGAGGCAATCTCGATAGGTGAGACATCAAGGGATCTTCCTCTGAATCTTTTCTTTTATCAGAAGGGGAAGCTGGCAACATCGGATAGCATTTATCTATCGCCATACGATGCTATCTTTCTGATATTTCCATTGCATTATCAACTTTATTATCTTTAAGTTGCTGAGCAGCCTGTATAATTGTCATACCCTGTGCTTTCCTATCTCGTTTTTCTTGCTTAATATTTCTCTGTTTTGCTTCCTTACGCCAAAGGCGGAAAGAGTCAAACATTGCCGGCCGGGCTTTTCTTTTAAATAAAATAGTTTCCAAATTATCTAGTATGTCAGGCTCAAAACTACCATTTTCAGGCCATTTTACAACACCATCATTCTTGATGTATCGGATCCACATCTCATTAAAGGCAATGGGGCCAACACCATGTTTAGAATAGAGCTCATAAGTGGGAGTTCCAACCGAAGGAATCGGACAAGAGTCCTCCATCCGGGAATCCCTATTACAACCAAAACAACAAAGTTTCCTAAACTTAGTCAGACCAGGCATCGTTATTTCACTGGACTGTTCACAAACATCAAGGGGGTTAACTCAATTAACACAGCACAAATGCACTTACCCCTCGGCTTCGGTTATTGCAATATCCGAATCAAAGACCCAAAGACCCAAAGAACCAAAGAACCAAAGGACCAAAGAACCAAAGAACCAAATGTGGGAGCGACCCACTAATACTTAACTAAGATGTCTTCTTACACCAACAGAGGCCCGTCTATTGTCTCGCTTTACCATACATCACCAAAAAGAGGGCCAAGGCAGGGCAGCAGTCAGGGCAGCAGTCGTTAGTAGCCGTCAGGAAGCAGCAACCACGCTACAAAAGACCTTCGGACCACTTTCGACATACAGGGGTCGCTTGACGTAGTTCGCGATTCCTCCAGAATTTTCTTGCGGGGTTCCTCACGACCTTCAGGCAGAACCACTACCTCTGAAGCCGCCCTACGTTGGGCGCCAGTTGAAGAACCAGAAACCTTATGGGCCTGGTGGCGCAGGGTACGCCTTAATCTCCTGGGTTCTCCTGCATCAGCTAACAGAGACACGGGGACACTCTGTCGGCGTAAAAGATCAGATTTTATTAGCTGCAGCTCGTACAGTTGTCCTAGAAGTACACACGGTATGTTCTCAGGAGACTGCCACTTCATTCCGTGGTGCACAATCTTATATAGTACATAGGTGACATATACCTTAACGAAGGACACACCTAAAACATACATAAAAGACCAATAGGAATAGTCTGGAAAGTAAGTCAAAGCCAATAGAAAGAATTGGAAAACAGAAGTATCGAGTAACCCGAAGAAGTCTCCCCTCCAACTGTGTTTGCCACCCCTCCCACAGGTTAAGGTATTAACGTGTCTGTAACTGACTTACAGGTGGCGAGATACGTTTGTGTGTTTTGGAGGACAGTTGTGAAATGAGAGAATACGAGCAGAGGACAGCGAAGGCCAGAAGATGAGATAAAGTCAGAAGTGGGGGCGTGGCCAAGCCGCGGGCTAAGATGGCCGCACGGCGTTGAAGCTCCGCCATCGACCCGGCGCAAACCCTGCTTTCCTCGCCCTCCTGATGCGGGCGCGGGACGCCATACGCTGCCGCTGGCCCTACTAAGACCCCGGAGTGCGCTGAGATGCAGAGCGGACCTCCCGGGCCACGGGGGCGCCCGGAGATGAGCACACCATCCTGAGGCCCAAGATGGCGGGCTGATCCGGGAACGGGGGTCTCGAGTGCGAGGAGGGCGGCCGGCCGAGAGACAGGTACCCGGGGGGCTCGGAGGGGGGGGGCATTGAGCACCGGGGTGCTGGCTGGCGGGGGCCCGCTTCTTTCTCCCTACGCCGTTGCGGACCGGAGGACGACCGGGCGCACGGTTCTGGCCACTGCGCTCCGGCCGCGGCCTCGCTCGTTATCTCCTCTCTGGGGCCCCGGACTAATCCGGTCGGGGAGCCTGGGAGGGGTGGCGGGACGGTTCTGCGGGCGGTGGGGGGGGGGCGGTTGGGGCCCTGCGCTGGGCCCGCCGCCCGGGTTGTCTCTGCCTCGTTACTTGGGCCCTCTCGGGTTTTGCCATGTGCTCCGCGGCTGGTTGTTGCGTTCCTCCCTTGCCCCTCCCGGCGGCGCCGAGTCGTGGCTGCTGAACACATCGCGATGGCGCACTTGATGTTCCATTGGGGCCCTGCTGGATGCACGGAGTCGTGACTCTTGCCGGCTGCGCAGTGAGGACGTGATCGGTCCGGTGCCCGGTGGGCCCACCATCATCAGTGCTCCAGACCAGATTGGCTAAGGATTGGCCGGACGCTCCATCGCGCCATCGCCTCCCTTGCTCTCCACACGTCGGGCGGTTGTGAGAATGGGTCGCAAGGACCCCAAACAGAAAACGCTGCAGTTCGAGAAACTGTCTGAGCAGCCCACGGATAACCCCCCTGACATGCCGGACCCGGCTGGTGGGGCGACCGGCGGCTCGACGACCCAGGCTCCGGCCCCGGACTGGCTACAGGAGATGCGTGCCGGCTTCAGAGCCCTGGATGGTCGCTTTGACGCCCTAAATAAGACACTGGAAACTATGGGGGCCAAAATCCAGGCCCATGACAAGCGTTTGGGAGAGGCTGAGGCCCGGATCTCGGCAGTGGAGGATAAATCGGTACAGGAGGTCAAAAGGGTGGACAGATTGGAGCGCATACTGAAGGAAATGGCCAGCAAAAACGAAGATTTGGAATCGCGCAGTCGGCGCAACAATGTACGGATTATTGGGGTTCCGGAGTCCACGGCCACGGGCAGGCTGGATGTTTTTGTGGAACAACTGTTGGCTGATATCTTTGGGAGAGACTCCTTCACTCCTGGCTTCGTGGTGGAGCGTGCCCACCGTTCCCTGGGGCCGAGGCCTAACCCGGGGCTCCCGCCTCGCCCCCTGATTGCCCGCATTATGAACTTTCGAGACCGTGACACTGCCTTGCGGCTTGCCAGAGAGAAGGGCGAGATTACTTGGCAGGGTGCAAGACTCTCATTCTACCCAGACTTCACCGCCATGGTCCAGGAGGCCAGGCGTAAGTATGCGGGGGTGAAGGCGGCGCTCCGGAACCTGGGCCTTAAATATGGCATGCTCTATCCGGCCCGGCTCCGGGTCGAGGTCGATGGCCGAGCTCGGCTATTTGACAATCCCGCTGCGGTGCAGGAGTTTTGCCGCACCTACAAGCCGCGCAGGGGCCCTCCGGGGGGAGATGAGGGTGGACGGTCTCCCCCTGGTAGTGGGTCGGCGGGCAGCCAGGACCTGTTCTTATCCTCCGGTGTCGGCTGAGACTGCGCCCGTTACCGAACTTTGCACTGTTTTGACTTTGGTTATTTGAGGACGTATTAACATTTGGAGTATATTGGTGCTACTGCGCTGGGTGGATTGCGGATCGTTGTCACTCCCCTTTGGTTGAAACCGCTGGGATCGTTTTCTGTTACGATGCTCTACTTTTTGTTGTTTGGTTACACTGGGTATTCCTGCCTAGAGCTATGTTCTTCTTTTTTTCCAGAATTGGGATTGCCCCACGTTTGCGTGGTTTGGCTGGGCGGGGGGTGGGGGGTTGGGGTAAGCAATTTTGATTCTACTACTACGGCTATGTGTGAACGAACTTTATTGCTACACAGTGACATTCCGATTTTGCTGCTTCCATCACTTGCTGACTGGCATCAATGGCCCACATAGGTTTGAATGAAGCTCCTCTCAATCTATCGTTAATGTCTTGGAATGTCCGGGGCCTGAACAACCGGAGTAAATGCAAACAAGTACTACATTACTTAAATCGGCATCAGGTGGACATTGCTTTTCTCCAAGAGACTCATCTGCATGGCCCCGTGCCCTCCCGCTTTGCGGCCTCCTGGGGCGCTCACCGATACTTCGCTAATTACAGTAATTACGCCAGAGGCACTGCGGTGCTGATCCATAAGAGAGTCCCGTTTCAGTGCCAGACGTTTCTGGGGGACAGGGAGGGGCGCTACTGTATTGTACAGGGGGTCTTGATGGGCCATGTTGTTACTCTTGTCTGCGTGTATGCCCCCAACACTGATTCCCCGGATTTTTTCAATGCGCTTGCGGCCCAACTGGTGACCCTAGCGCCGGCTGGCGTTTTGCTGGGTGGCGACCTAAACCTGTTGCTGGATGTGGGGCTGGATAGCACCTCTGGGGCCACAGACTCTAAGCCTAGGGCAAGGCGCGCATTCCAGGACCTTTGCCGTCGATTCTCGTTGACGGATATATGGCGCAGGCGACACCCAAACACTACTGACTACACACACTTTTCAGGGCAGCACAACACTTGGACCAGAATTGACTACTGGCTCCTCTCCCCGGGCCTATCCCCTTGGTTCCGCGCGTTGAGGACGTTCCCGAGAACGTACTCGGACCACTCTCCAGTCCTGCTTGGCTTAGACGTTCCTCGACCTGAGGGGTTTGAGCGGCAGTGGCGCTTCCCTGGGAGGGCGCTGCTGGATGACCTTTTTGTACACGAGGTTTCCGAGGCGATAGAGGACTACTTCACCATAAATACTGGCTCGGTGGACTCGTGGGCAGTGCTCTGGGATGGGTTCAAGGCATACATCAGAGGGGTCTGCATTGCTAAGCACGCGGGGGTCCTGAAAGTATTGCGCGCCACAATAACACAACTGGAGACACAGCTAGACGCGCTGGACACTGAGGCGCAGCAGGCACCCGCGGACGAGGTATTTACCAGGCGCTTACGACTGTTATCTGACTTCCGGGAGGCCGCGGACAGGGAGATCCTGTATCTGGGGAAATACCAGGTTGCGCGTAGGTATGGAGAGGGGGACAGACCAGGGCGCACGCTAGCGCAGTCCTTGCGACCACCATACAGCAAGTCCCTGATCGCCGAGGTGCGGGGCACGGACGGGGAGCTCCGCACAACGCCCGCTGAGATCCGGGATGAGTTCCTGGCCTACTACACAGATCTATACACCACCAAGTTGGGTGACTCCGCGGCCGCGCGTGCGGCCTATTTATCGGAAATCGCTCTTGTGTACCTGGACAGGGGCATGCAGGAGTTCATGGCGGAACCTATAACGGTGGCGGAGGTGCGGGGGCGATCAAAGTGCTCCGGGGCCCTTCTGCCCCGGGCCTTGATGGCTTCTCCGCTGACTTCTACAAGGCCTTTTCTGATCTGCTGGCGCCCAAGCTAATAGAGGTGTATGCGGAGGCTTTGGAACGTGGCTCCCTCCCGTCAACTCTTAGTGAGGCGGTCATTGTGCTGCTCCCGAAGCCGAATAAGGACCCTACATTGTGTGGGTCGTACAGGCCCCTCTCCCTCTTAAACACTGACTATAAGATATTGGCCAAAATAGTGGCCAACAGGCTTTCCCAGCTGATGGAATTCATTATATCGCCCGCACAGTCCGGCTTTGTCCCCCGCCGCTCGACATCGCTTAATTTGCGTACGCTCTTCACGGTTCTGCACAGAATTAACCCGACCAATCCGGCTGCAGCGATCCTCCTAGACACCGAAAAAACGTTCGATTCTTTGGAGTGGCCTTTCTTTCTTTCCGTCATGGAGCGCATGGGCATGCCCACGAACTTCCTGGCGACCGTCAGATTCCTTTATAGTCGCCCTACGGCCCGTTTGCGTCTCAACGGCACGCTATCTCGCCCATTCTCACTCACGCGCGGTACGCGGCAGGGTTGCCCGCTTTCACCGCTCTTGTTCATTTTGGCTATGGACCTCCTGATTCGGCATTTCCAAGAGCGGCACCTCCACAGGGGTCTCCAGTTTCGGACGGGCCCCTTGCTGGCCTCTCTTTATGCCGATGACACAATCCTGTATGTCAGGGAGCCGCAGGCCAACCTGGCCCCCTTGATACATGAGATCCTTCGTTTCGGTAGCCATTCGGGCCTGGGCATAAACTGGCATAAGTCCATCATCTTCCCACTGACTATCGGCACCTCCCCATGGCAATGTGAGTTCCCCCTTGAGTGGTGCTCAGACTCGGTGCGATACTTGGGCATACAAATACATTTTAACACGGACGAAATCATCCGCCTCAACTATGGCCGCGCGATTGCGCGGCTGGAGACTCAGGTGGATGGGTGGTTGCGGCTCCCGCTCTCTATGTCCGCCAGGATAGCTATTCTTAAAATGATAGTGCTCCCCAAATTCTTGTATCTTTTCAATAACATCCCTATCCCTCTGACCCGGGCCTTCTTCTCCACACTGCGGTCCCTCCTGATTAGGCTGGTCTGGGGCGGGAAACACCCACGGATCCGCTGGGCGACCCTCACACTCCCACAAGATCGTGGCGGCCTTGGAGTGCCGGATTTATATTTATACTATCTAGTCGCTCAGTGTGCACATGCCTATGCCTGGTATCACCCTGATGCTCGGATCCCATTCCTTCGCCCAGAGGCGGACTTTGTCCTCCCGGGTCGCCTGTCGACGGTGTTGCCCAAAGGTGTCCCCAGGGACCCAAAGGACATTCAAACTGTGTCTACCACCAGCTGGGCATGGAACAGGCTCTCGCGCTATTTGGCTCAGCCTCTGCTGTATTCGTCTTCCCTCCCGATACCCAACCCTGGGCTGTTACCTGGCACGGATGAAGCACTAGTGCGACGAACGTTGACGAAATTTGACCTCACCAGGATCGGGGACTTGTACCCGGGTGGGCACATTTTCTCGGCGTCAGAGGACGCGCGATTAAGTGACGCTACATTCATGGACCGGTTCGTTCTTCGCCGGCTCTATTGCGCCGCCCGGGCGGAGATTCAGGGATTCCCCCTCGAGCCGGCCTCCCTTGAACCTCTCACCATCCTGATTGACGCCGATACGGGGGCACATATTGTTTCCAAGCTGTACAAGGCGTGCGCGGCGCGGGTCCCCTGTGCGGATGATCGTGCGCGGGAGGAGTGAGGGACAGACCTTGGTAGGCCTATCACGGACGAACAATGGACGGCATGTTGCAAGGTCACCGACACAGTGTCATTGAATAGCCGTCACAAACTCCTACATTATAAATTCCTACGCCGTTGGTATATGACCCCGGTTAGACTCCACGCCATTGATCCCGCGCGACCGCACGCCTGCTGGAAATGCGCTGCACCACATGCCGATTTTGCACACATGGCCTGGACGTGTCCGAGACTGCAGACATTCTGGGCTCAGGTTCACAAGATCCTAGAAGAGATGCTAGGGCTTACACTGATTCCCACTCCTGAGGTCGCACTGTTGGGTTATACGGTCAATTTCCCAAAGAATGTCCGTAAACTGGCCTCTCTAGGGCTTCTTCTGGCCAAGCGGGAGATAGCAAAGCACTGGGGGAGGAAGACAGCTCCCACGTCCAAGACATGGCTTACAGCCATGGCTTTCTGCAGCACGAATAGCGAGATCTACTCCAGTCTCCTCCCAACGATAGCGCGTCCTAGGGACATCTGGGGCCCTTATAAAACATACATTGCAGGCTTGCCTGGCTCGACCCCGCCATCCCCAAATCCCGGAATAGCTCCCACTGGAGTGGGGTAGGTCGTACCAACCCACTATTACGAAGATGTAGAGGTCCTGCTGGGGTGTCGACGCGGGGATATTAAGCTCCTGGGGTCGGGTACTGCACACCGCGTTGCGTTTTCCCATGTTAGAAATGGGGGCAGGGGAGGGGAACGTCTTTAGTACCCTGGGGACGGCTCACGGGTCAGGGATCCCCCTGGTTCAGGTTCGGGCAGGAGTTGATGATGGATTGGTGGATGGGGTCTTAATGTCGGTTGCATTCATGATGTGGTATTGTTTATCTCAGGACCGGAAATGTCACAATGCTGCTACTGATTGGTTATTTGTGTATCACACAGCCGCAAAATCTGTATTATTTGATTTGTCTAATTTCAATAAAAACTTTAAAATAAAAAAAAAATAAAAAAAAAAAAAGATAAAGTCAGAAGTGAATAGTGTGAACCAACAGATAGTTAAGACAGGGATTAGAAAAACCAGACAGGGATTAATGTACTCGGCCAGTCTCTAACACCAGCTTTGGAAACAGAGGCACAAGGCTATTATGACACAATACTGCAGGAAAAGCAGAAAAGACTTCGTTCGTCGCGCTGCCTGAGTGCGGGCAACACAAAATGGCGGCAGAGCACAAAATGGAGGCTCAATACGATCGTGATCGAAAATCGAATTTCCACAGGTCTGGACGTTTTGGAGTTTGCGGGTGAGGTTCTTGTTGATCCCGGTGTAGAGTGTGTTGCAGTAATCCAGTCTGCTGATGATGAGGGTGTGTGTGATGGTTTTTCTGTGTTCAGGGGGAATCCAGTTGAAGGTCTTTCTGAGTAGGCAGAGGGTGTGGTAGAAGGAAGAGGTGATGGCGTTGATCTGGTGGTCCATTTTGAGTTCAGAGTCCAGGATGATTCTGAGGTTGTGTGCATGATCAGTGGGGATCCCCGACGGCCGGGGACCACCAGGTATCTTTCCAGGCATCCTGGTGTGAGCCCTGATGACCACCTTGGTTTTGTCCGTTTTGAGTTGTAGGAAGCTGTGTTCTTCATCCACCTGGTGACGGCTTCGATTCCACCTTGAAAGTAGTGTTTGAGGATGTTGAGTTCGTTGGATAGGGAAAGGATGAGTTTGACGTCATCTGCGTACGATGTGATGTAGAGTCTGTGTGATCTAACAATGGACACGAGGGTGGCCATGAAGATGTTGAACAGGGTCAAGCTGATGCAGGATCCTTGTGGGACTCTGCAGGTGGTCTGTGTGGGTTCCAAGAGAAAAGGAGGAAGTCTGACCCATTGCATTCTGCCGGAGAGAAAAGAGCGGATCCAGTTAAGGGCCTTGTTCTGCATTCCTGTGTCGTGGAGTCTGCAGGCTAGGGTGCGATGAGAAACTGTGTTGAAGGCTGCGGAGAGGTCGAAGAGGATGAGGGCCACAGTCCTTACTTGTCATAGCTGGTCTTGATTTTGTGATGGAAGAATGCTTTGAGTCTGTTGCAGAATCCTGGGAGGATGGGATGTCTGCATTCTCACTGTTGGGTTGGACATACTCTTTGATGATGCCAAAGAGTTCCTTGCTATCGTGTGCGTGGGTAGAGATTCTCTCCTGAAGTGCTTTCTTCCTCAAGTGTCTGATAAGTTTGTGATGGGAGGTGGTGGCTGTTTTTAAGTAGTCGAGGTCTGTTGGGGTTTTGGAGTTCCTCCATAGCTTTTCAAGGTATCTGCAGGTGTCACTGGAGTCCCGGAGTTTGGTGGAGAACCACCTGGCTTTCTTGGCATGAGGGTTGGAGGCTTTCTTGAGGGGGGCAATGGTGTTAGCGCAGTCGGTGAACCAGTTGCATAGAGTGCGGGCGGCAGTGGTTGGATCATCATCTGTGGCAGAGAGAGAAGAGCTGTTGAGGGCGGCGGCGAGCTGGTCGTTGGAGATCTTGTTTCAATTCCTGTGCTGGAGCTGCTGTGGACGTCTGTGGGAGACGATAGTTTTGAAGGTGAAGTGAACGCAGCGGTGGTCCACCCCTGGGAGTTGGGAGGTGTGGCTGAAGGTGATGGAGTTCCCTGCTGTGAAGATGGGATCGATGGTGTGTCCTGCTGAGTGCATTGGTTCTGGTACGATCTGTTTGAGTCCTATGATGTGGAGGTTGTCCAGGAGGAAGTGGAGTGACAGCAAGTGAAGGATCTGTGTGTGTTGAGAGCTTGCAGTTGTTGTTCTTGCCAACGTTGAGTTTGTTGAGAGTTGAGGAGCTGTAGCACTGGTGTGCTGAAGGACCAGGGTTTCTGCCGCTGGTTGCGGACAGGCGCAGACAGGCTTGCCTTTGGTGCGTCTTCGGGCGCACCAATGGCGTGCTCAAGCTTCTGCCATTAAGTAAGGGTTAGGGGGGCGGGATAGCTGGGCGGCGGGAGTGGGGAGCAGGAACACGTGGGAGCAGGAGGGGTCACGGGGTCAACATCTCCGGGGTCAGAAACCGCCTGGGATAAGCCTGAAAAGAGGGATAACAGGAAAATAACAGGTAGCAGAGGAAAGGCAGAGATGAAGGAAAAATAAGGAGACAGCAGAAATAAAGGAGAGATACAGAGCAAGGAGCAAAGGGAAATGACAGGCAGAAAATAGGGAAAATAGAGTAGTGAGAATGAGAGAAGAACAGAAGGCAGTAGCACAGAGCCTTGAACCGGGGTATGTGGTGGTGCTGAGCAGGGCACTTACTGTGGAGCTGTGCGCCAAGAGAGCAGAGTTTTGCTACAGCTCCAATTTGAGGCAAAGAATTGTATGCAGTTGCGCTACCGATTTAGTACTTGAGTAGTCCAACATTGATCTGGTCCATGATGTATGAACAATACTATGCACCTTGGATGTAGGAGCACTCTCTACTTCAAACATTCAGTAGCATGATGGCATTGATGCAACATAATCATTTTTACTAAAGAATGATACATCAGATATCAACCACCCTTTCCTCATTCAGTAACTTTACTGCACACATTACCACAGTTAATTTCAAAGAGGTCTGGATTTTGAGGTCTGGTAAATGAGAAAAAGAGTTCCTCAGTTACCAGACCTCAAAGCCTGGACTACTTTTTGCTTGGTTTAGATGTGGGTCTTGAGTGATTAATCCCTCACCCTGTTTGAGGTGACATTCCAATGGATCCGACAAGGGCTTATTAGCAGCTCTCACCTATGGGAAATTGTTCATGGACAAATTTGAAATTGAAAATAACTAAAACACTGATCTATTGAATATAGATCTACCTTAGGTGTAGAGGTACACCAAACTCCCAATCTCTATCTTTTCCCAATTGAAAGGTATACTTGCAAGAGGTTACCAGATAGCTCCAATGATAACATATGGGAGAGAAAGTCCTTACAATAGTGAAAAACGAAATTGCCAGTATTTCACTATCAAGATATGTAAAACATACCAGTACATTTCCTACCTTTTAAGTACACTGCACCCTGCCCATGGGGCTACCTTGGACCTACCTTAGGGGTGCTTCACATGTAGAAAAAGGAATGGTTTGGGCCTGGCAAGTGGGTGCACTTGCTTGGTTGACATGGCAGTTTAAAAGTGTACTCACAGACACTGCAGTGGCAGGCCTGAGACATGGTTGCAGGGCTACTCATGTGGGCGGCACAATCAGTGTTGCAGGCCCACTAGTAGCATTTGATCTACAGGTCCTGGACACACATAGCGTACTTTACCAGTAAATCAAATATGCCAAGCATGGATAATCAATCACAATTTACACAGGGAGTACTTGCACTTTAGCACTGATCAGCAATGGTAAAGTGCCCAGAGTTCTAAATACAGCAAAAACAAAATGCATCACACAGTCAAAAACAGGAGATCAGAAGCAAGAAGATAGGGGGAAAGCACACCAAAGATGCAAGGTTTAACACGTGTCTCCAGCTGAAAATGGGAAAAACTACCCAACCTCCTGGGAGTTCTTTTCACTAAGGCGGAAGAACCTGGACAGACCATCAGCATTTGTGTGCTCTCTGCCAGGGTAGTGTTCCCCCAAGAATATCATTCCCTGTGGAGAGATTGAGCACCTCAACTGGTCTGGGTTCTCACCCCTCCTCTGCATTAAAGATCTGAGGGGCCTGTGGTCTGTCTGAACTCCAAAGTGAGTCCCAAAAAAGAAGGGTCTTAGCTTCTTTGGGACCCACACAACAGCAAAAGTTTCCCTTTTAATTGTACTTCACCTTTGTTACCGGGGAAGTACCCTCTTACTAAAGAAAGCTATGTGTTGATCTAGGCCCTCTTTGTTTAACTGTGAAAGTATGGCTACCACACCATGCTCTGAGTCCTCAGTCTGCACAACAAACTCCATGGAGAAGTCAGGAGCCTTGAGCATGGGTATCGTACACATGGTCTCCTTCGGGGCATCAAAAGCAGTCTGGCATGCCTCAGTTCAGATCACCTGACATGGCTGTTTCCATGAAGTCAGCTCAATAAATGGGGTAACAATGGTGCCACACGCCATGACAAGCCTGCGGTAGTATCTAGTGGAACCTAAGAAGGATCTCACCTATGTGTGCGTCTTGGGGGTGCCAATGCCAGAATGATATGTATCTGTTTTTGGGGGCACCATGTAGCCATTTCCTAACTGGTGCCCCAGTACACCACAAACCCTTGCCTTATCTGGCACTCACTGGCCTTGGTAGTGAAGCCTGCCTTCTGCAGGGACTTCAACACCTCCCAGAGGTGGTACTAGTGATCCTCCCAGCTGGAAATGAACACTGCAATGTCATCCAGTTAGGTAACACTGAAATCCTCCAGCACAGCCAAACCCTGATTGACCGACCTCTGATCTTTAACCCAAAGGGGGTTACCCGGAACTGGTAGTGCCCCTCTGGCATTGAAAATGCTGACTTCTCCTGTGCCCCCTTGGTGAGCGCAATCTGCTAGTACCCAGCCATCAGATCAAACATACTGAGGAACTTGGCAGCTCCCGGCCGATCAATGAGCTCAACAGCTTTGGGGATGGGGTGAGCATCAGTCTTAGTGACAGCATTAAGCCCACGGTATTCCACACAGAACTATAGTTTTAGAGTGGCACCAGGCACATCAGATTTGGGAATAAATACCCCTGGGCTGGACCAAGGACTGCTGGATGGCTCAATCGCCGATAGAGCTAACATCTTGGACACCTCCTCCTTGATGCTAGCCTTCATTCTGTCTGTCAACCTGTAATCTTATGCTTCTCAGTTGGACTGTCTCCAGTGTCAATTTTGTGCATAAACCACTGGGGGACACTTGGGGTGAGTGAGAACAGGGTGGCAAACTGTCCCAAAAACTGATGACAGTCCCCCTGCTGCTCAATGGTCAGTGTAGGGGAGAGGACAACGCCTTCCATTGACCTATCCTGCTCCTTGGCAGACAGGAGGTCACAGAGAGTCTCACTCTCCTCTTCCATCCCATCATCAGTAGCCAAGAGCATGGTTAACCCAGACCTGTCGAAGTGGGGTTTGAGGTAGTCAACATACAGGACCCTTAAGGGGTTCCTAGGAATCTGCAAGTCAACCAGGTATGTGACATCACTCTTCTGCTCCTTCACCTTATAGGGGCCAGAGCAATTGTCCTATAGAGCACGGGGCTCTACCGGCTCCATCATCCACACTTTCTGACCAGGCTGAAACTGAACCAGAGTGGTCATACCAGTGTTTCATTTCCTTGTGGCTTCCTTCCAGGTTCATATGAGCGAGTTTCCTGAAGTAGACTGTCTCATTTTGGAAGGCCAGCATGTGGCTAAATACATTCTGGTGTGGCTCTTGGGGAGCTTCTTCCCAGCCCTCCTTGACCACACTGAGATGTCCTCTGACAGGGTGCCTGTACAGCAGCTCAAAGGGGCTAAAGGCAACCCCTTTCTGTGGTACCTCCCTGTAGGTGAAGAGAAGGCATGTCACAAGGATGCCCGCCACTTACGCCTCATGGGTTCTAAAAGACTTCCACTCATGCTCTTCAGGGTATGGTTGAATCTCTCAACCAACGCATTATTTTGAGGGTGGTAAGGAGTGGTGAATTCATAGTTCACCCCACACACCTTTCGCCTAGCCTTCAAGTAAAGCGACATGAAACTGGTACCCCAGGTGGATACCACCTCATCGAGGACACCCACAGAGGTAAATATCTCCATTAGTGTCTGGACCAGAATGCGTGCCATTACTGTCCTGAGAGGAATAGTCTCTGGGTACCCGGTGACATGGTCCACCAAGACTAGGAAAAACCTGTTGCACTCATTGCTGTCTTGGGATCCAGAGGCCCAGGAATGTCAATGCCCACCCGCTCGAAAGGGGTGATCACGACAGGGAATGTTTGGAGGGGAGTCTTATACTTCCCCCATTCTTGCCACTTGCCTGGCAAGTTTAACAAGACCAGAAAAATGCAACTAACTGCCTTTGCATTTAGGGACAGTAAAAGAGGGTGACAAGCCTGTCAAAGGTCTTGAACTTCCCCAAATATCCTGCCAAAGGCACCTCATGAGCCAGACACAGTAGGAAGGTAATGAAACACAGGGCTACCACCAGCACACTGGCTGTCCAAGGCTCAGCAACCTTAGGCTTACTGTAGAGGAGACCATTCTACTAGTAAATGCAATGTGACCTGGCCTCTTTGCCTGATGCCTATTCCTTGTCACGGTGCCTAAGACCCGCAAGAGTAGGGCATGCCTTCTGCTCCACACAGAGCCCTTCTTGCTGTCAATGGGTCAGCTCCGGCAAGTCTCCCAGTTCTGCTACTTCTTCACCTGTAGATACTGGGGCGCCCTCCTCAGGTTCAGCCTCCACCTGGACTGTGGGAATTTCAGGAGCGGGTTTCCCATGCTCCCTGCCCTTCCTCTACAGGCAGACACCTGGCTCACTGTTTCAGGCTCTAGGCCCTCTTGATAACAATGGGCTGCCATGGAAAATGTGTTCACGCAGGCCACTTCAAGCAAACCCAACATCTCCAAGTGGGACCTGACCTCTGCCTCCTTCCAGGCAGAATGCTCCAGGTCTCTCCTCAGCACAGAATCCACAGGCATGGATGGGCTCACAGCTACTCACAAAGACCCCCCCACTCAGAAGGAACCTGAGCCACTTTGTAGAAGCACTCACTGTTGTCTAATGCCACAACTTGGTGAAGTACATCAGGGACTACTTGCTCTTCAGACACCAGGTGACACCTGACAGTAGTCACACTGGCTCCTGTGTTTCTCACAGCCTCTACACTCTGTCCATTGATGATCACCCACTGTCTGTATTTCTTAGTATTATAAGGCATTAGGTTTCTCTGGACCATCTTACTGTCCCCTAGTGAGACAAAGCTCATCTCAGCTGGGTCTTCACACCCTCCTGGGACCAACTCCTTCTCAAGCTCTACACTAACCATCACCCATGTCTGCCCACTGGTAGGGGTCTGTGCCCGCTTGGGACACTTGGGGTCCCCTCTCATGTGACTCCCCTGATCACAAGCATACCACTTCCTTGGCACCCTCTCTCCAGACTGCCATGAAGGGTTCCATGGTTTCTTATCACCTGGGGGATGGGAATCTTTAACCATGGAACTAGTTTGGGGCCCCTTTGAAAAACTGCTGTTTACACCTGTCCCCCACACTCTTTTGATGGGGACTGTGCCCACCTTTGGCAGAATCCCCCATACACCTTCTTGTGGACCCTGACACTTACCCAGTAGTCTGCCTCCTGAGCAAGCTTCCTGGTGCCAGTAAGCCTGCTGCCTATCAGGCACTGGTACAGTTCTGCAAAAAACGTACCAGACAAGTGCTCCCATGCAATTCAATTGTACAGCCCCTGGTAATCTGTTACATTATTGCCATTCACCCAACCATCCAATGCTCTACAAAAGAAATCTGTAAACAAACCATATCTGTGAATCAAGATTATGACTATGTCTCAACTGATCCCTGTACTTCTCTGGGGTAAGACCATACCGGATAAGTAGGGCTGCCTTCATCTCTTGGTATGTGAGTGCATGGGCATCCCCTAGGGCCAGCAAGGTATCCCTTTCCTTCACTACAAAGGGATTCCATATCCTTGCACCAGAGTGCTTCCCAGGTACCCCATTCATGTGAAGCACTGCCTCATAACCTTGAAACCACCTCTGGATATCATCCCCTTTGGTATACTCGTTCCACACATGCTTTGGCAAGTACAGCATTCTCTCAGATTGCATGGAAGAAACGCTGCCACCATCTGTGCTGGACTTGGCCTTCAAAACCAACTTCTTTGAGCTCACATGTTGAGCTTCCACCATTTTTCTCTCCTCTACTGCCAATTTATCCTTCTGGAGCTCTCTTCCATTTTATTTTAGTTACTTCCCAACCTATACCCTTACAAAACTCACAACTCACACCTAAAATATAACTGTAAAAATAAATTATTTACACTATTAACATAAATATGTAGCAATAAACTAATTTTCTTTATTGAAAAATTAATTATGACTTAATAAGAATTAGTTTCCTACCCACAATAAACTCCCACGAAACACATAACACACTCCAAAAATTTAACTTAGCAAAAAATGTATGACACAATTAACATAATTAGTTATCAGTGTAATAAATAAAATCAATTAAAAAATGAATTATAACTTAAATAAAATTATTTTACTTCCCACAGTATACTCCTACAAAACCCACAACCCACACCTAAAATGTAAATTTAAAAAAATGTATTACACAATTAACATAATTAGTTATCAGTGTAATAATTAAAATAAATTAAAAAATGAATTATAACTTAAATAATATCAATTTACTTCCCACACTACACTCCTACAAAACCCACAACCCACACCTAAAATGTAAATTAAAAAAAATGGAATTGCACAATTAACATAATTAATTATCAATTAAATAATTATCAGGAATGAAAAACTAAATATTAATTACTTATAATAATTTGTTATCCCACACTGTACCCGTATAAACCCCACACCTAATGTTTAAAACAAAAAGAACACATTTACACAATACCATAATTAATTATCAATTAAATAAATACTATTAATTAACTACTGTCATACTTTGCATCTTTGGAGTGGTTTCCCATGACTTTTTGCCTCTACCTCCTTTATTTTTTATGCTGGGCTGGATTTAGTTTTTGCTGGCTTAGATGCTTTGGGTAGTTTGCTACTGCTGATTAGTGCCAAAGTGCAAGTGCTCCCTGTGTAAATTGTGTTTACAATTGGTTCTTCCTGATTGGTATATTTGGTTTACTGGTAAGCACCTAGTAAAGTGCACTGAGAGTGTCAGGGCCTGTAAATTAAATGCTACTAGTGGGCCTGCAGCACAGATTGTGCCACCCACATAAGTAGCCCTGAAAAGATATCTCAGACCTGCCACTGCAGTGTCTGTGTGCAGTTTGTTAACTGCCATGTCGAGTCGACCTGGCAAGTGCACCCACTTGCCAGGCTCTAATCTTCCCTTTTCTTACATGTAAGGCACCCCTATGGTAGACCCAAGGTACCCCTTTGGGCATGGTGCAGGTAAGACATGTACTGGTGTGTGTGACATGTCCTGATAGTGAAATACTGCCCATTTGTTTTTCACTATTGAAAGGCTATCTGTCCCATAGGATAGAATTGGAAATACTTTGTAACATCTTACAAGTATAACTTCCCTTTGGGACAAGAGAGAGAAATAAAGTTTAGGCTCTCTGACCTCAGAATATGATAACACATCTTTCGAGTAAAGATGGTTTTTAAATAGTTTGTTTGAAAATACCACTTTTAGAGAGTAGTCTTTTTTTTTTGTTTCACCATTTTGTGTGCCTCTGCCTGTTTGTGTATTGACTGTCTGATTTTGGAGTGACATGGGCTGGGGATGTGACTGTAGACAGCCACTGGGTGGGGGGGTTGAGGTGTGCCTGGCACTTTCTGGATGACTCAGAGCTGAACTAAATAGACCGTGGCTAAATTTAGAGTAGTGGGAGGAGTTTTCCTTGTACCTGAATAGGGCCTGTCTCCCTTGCACAATGCTGTCTCCACCCCCTGTGGTCATACTGCACCAGTGAGGACAGAACTGGTTTGGACTGGGCTCAGAGACCCCTGCACAATGGGAACAAAGACAAAATGGGGTATCAGTAGTAGACCTTAAATCTCAGACTGTTAGATTACTTCTGGACTCAAGAGGAACCTTTGTGAAGGAGAAGACCTGAAGAGCAGTGAGGGGGAGTACTGCCCCTTTGCTGTGTGCTGTGTGGGGTTGGCCTGCAGTTTCTGTTTCTGCCAAGGAAAGGACAAAGACTGGAACTTAGCCTGCTTGAAGAATATTTCCAAGGGCCTGTGTGTTCTGGCCTTCTGTTGTGAAGTCTCAGGGACACAAAGACTTCATCCCCAGCTCCCCGGAACTCTGTTGCTGAGAGTTGTGACCTGCCAGGAGGTGCCTATTCCAGTTGTGGGCCTCTGGAGGCTGTTCCTGCTGCTGGGAGCTGGAAGAATAGAAGAACTAAAAAAAAAGATGCATCTTCCTTCTTGCAATTGTTTTTGCGATGCAGCACCACCATGTGTGAAGAATCTCGAAGCATTGCCGTGCCGCGGCAGAACCAACGCAGTGCCTGTCGCAGCTGCAAGAACGGACACATCGAGGGATCATGGCTGAAGAAACCGCTGCAGTGCCGCTCGATGCCGGATTTCCATGCATCGTATCTGTGCATCAAGTTTTCCTGACGCATCACCACCAGATCATCACTTTACCAAAGTGTGTATCCCCCTTACCCTGACTAGAAGCAAGGATCCCTATTTGGACAACGGTACCTACCTCTGCCAACTAGAGACCCCCATTTCTAACATTAGTGGTCAGAGGTGTGGACTTGATCTTGTATTTGCACTACACCCACAGAGATTGCTGTACATCACTAGAACCTTAGAACTTTAGCATCACACCCCAAGGTCTCAGGAACTGATGCATTGCTTTTGTTCTCGACGTTTCCCATCTCTGCAGCTGTTTGGCCTTGTGAATTTTGATGCATCTACAGGTACTTTGTAAGAAATCATGCACCCATAGTTTTCTATGGATCAAGTTTAAAACCTTTATAAAGTCATATTCATATGTTGGATTTTTGTTGTTTTGGTCTTGTTGAATTGAGATAAGGATACTTTATTTTTCTAAACTGGTGTGGTGTCCATTTGTGGTGTTATCACTGTATTACTGTGTGTTTTTAGTACAAATACTTTACATGGAGGGGGCGTGGCCAAAATGGCAGACAGATAGGATGTCTTGATCCCGTCTCTCCATTCCCGTCGCCGCCCGAGTCATCTCCAAGCCCCGTAAAAGCTCTACACTGAGCCTGACCCGGTACTTGCTGACCGAAGTACATCTCCGCTGAGATGAATCCGGTGCTCGATGTGAGACAGGCCATGTCTCTGAAGCCGCAGAAGAGCAGTCTTCAGCTCTTGGCCCAAAAACCACCCCCAGAAGACGCAACAGACATAATCCCAAGCCCCACAGCTAGTTCACTAGAGAGATGTGAAGACAAACCCATGGGAATGAGAAGGTCTCAATGAAGACAAGACATGCAGAAGTTCAGAGCTCCATTGGAGCAGTCACAACCCGGAGTGAGAAGACGCCCCAGGACACAACACAGAGACATCGCTCGCGAGGCAGCCCAGAGATGGAGATCAAGTGAGTCGAGGCCTGGAAGTAGCATCTTATTACGGGACCAGGAGGCCCTGTACCCTGATTAGCCCATAGAGCCTCAGATAAAAAAGGCCAGAGGACACGACAGAGCCTAACTAAACTGGCGTCGGTCCCTGAAGCAGACCAAAGTGAGCCACAAGAGTTGCGACCAAGCAGCCCTCGACTAGAGACCGGGAGCAACACCCAGTAGCTGCAACATGCGCGGGCCCAAATCTAACAGGCTCAAACCACTTAGTACTGTTCCAGATGACCCGAGACAAGCCTAAAGCACTGCGAAAGTGAGCAGTAATCAATCTCGAAGTGGACCAAGACGAACCACAAGAGCTACGGCCGAGCAGCCCACAACCTGAGCCAGTGACCACACACAGAGGGTGCATCACACATGGATCTAGCAGGCCCAAACCATCTGGGTCTGGGGCAGATGATCTAAGGCAAGCTGAGAACATAGCAACGGTGAGCCGAGTATAGGTGTTAGCACCCGAAGAGGGAGAGATCATAACCCGGGGCGGGAGCTGTCCTAAGGACAAACGAAGTGGAGCAGGGCCTCCCGGTGAGCAGTGCCACTGGTCAAAATGGGGCCTCTGTGCGAAGACCAAGTGTTTTGAGGCCTGGGCGACAGCATTACACTCAGGGACTTGGAGCCTCCTCACTTGTCTCTGGCCGATTATGCTGTTGATAGGCTGACTGGAGGATACACCAGAGAGAACGCCGACCACACAAGTTGGGCCAAAACAGGGCCCAGAGCAGCAAGAGAGGGACTTGCAGCTTCAAAAAGAGAGCTACTTCCCGGGGCCAGTGCCGACGATCTGTGAGCTAAATAGTATCACAGGGAGTGGAGGATATATGTCCTGTAGTGTGGCAATAGCACTCATCCTGGAGACACTTGCGCAGGACCAGGAAGCTGGGGAGGCAAGTCGGGATTAGCACATGCGGATCTGACGGATGCATAGCGACCCTCAATAGAGGCAATCAATGCCACGTGCTGGACCAGAGGCTAAAGGAACAAGTTGAAACCCCTGCACATGAAATTGATAGAGGCAAAGCGGATGCAACTAGAGACTCCCACTGAAACACAGGGGCCTGCGTCCCATGGGAATTGTGACATAGCCTGATATCCATGCCTACAAATAGCGATCTATCCGTACCCAGTGAAGCCTACTACAGCAAATAGACTGTAGTATCACAGGCAGGCGAAGAGTGCACAAAGGAGACACTGAGGATAATAGTGACTCTGAGGCCTAGAAATAACTGTGACCCACTGCTGCCAGACATTCACAAGTGTGTACCTATTGCACAACCTGCCTGCAGCACATACGAATTGACTACTGCACTGAAAGAAGGCCTCTGCCCGTGCTAAGAAAGATAGCACGATCAAAGACATGCTCACTGTCCCACAAGCACAGCAGCTGGGGACCGAACCACCTCACAAGCAACATTGCGGACCCTGGATGAGTCAGCACCAGATGAACCAGTGACCAGAACTTTTCTGGAATCCCTGTTCTCCTCCTTTGGAGACGACCTTCAGGAAATGAAAATGGACCTCTCACAAGATATCAAAGAAGCCCGGAAGGACACAGACTTCCTGGGAAACCGCATCATAACCTTTGAGGAACGAGGAGACAGCCATGAAGAGGAAGTACACTCCCTACAACAGGAGGTCCTTTGACTCCAAGAACAGCAGCTAAACCTACTGATCCACACCGAAGACTTGAAGAACAGATCTAGACGCAGCAACATACGTATTCGAGGAATAAAATCCAAGTCCGAAGGAGAATATATCTTTTGCATATGTAACTGACCTCTTCTGCTATAGCTTGGGAAAAACCCTCGAGTCTACCATTAAGATAGATTGTGCACATTGAGTAGGGAGACCTCGAACAGCAGGAGCTCCCGCAGCAGATATCTTAGTTTGCCTTCACGATTTTCCTGTGAAAGAAGACATCCTCCGCAAGGCACATGAGAAACACCCCTTGATTTTTTGTGGCAAGACACCCGTCCTCTTCCAAGATCTAGCAGCAATTACATTACAGGTGTGGTGAATTCAGACTGGTCACCCACCACCTATGAGGAGTGGCCTACTCTTGGGGCCATCATTTCCGTATAATCTTTTGTCTGGAAGGCAAGCTTCATCAACTCTGCTCACAGACTGAAACATGCCAAATACTCGGCATAGACCCGGAGCAAGAAGATCAAGCATCAACCACATCAACTGCCCTCACAAGACTGCAATGAAACCAACAAGTGCGGAAAGAAGACAGGTCTGACGTGCCCAGGCCCAGCTGAGATTGCAGAGGGACAACAGGCAGCTCTCTGCTCCATCCCAGAAGCCCGAGCCAGAACTGATGAATCATAGAACTCCTGCAGAGATTAGTACCTAATGCACACTTGGCTAGGGGCGCGAGGGGAGGGACGGGATCATGGGCCATACTTTAGTCCCCCTTCTCTTTCCTGTTATACAGACCTGGAGGACTGAGGTCTACCTCAGGAACCATGATACTTCTTATTCCTTTTTCACATATTGTTGGGGGTTTTCTTTATGTTTGGGACAATGTTAGGGATCACCATGATCTCACACTATACCTCACTCAATATCTGCACCTAGATAGCCAACTACCCTATCCACATTTCATAGGTCCGCACAAATGCTATACACCCCCTTCATCAGTTGATGCCGGACAACAACTTCAAAATACTGACTTTAAACATAAAAGGCTTAAACAATCCCATTACACGTAAAGCAATGTTATCTTACCTTGAGAACTCCGGTGCAGATATATGCTTACTCCAAGCGACGCATTTCCTAACACGAAACTGCCATCGGCTCCGATCACGAGCCTTACCATAACAATTCTTTTCATCTGCCTCTTCCAAAGCAGCATGAGTAACCATATTAATAGCTCATTCTTTTAAGGGGACAATAGGACGCAATGTAGTAGAGTTAAGAGGCAGATTGCTCACATACCAGATTATACTGGGGAAAACATCCTTTATTAGAGGATCACTATATGCTCCCAATGAAGGCCAAGAACCTTTCTTACACAAGGCACTTACAGAAGCGTTATCTGCAACAGACACAGAGGTCCCCATTTGGGGGTGATCTTAACCTAGTCCTTAATTCAGATCTTGATAGGTCAGCTCAACAGCATGGTAGGACCGGAGCACTTACAAAGAACGAACTTAAGTGGATTAAAGACCTGGGACTTTGTGATCTTTTGGAGGGCTTTCCGCACAGAAGAACGGGAATACACTTTCTACACTCATGCCCATATGACGTATGCAAGGTTAGACTATTTCTTAGCCACAAAGACCATCCATAGCTTAACCACAGAACCAGACATCCTCCCAACAGTACTTTCCGACCATTCAGCGGTAACGCTCTCCTTGATGGTAGACCCATCAAAGGCCCCATGTCGGTCATGGCATATGTGGGAAACACTGCTGCTACAACTCAGAGTAGTCTCTCAAATCCAAGCAGCTATCTCTAATTATCTAGCAATCAACAACAACCCCGACATCTCTATTGCAACTCTATGGGAGGCACTAAAGGCAGTTATAAGAGGTGAACTCATCTCTATCTCTGCTGCTGATAATAAGCTATGCAAAGAAAAAAGAGATAGCCTATCTAGCCAGGTTAAAGAACTGGAACGTATTCACCTCTGTACTGGTGCTCCAAGAGTGTAGTGCCAGTTAACAGTGCTGCACGCTCAGCTGGCTGTTCTCAATCTTGATAGGGCCAAATACGCCGCACTTCGCTTGCGACACTCCTATTACGTCAGAGGGGACAAATGTGGCCACCTACTAGCCAATGAATTCCGAATGAAGAGCCAGACAACTGGTATCTCCTCACTACAATCCAGAGAGAACAAACTCTTCACAGACGATAGAGACATCGCAAGCTCCTTTAATTATAAACCAGACAAGACCTAGATCCTCAAGACAGCACCGATAACCTCCAAGGGTTGAAAACTTCCTGCATTACTCAGGAACAGGCTGAGGACGCTAGAGGACGATATACGTCCTGAAGAGGTAATCTCGGCCATTTCCCATTTAAAACTCTCCAAATATCTAGGACCGGATGGATACCCCGCCATCTTTTACAAAACATTCTGTCATGCTCTTGCCCCGATACTAACAAGACTCTTTAACTCTTTCACACACCCCGGCGCGATGCCTGCCTCGATGCTGGCTGCATCGATTGCAGTGGTACCCAAACCAGGAAAGAACAAACAGCAGTCTAGTTCATATAGGCCTATCTCCTTGCTTAATATCGACTTCAAATTATTCACCGTTATCCTAGCGCACAGACTGGGACAACTCTTATCCACAATCATAGATCCAGACCAAGCTTGACCAAGCTTAATTCATCCCACACAGACAGACAGGAGATAACACTAAACGTATTCTACACATAATTGAAAAAGCTACAAGGACCCCGAATGCGACCATGCTCTTAGTATTAGATGCCTAGAAGGCCTTTGATCGGGTTCTTAGATCAGGTGATAACACATTTAGGCCTTGGTGACAAATTTAAAGTGCAAATTATGAACTGCTACCATTTCCCTGGAGTGTCTGTGCGAGTAAGTAGCCACACCTCAGACACCTTCCAGATAGGCAGAGGCGCGAGACAGGGATGCCCACTATCTCCTCCTTTATTTGCTTTCTGCGTGGACCTCCTGGCCCAGAGAATAAGAGATAACCGCAGGATCACCAGTGCAGTCTTTGGGGGGACACCATAAATCAAGAAGTAATACTGCTCACTTTGGTGAACCCTGAACACACCTTACATGCCCTCATAGAGGGCAGGTAAGCCTACAGTCGGGCCTCCAGTTTCCGCATCAACATGAAAAAATCACAGGCACTGGACCTCTCGATGCCCCAGAAACTAACCACAAAACTATAAACATTCAATGGGTGCCCCCTGCACTCCCCTATTTGGGTATTAAATTGGCACGACATTCCACCAAACCTCAACAATAAATTACCAAAACCTTCTAAGACAGGTCAGACATGAGATATCTAATTGGAAACACAACCAGATCTCTTGGTTTGGCCGAATAGCTACGGTAAAAATGACTATACTTCCGAAAATCCGTTACATATTCCAGATGCTGCCTCATGTCCCCCCCCCCCAGGGGGACATTAGCTAAGCTACAAGCTGAAATCGTACAATTTATTTGGTCCGGTAAAAGACCTTGCATGCGTAAGGAACTATGCAATGCCCCACCCAAACTTGGGGATTAGGTATCCCTGACCTCCAAAAGTACTATCAAGCAACGCAAATACATCATTTGGTAAAGGGGTACCAACCAGAGTCAGGAAAATACTGGCTCTTCCAGGACAGAGCAGTTGCAGGTATGTCTCTGTGGAAGGTTCCCTTCGTCAAGAATCCCAATAAATCGGGGAAACTTTATCTCTCCCCAATCACACGAGTAAGCATGGAAGCATGGGACCAAATAGGCACCAAACATAGAGTCACCTCTTTCACCTCACCATTGATCCCTCGATTCAACAACGTGGATTTCACACCTGGCCTAGACCCCAAGGCATTCTATGAATGGAGAAAGTCTGAATTTTGGACCATGGGTCACATGATAGATAAGGCTGGAGTGATACCATTTCAACAACTGTGTGATGATTTCAACTGCCCTGAATCAGAATGAATGCACTACCTCCAACTCTGCCACTGGCTGCTACACCCCAGCAATAAACCATTCATACAGAGACCTCTTACAGCATATGAACATTGGCTCATATCTCATACTACAGACAAACGTCTCATCTCAGAGATCTACATGTTCCCAATACAATCCCACAAACATGTATTTAACGCTGGCCAGAATAGGGAGGCAATTAAGAGAGAAAGAATGGAGTGACATACATCATAGAGCCCGACACACTGCCAGTAATACCTCCCTCACTGAAACCCTAATTAAAATGAGCACGTACTGATACCTCACACCAGCCAGGCTACATCAAATGTATCCGAACCGTAGTGACCCGGTGCTGGCGAGACTGTAGAGGCCAAGGAACTTTCGTGCACATACTATAGGAATGCCCCCGACTCCAACCATACTAGACACAAATTCCCCACAAGGTAGACACCCATCTTGAAACAAAGGTTCCTAGATTTCTGGATAATGTTTTACTAGGTCAACCTAACCCCTTAACCTACCCCCTGAAATCTAAATGCAAAAGATAAATTAGTCTTGTACTAGGAATGGCGGCACAGAACATTCTAACACACTAGAGCTCACCACAACGACCCTCTCATACAAGGTGGCTGCATCGAATATAGTTTATAATGGGCATGGAGAGAATATCTATGGCACTCACAAATCAAGGTGAAAACCTTGGGAAAATCCGGCGTCCTTACTTATTTCTACTGAGGCACGATTTCAGAGAACCCACTTGTCCTAATTATCTACGACTCTTATGTTTGGCAGACATTACCCTCATCACATGAGTAAATATGTATGCATATGAGGTAAAACATCTATGTGTAAATCGATTAGCAATGGTGATCCGGACTTTTGGTTGGGGAGGAGGGAGGGTTAAGGGTGGTAATGCTTTGTTTTCCTTTTTACTTCTCTCCCCCCTTTTCTTACTTTCTATTGAGATTTTTTTCATTTTTCCCCTTCCTCTTATAGTTGAATGATGCCAATTATTCTAATTACAGTGTCTATCCTGATGCTTATAATGATGTAAACATTGCTTTGGCATGCTTTTCAATTAAAAGGTTTAAACCACAAATACTTTACACACTGGCTTTGGGATAAATCTGCCTGCTCGTGCCAAGCTACCCAGTGGGTGAGCCGGAGTGTATACTCCTTGCCCTGACTAGTAGCAAGGGTGCCTATTTGGACAAAGATACCTAACACTGCCAACTAGAGACCCCCATTTCTAACAACTACTAATTATGAATTAATTACATTTAAATTACTTCCCACCATGTACCCCTATAAACCCCACAACCTGCGCCTAAAATTTTAATTAAATGAACAAATTATTTGCACAATTAACATACTGAATTTCCAATTAAAAAAATAATAGTAATTAAAAACGTGTGGTGTAGGATGTCAACCCCTCTAGCTCAAACACTGACTCTGAAGCTCCAGCTGCTGGCTCCCCAGACTGAGACATGGTTTGTGGACTAAAAACTCAGGAATTTATCAAGAAGAGAAAATCAAAAACAATATGCAGTTGTGTAATGGTCTGTGCTCTGGTAGTAATGTAAACCAATCACTGTATGGCAGGTACAAACACAATTCCTATCCGCACATCTGACCACCAATGATAGAAATGGGTGACTCTAGTTGGCAGTGGCTTACACCCTGTCCAAGTAGAAACCATTCCTTCTAGTCAGGATATGGAGAGTACACACCTAAGATAACCCCTTCACCTCCTGGGTAGCTTGGCATGAGCAGTCAGGCCTATCTCAGAGGCAATATATAAAGTATGTGTACATACACATACAGTAACCAGTGAAAACATTACAAATGGACACCACACCAGTTTAGAAAAATAACCAATCTTTATCTAAGTTAAACAAGACCAGAACTACAAAAATCTAACATACACAAGCAAAGATATCACTCTTAACAGGTTTAAAATAGTTCAGCCATAGAAAACGAAGGATGCGTCACTTTTCTCACAAAGTTCCTGGGATGCATCAAAATCAAAGACGAAATAGGCGCATGGGAGGTGAGGCACTGGTAAAGAAAAGTGATGCATCAGTTCCTTACTCCCTGGGGAGGTGATGCATCAGTTCCTTACTGCCAGAGGAGGTGATGCATTGTTTCCTTACTGCAGCGCATGGGAGGTGATGAGTTGGTTCCTTATTGTCAGGGGTGTTGAATGGGTTCATGACTGTGAGAGGAGGTGGTGCGTTGTTCTCCGGACGCACAACCTTGGTTCCTTAACGTCGATGAAGAACTTGGCGCACAGTTTCGGTGCGCAGAGAATCCGGATGCGCTGGGTCAATGCAGCGGCAGCGAAACAGGCACTGCGTAAATTTTCCCGCTGCATGGCAGGTGAAACGCCGATTTCTTCAGCCGCACAGCAGGCCTGCTTCGAAGTTGGAGTGGGTGTCTCAGACGTAAGAGACATGTGCTCTGGACTCTAGCTGGGCAATCTTCTGGCAACACAGTGGGTGCTGTGTCGATTCTTCTGCTGCACTGTGGTGAAGCATTGGTTTTTCAACCGCATGGCAAGACTGCGGTGGGAAAAACAGGCGTCAAAGGTTGATGCATGGATTTTCTTCTCTTTTTAGAGCAGAAGCCACCACCAGTGATCTAGAACCGGAATTGGCACAACTTAGCAGGTCAGAACTTCTAGCAGGGGCTGCAGATGAAGTTTTTGATGGCCCTGAGACTTCTTAACAGAAGGAAAGCACACACAAGGCCTTGGAGAACCTTGGCAAGGAGGATGATGAAAACAAAGTCCAGTCCTTTCACTGCCCAAGACAGAAGCACCAAGCAGTAAGCCAGCACAACACAGCAACAAGCAAAGTGGCAGTTCCCCTCCAACAGCTTCTCTAGCTCTTCTTCTTGACGGAATCTCCTCTTAGTCCAGAAGTGTTCCAAAGTTATGGTGTCATAGCTCCAGTATTATACCAGTTTCTGCCTTTGAAGTAGACAATCCTCAGAGGAAAGTCTTTGCAGTGCACAACACCGTGCCTTTTCCTGACCTGGCTGCAGACACACTACAGGGGGGTGGGGACAGCGTTGTGTGAGGACAGCTACAGTCCTATTCAGGTGTCAGTGACAACTCCTCCCACCGCTCTAGCTCAGGAAGATCCATCATCCTGGTGATGTACCATAAGGCTAATCAGGACACACCTCAAATCCCTTTGTGTGACTGTCTAGAGTGAATGCAAAAATAGCCCAACTGTCAGTCAAAACCAGAAGTGGATTCCACATACAGGCAGAGGCACAGAATTGTAATGGAAGAAAATGCACACTTTCTAAAAGTGGTATGTTCAAACACGCAATTTAAAAACCAACTTCACTAAAAGATGTATTTTTAAATTGGAAGTTCAGGTACTCCAAACTCCAAATCTCTATCTTTTCTCAATTAAAAGTTACACTTTTAAGAGGTTACAAGTCAGCTCCAATGATAACCAATGGGAGTGATAGTTCTTGCAATAGTGAAAAACAAAATTAGCAGTATTTCACTATTAGGATATGTAAAACACACAAGTACACCACAGACCCCTTGCACTATCTGGTACTTACTGGCCTTGATAGTGAGGCCTGAATTCTACCGGGCTTTCGCCACTTCCCAGAGGTGGTGCGATTGATCCTTCCAGCTGGAGCTGAACACTGCAATGCCATCCAGGTAGGCGGCACTGAAATCCTCCAGCTCAGTCAAAATCTGGTTGACCTACCTCTGAAAGGTAGCAAGGACGTTCCTAAACCCAAATGGCATTACCTAATACTGGTAGTGCCCCTCTGGCATTGAAAACACTGACTTCTCCTGTTTCCCCCTGGTCACGGCAATCTGTCAGAACCCAGACTTCAGATCAAACATACTGAGGAATTTGGCAGCTCCCAACCGATCAATGAGCTCATCAGCTCAGGGGATGGGGTGTGCCTCAGTTTTAGTGACAGCATTGAGCACACTGTAGTTCACACAGAACCGCAGTTCTGGAGTGGCACCGGGTACAGCAGCTTTGGTAAACAAGACCACTGGGCTGGACCAAGGATTGCTGTAGCGCTCAATCACCCCTAGAGCTAATATCTTGGACACCTCCTCCTTGATGCTAGCCTTCACTCTGCCTGTCAACCTGTAATCTTTTGCTTCACAGGTGGACTGTTCTCAGTGTCAATAGTGTGTGTGCACCAATGGGGGACACCTGGGGTGAGTGAGAACAGGGTGGAAAACTGTCCCAGCAACTGGCTACAGCCACCCTGCTGCTTATGGGTCAGTGTAGGCAAGAGGACCACTCCTTCCACTGACCCATCCTGCTCCTTGGCAGACAGGAAGTTGCAGAGAGGTTCACTCTCCTCATCCATCCCATCATCAGTAGCCAAGAGCATGGTTAACTCAGACCTCTCTAAGTGGGATTTGAGGCGGTTTGAAGAGTCTGCAAGCCCTCCAGGTAGGTGGCATCACTCTTGCACTCCTTCACTTCATAGGGATCAGACCACTTATCTTGTAGAGCACTGGGCTCTACCGGCTCCATCACCCACACTTTCGTACCGGGCAGAAACTCAACCAAAGTGGTATTCTAGTCATACCAGCGTTTAATGTCCTCCTGGCTTGCTTCCAAGCTTGCCTGAGTGAGTTTCCTGAAGCATGCCGTCTGGTTTTGGAAGGCCAGCATGTAGCTAAATACATCCTGGGGTGGCTTCCTGGGAGCTTCCTCCCAGCCCTCCTTGACCAAACTGAGAGGTCCTCTGAAAGGGTGCCCGTACTGCAGCTCAAAGGGGCTAAAGCCAACCCCTTTCTGCAGTACCTCCCTGTAGGTGAAAACAAGGCATTTCAAAAGGATGTCCCACTTATCCTCATGGGTTCTGACAGACCCCCAATCATGCCTTTCATGGTACCGTTGAATCTTTCAACAAACCCATTATTTTGAGGGGGTAAGGAGTGGTGAATATGTTGTTCACCCGCACTCCTTCCACATAGCCTTCAAGTACAGCAACATTCATGGTCCACCAAGACCAGGATACACCTGTTGCACCCATGGCTGTCTTGGGTTCCAGAGGCCCCACAATGTTAGTGTCCACCTGCTCGAAAGGGGTGCTCAAGACAGGGAATGGTTTGAATTGAGTCTTACAATTCACCCTACTCTAGCCACTTGCCTGGTAAGTTAAACAAGACCAACAAGATGCATCTGATTGCCTTCGCAGTTAGGGCCAGTAAAAGTGGGTGACAAGCCTTTCAATGGTCTTGTAGTTCCCCAAATGTCCTGCCAAAGGCATGACATGAGAAAGACTCTGAAGGAAGGCTCTGAAGCACAGATGTACCACCAGCACACAGGCTTCCCCAGGTTCAGCAATCATAGTCTCACTATAAAGGAGACCATTCTTCTATTAAATCCAATGTGATGGGGACTCTTTGCCAGATGTTTGTTCCTTGGCCTTTTGCTTAAGACCTATTAGTGTGGGGCATCTCTCCTGCTCTGCACAGAACACTTACCTGGTGGGACCCCCTACTTGCTGCCAACGGGACAGCTCAGGCAATTCTCCCAGTTCAGCTACTTCTTCCCCTGTAGGTACCCGAGAGTACCCCTCATGTTCAGCCTCCTACCGGACCTTGGGAATTTCAGGAGAGGGTTTCCCATGCCCCCTGCTCTCCCTCTACCAGGCAGACACCTGGCTCACTGTTTCAGGCTCCAGGCTGTCTTGATTACCATGGGCTGCCATGGACAATGTGGTCACGCAGGCCTATTCAGGCTACCACAACATCTCCAAGTGGGACCTGAGCTCTGCCTCCTTCCAGGCAGAATGCTCCAGGTTGTTCCCCAGAAGAGAATCCACAGGCATGGATGAGCTCACAGCTACTCGTAAGGAACCCAAGACCCCCCACACAAAGAGAACCTAACCCACTTTAGAGAAGCGCTCACTTTTATCTACTGCAACTTGGTGAAGTACATCAGGAGCTACTTGCTTTTCAGACACCTGGTGACACCTAACAGTTGTAACACTGGCTCCTGTGTCTCTCACAGCCTCTACCCTCTTTCCATTGATGGTCACCCACTGGCTGTATTTCTTACTGTTATCTGGCATTATGCTCTGGACTTTTAGTTCAGAAGTGTTCGGAAATTAGGGTGCCACAGTGTAATGATGTAACATGGCTCCATGCCAGAACACTAGGCATGGAACCAGCTTGTTCTGATGTTCTCCATGCAATGGTCCCACAATATCGATAGCTAAGAGCTCCTGTTGGGTGTCAAAATTGGTCAAAATATACCTCTCCAAAAACTATCATTAAGCTGTTTAAAAATGCTGTCAAGACGGATGATGGTCGCATCTGGAATCATAGTCGTGTAGCACATTTTCGGGGGTGTGGTGTGGCCGACAGGAGGGATGATACTTCTTATCGTTTTCCCTCAGACATTGATGTAAGGTCTGATAGTACTTGTAGGGGTGTCAGAACACGCAGGTTTCCTTTGCATTTACGTGATTTTGTGTAGTTCTTTCTACCTTCTTTTTCTTGTTGTTCAAATGTGTTTATTGTTCTCATGTTACTTTTGTTCTAATGTAAAGAGGAAGAAGTGTAATGATGTAACATGGCTCCATGCCAGAACACTAGGCATGGAACCAGCTTGTTCTGAGGTTCTGTCATGTGAGGGTTCTATGATGACAGTTGATATGCTGGCTGTTGGTTGAGGCTGTAATAAATACCTCTTTCCACATATCTTCATCGGGGGTGGATTTACCTTATTACACACAGCTCCAGTACTTGTACCAGTTTCTTGAAAGAAAACCTCTAAACTGACCTATATTACTTTTCAATGCGACCTCAAAGGGTTCAAACTTTGCAACCAGCTCAAAGAAGAATCACTTGGGATAATTTGTGTACAAATGATCAAAATATCTTTATTAATTTTTCGCTTTAAAACGTAAGTTAATCATGAATTATATCTCATATACAGTTGTCCTAATGATCACATTGCACAACAATGTATTCATACATTTAGATATCCAACATTGTTGGTATAAAATAATGATATTTGAACAATCAGTAAATGTCAGAACGCAGCTATCAAGTGCATTATCTCACATTATAATCAGATCTTCATCTGTGGCTGTGTAGCAAAAAGAAGGACAACACCTAAAGTCTAAAAAGCAACAGTTGTTTGCAGAAGAATAAATACAATGAAAACACCCCACACTTCACCTCTCTACTGCATTCTCTCCTCAAATGCAACCTGACACTCATACACAAACTCAAAACATTCTTATAAGGAGATCCCAGACAATTTGGCAGGCACCGATATGAGCAAATACTATTCCACACTCAAAGTGATTCTTGTATCCGTCTCTGAAGGGACTCTCCATCCATATAGTTATGGTCTACACACGTTTCGGTGAGATTCACAATGGCACTACCTTCCTCAGTACCCAAACACACTCGAAAGCATCCCATTTGGGATGAGCAAGGGGTGTCTTCAGAAGCTAGACCAACAAAGACTGGTCAATTCCTTTATGTGAAGTAATTCTTTATTTCAAACTCCATCCAGTTTGGCTGGAGTTCATATACTCTGATGGAATTTGAAATAAAGAATGACTTCCCATAAAGGAATTGACCAGTATTTGTCATTGAAATAGATACGTCTGTGAGTGCACCGCTCCAGTTTCACAAAGTATCCCAAATCTGCTTGGCAGTTTGCATATCGCAGAGGAAGGTGCAGGAGCCGTTTGTGCACACCACCTTTCATCACACTCTTACAAACTATAAAGGGAATTTAGCAGAGAGGTGCGGCAACTGGAGTCTGCCATTGGTTCTTTGTCACTACCTTCTTGCAATTTGCGATTTTCCCAAAAACCCATGTCGAAAAAAGCGAACTCGCAAACTAATGCATTAAAAAATCGCAAATTGCGAATCCTCGAAATTCACAATTTTGCACCTGATTTTTACAACCAACTCAAACCAGGTGCAACATATTTAAACAGGCCCACAATGCAACTGGGACTTCCACAATGGCAGCACTGTATGTGATAGCCAGGAGGATGCAGATTCAAGTTGGAGCATAGAGAAGGAAGAGACAGGAATGGGTCTTCAGAGTGCGCATCACTCTGTTCCAGCAGACAGAGGAACAGATACATGAGAGGTATAGGCTGGACTCAGCTACTATATTAGACTTGATTGCTGAGCTAAAACCTATCCTTGAACACCCAACCCGCCGGACCCAAACAATTCCACAACATCTGCAGGTACTGTGTTCGCTGTACTTATTGTTCCAGGGGGTGATAGCGACAGCAGGAGGGGTCTCCCAGAGTTGCCTGTTGCGCTTCTTCTATGCATTCCTGGATGCAATGGTACAGAGGATACATCATCACATCATATTCCCCGCCACACAACAGGCATTGCAGCAAACCAAACTGGACTTCTACCAGATTGCCCAATTTCCCCATGTCATTGGTTGCATAGATGGAACCCATGTAGCCCTCTCACCCCCCTCAGCCAATGAGTACGTATTCAGAAACCAGAAATCATTCCATTCAATCAACATACAGGTCATCTGCAACGCAAAAGATATCATAACTGACATAGTGGCAAAATACCCTGGCAGTACATACGATTCCTTCATTTTTCAACACAGTGGGATATACACGTCTCACTGAGGGAGAATTTGGTGAAGGATACCTGCTAAGTAAATGCATGTCAAGCACACTTATACACACTTAAGAGCTGAAGTGATAGGACAGTGTTTAACCGTATGTCTTTCATCCTGTAGGTGACAGTGCATATGCAGTGTGCGAATTCATCCTCACACCGTACCTCAATCCGGGTAATCCAAGAGAGCAAAGATACAATCGCGCATACAAGTCGACAGACTGTGTAATCAAGCGGACATTTGGTATACTGAAGAGCAGGTTTTGCTGCCTGCACAAAAGTGGAGGAGCACTACTATATGGCCCAGAGACCTGCTGCAAGATCGTGGCGACATGTGCCATGCTGCACAACATTGCGACAAGAAAAGGCACAGATACAGAATCAGATGAGGATGAGGTACCAGGTCCATGTTGCAGACCAGCAGGTGGTGTAGGGGCAGCTGAGGGCTGACAGAGATGGGCCAAAATAACACACAACTATTTCTAGGTGAGTAATGTTGACACAAAGCAAATAATGATTTGAGAATGACTGTATTTTAATGTACCTTAGAGTCAGGTAAATTGCATTCACACAGCCTACATACACACTTTATGTATGGCACTTGCTGTTGCATATGTCATGTACACAGTGTGTGAGTAATGGATTTACAAATGTCCATATGCCATGGGTTACTTCACCCATTAGCATTCAGCTGTGGCAACTCAGTTTATTTCTTCCGTGCACGTCCTGCCATTGCACGCTCAGGGTGCCAACTGCTCTTCCTTGAGGCATCTGATGGTGTTCCCTGCCTCACACTACGCCGTCTGGGTTCTGTAATTGGTGGGGTGATGCTGCTTCGGCTGGAGAACTCCTCAATGTCCCCTAACACCAGGAGACCTGTGCCACCTATATTTGCTGTCTGCAGCTGGTCAACTGCATTTGTGACCTGAATCAAACCTTTGGCAACATCCTGGATGCAGTGTGCTATTTCTACCTCCATCGTCACTGTGTGTCGTGATAGTACCGATGTGGCATTTGACAAACGGTTGACCGCCTTGCTATATATATCCAGACGGGTCAACATACGTTGTTTTCCTCTGCATCTGGATGCATGGTTCCTTTGCATTGTGGCAAAGAGTTCTTTGATTGCTCTAGTCATTTCCCTAATGCTGTCTGCACAGGCCTTATTTCCCTCTTCAACTTTGTGATTGAGCTCTCCGATCATCTCCTTCATGTCTGTAAGATTATGATTAACAGGCACCAGCTGCCTGTGTATTGATCTCATGCTTTTGGCTTGGAGGCGCTAGACCTTCACCACTGTGCCTTCCAGGCCGGAAAATACGGAAGGATCATCTCCTGCATCTGTGCTGGTTTGTGCCCTTGGCCTGCGTCTCCTGCAACTGTCGTCCCTACGGTGCATAGGGGGCTGATCATGTTCCTACCATGCATGCTCTTCTTGCTCCAGATGTGCCTCATCCTCTATGCCTTCGGGTTCTCCTTCCAACACCGGGAGTGGAAGCACAATGTGATGGTATCTTCTTAGGACAGGTGTTGGCAGTGTTGTCTGCTCTGTGTTCTCTCCCTCTGCCTGGTCCTGTGTCTGTGCTGCCTCCTCGGCTTCGGTGTTGTCACCCTGTGTTTCAGGTTCAACTGTAAATACAAAAGCATTACCTAGTGTGTATGTCCTGCTGTCCATTGTTCACTGAATACATTTTATAGCATTTTGGTTACCTAAGTGCTGTGTTACATTTTTGGCTTTACTATTTTGTGTCAACTGCTGATACATTGCTGTGTGTCATTGCTCAACTGTGTTATGTGTGTGACTACATCTCCCATGATGCATTGCTGGGTGGGCTGGAAAAGGTGGAATGGAGTTGCATTGTTACTTCATGATTGGGCCATTCCTGAGTGTGTTATTAAGTTGCTAATGGGTCAGGGAGAATTTAGCATGCATCTTACCTTGTCTGGTGTTGGGCGTGTCAGAGCTGTCGATGTCTGCAAAACCCGCTGATGCGTTCAGGCTGTAGGGCGGACTCCACCACCCTCTCAAGGGGTGTGGATTCAGGCTCTGTGGATGTACCCCCACCAGTTTTCTTCACCTCCGCAAGCCTGGTGACAACCTGGTCCTTAGACCGTGAGCGCATGTCATACCAGCACTTGCGTAGTTCACCAATGGCGCGCTGTCTGACACATATGGCATTCACCTTTGCCTGTATGTCCAGCTATATTTTGTGCCTTTGAGACTCATGGACATACAGGGAATTCTTGCCAAAAAGGCATTCATGGCTCTGAGTCATCTCCTCAATGAGTACCTCCTGCTCCTTCTCACAGAATTTGTGTTTTCTTTTCCTGCCAGCTGCCTCCCTAGCCTTCTCCTGTGGATCCATTGTGTATTGGTGGTGTTGCAGTTCAGAGTGGTGTGCTTCTCCTCCTAGCCTCTGACACAGCCTCAGGCAATCAGGAACAGCATGGGCAGTCACACTCCCTGGGTGTGATGTCATCAAGCTGCACCTGAATTGCAGATTCACTTAATTTGCGATTTCTTAATAGCGAATACACTAATAACAAATCACAATGTTGGAAATCGCTATTTGATTTTGCAATTTTCAAGGAATCTCTATTTTTTTGCGAAAAACTATTTACATCAAATTTTGCAACTCTCAATTAGCGATTCACAAAAAACGCTATTTGAGAATCGCAAATCACATTTTTGTTATATATGCCCCTTAACATCTTAGTTTTGCAGGTGAGCACTATGTAGCACAAATTGTAATTTTTACATTAATTGCCTGAAAAACTTGTAGGGTGATTTACCCCTTAACTGCTAGGGCTCCCCTCCCACCAGTCTTGACTCCATTTTGGCTATTTGGGACAGTTTGTGCTTAGGGCTCCATAATGTTTTTACACATAAGGCATCCATGCCAAATTGGAGTACTTTTTTCAAACATCCTGAGGACTCTAAAGGTGCCTAGAGTTTGTATATTACCGAGGAGGGGATCGAGAAAATGGCCAAAACATAGCTACATTGTGTGATTTAGGGCAAAAACAGGGAAAAAAAGTGCTCTGCTTAAAAGTGTATGGGCCCGATTCACAGAACTAACTTAAGACAAAATCCTAAACTTACAACCATTTTCGTATTCACAGAAGGCACTTACTCATTTGGGTATTCACAGAAGACACTTACTCACTTCGGTATTCACAGAAGTTAGGAGTCCTAACTTTAGGACTCCTAAATGCCTTCTGTGAATACCGAAAGTCTTAAAATTAGGATTTTTCTCCGTTTAGGAGTCCTAAAGTTAGGACTCCTAACTTTACTACTACTAAATTGAGAAAAATCCTAATTTTAAGACTTTCGGTATTCACAGAAGGCATTTAGGAGTCCTACAGTTAGGAGTCCTAACTATACTACTACTACACTGAGAAAAATCCTAATTTTAAGACTTTCGGTATTCACAGAAGGCACTTAGGAGTCCTAAAGTTAGGACTCCTAACTTCTGTGAATACCGAAATGAGTAAGTGCCTTCTGTGAATACCAAAATGGTAGTAAGTTTAGGATTTTTTCTTAAGTTAGTTCTGTGAATTGGGCCATATGTTTTTTTCCCCCAACAATTACACCAACCAAAGGTTTGCTGTGCTAAAGTTGAATCAAAAAAGCAAGTTTTACTACAGGTTTGGCATTTTTTCAAGAGGAGGCCCATTTTTCCTATTTTCTGAGCTTTCAGCCTACTTATAGTTTGTGGTGGGAACCAGTGTAAACCCATGGGTGATCCAGGAGGGCTACAGATTTCTGAAATGTAGACAGAATTCTGAATTCAGCAAGGGGTCATATATGTGCAGGTCCCTAAAGGTTTTCCTTTAGAAACATACTGGTGAAACAAAGAAATACTGATAATGAGTGGGAAAAAATGGCAATTTGTGACAACATTTTCATATGTAGGTTTTTGTCATAATGGCCAATTTACAAAAGCAACATACCATTAAGTCCGCTAGACCATTCTGGTTGAGGGGATAAATAGATTTTTTGACTCAAACCTGACCTTTTTCCCCAAATTGAGTAGCTGTGGATTTTAGGCAATAGCTCAGCTGGTACTGATTGAAACCTCGTAAACCTGTACATTTTTTTAAATCTAGATACTGAGGGGAATCCACTCAGGGCTGCCTTGTGTGACTCACCAGGCTTTTTGTAATCAAACACCCCTTGCAAACCTCAAACTTTAGCTAAAAAAACACATTTTCCTCATATGTATCCGCTAGTGAAGGGGTGCATAACTTGCATGGCTCTTAAAAGGTGTTTTTACCAAAAAGCCCTTGCAAACGTCAAACCTTTGTAAAAAAAAAAAGAACACATATTTTCCTCACATTTCTGTGAAGGAAAGTTCTGGAACCTGCTGGGAGCTACAAGCTTCCTTTAACCCTGTATTCCTCCAAATCTCCTGATAATAATGGTACCTTACATGTGTGGGTAGACCTGAAGCTACATCACATTTTTTCACTCAAAACTGCCCCTTTTTTGCAAAGGGAGTAGCTGTGAATTTGGCCACTAGTTCAGCAAACACCCAGGGAAACGTAGCACACTTGCACATTTTAAAATCTAGTCACCTGGGTTAATCCAGCGTGGGGGTCCCTGTGTGGCTCTTACTAGGGTTTTTTACCCAGAAACCCTTGCGAACCTCAAAGTTTGACTTAAAAAAACACCTTTTCCCCACTTGTCTTAGATGGAACGTTCTGAACTCTGTGGGGAGTCTCAAACTTCCTTCCATCCAGTCTTCCTCCAAGCCGTTCAATGAAAATGGCACCTATTTTGTGTGGGTGGCATAGTGCCTGTGACAGGAAACGGCCCAACACGCAACATGGAGACATTAAATTGTTCCACTCAAACCTTACCCCTTTTTTGCAAAGTAGCTAGCTGTGGATTTTGGGCCCTAGCTCAGCCAGCACCTAGGGAAACCTAGCAACCTGCACATTTTTATAAAACTAGATGGGGATGGCTGGGGTGACTTGCATGGCTTTCACCAAGTTCTATTTACCCAGAACCCCTTGCAAACCTCAAACTTTAACTAAAAAAACAAATTTCTCTCACATTTCTAGGATGGAAAGGTCTGTAATCTATAGGGAGCCACAAACTTCCTTCCACCCAGCATTTCCCCAAGTCTTCAGATGGAAATGGTACCTCACTTACGTGGGTTGATCTAGTGCCCATGACAGGAAACAGCCCAAAACTCAACATGGCTACATCACATTTTTCCACTCAAAACTGACCCTTTTTTTGCAAAGTGGGTAGCTGTGTATTTTGGGTGCTAGTTCAGCTGGCACATTGAGAAAACTAGCATACCTGTGCATTTTTTAAAACTAGACAACAAGTGGAGTCCAGAGGTGCATAACTTGAATGGCTCTCAAAGGTTATTTCAACCCAAAAGCCCTTGTAAATGTAAAGCTTTGGTAAAAATAATACACATTTTTCTCACATTCCAGTGAAGGAAAGTTTTTAAATCTGGGGGAGCCACAAATATCTGACTATCCTGAATTCCCACATGTCCCCGATAAGAACAGTACCCCACTTTTGTTGGTGGGCCAAAAGACCATTGCACAAAAGGTGCTAAAGTGCTAAATTGGTTGATAAGCCATGGGGGTAGCCACAGTTTTTGGGCAGTGCTGTGCATCACCCATGCAAACCTATGAACCACATACACTTTTAAAAACTAGACAGGCATTGGACTCCTGGGTGGTGTGCCTTGCATGGATCCTATGATGTTTCTTACCCACAATACCTTGCCAAACTCAAACCTTGCCTGAAATCATGCACTTCCCTTGTAGTTCTATGATGTAAATTTCCAGAATCCACAGGAATCCACACAATTTCTACCACCTAGTGTTACCTTGCTATAAAAATGATGCACTACTTGTGCGGCTTGGCCTAATGCCTGCGAAAGGAACGGATAAAACCAAGGTCAATGGGAACCCTTTTGAGGGGGAGTTACTCCTGCAGCATACCCCACTGCACCCAGCCTTCGGCTGTGCAAAGTGGAGGTTCTTAACCCACAGAAGGTGGTGTGCAGGGCATGGCAGGATGCCAGGATGAGTGGAAAAATTCCTCTGTGCATAGATGCAGGCCATGTTCTTTGGGAATTAGCTGCCTATGGAGGGTGGGTTGCTTTTGCAGCAAGCACTGAGAATGATATGGATAAAAGGCATTTTGGCCAACCCTCACTGAGCATCAGGACAGGAGTTGTGTCATGGGTGTTGGCTGCCTGTAGAGGATTGGGTGCTGATGCAGCACATCCCGCCCACAGCGGGAAAATGCTGCAGGAACTGTCTGCACAGGGCTTGACTGTGCAGGTAAGGTGGGTTACGTATGCAGTCCATATTACACAAGAAATGCTTAGATCTCATTAATTGAGGACCCACCTATGGTATTCACTTACACCATGCAGGTATCAGTAAAATATTTGGGGAAATCGCCTTGCCTACTGTATGTGACATGCTTCATCATTGGTGAATTCCTCATGTTCAGGCAAGTATATACCACCATGACGGACTCAACAATACTTGGGAGTTCCTGATAAATTTCAACTAGATAGAAACATGGATCTACATGTTGTGTAAGAAATATCTTAGGGCATACCCAAAGGAAATTTCTTTTATTTGGTGGGCACCCTAGATATGGATAAAATGGTCTAATGTGGATGCTAATTGAGTATCAATAATTCCTGCATCTGCAATATTTTGCCAGCATATTTCGGCCTGATCAAATGCCTAACCAGGTAATTGAATTTCTACAGGGCTCCTAAAACCCCTGCCTAATAGGCATTCATACCATGCACTCTTGTTAGGCTTACGGCTCTCATAGCTATTTTATGACTTGTTAACTAGCCTACAGGAGCATATGATTACGAGACAAAGTAAAGAAAGGAAAATAATGTATATTTATTTATTTATGCCTTATAATCTTGTTGCTGAAAAAGATCAAATGTGCATCCCAGTCAATGTGGACACTGGAAATCATACATGTTTACATGTGTTCCAAGTGGTAGGTGGACTATGTTTCACTGGGACACTACAAATGTGATCATACAAATTTTTGAACATTCATTCCTCACATTCTACTTACCCTGAGAGCAGGATTACACAACCTGACCATGACGAGGGCGCATTTTCCTGTAGTCACACACATTTAGGCACAATAAAGTAGTATGGTAGTTTAAATAGATGTTTCTCAATGTTCATTTGAGCATTGTCATCTCCATTGTAGGGGGCGAAGCAAACACATTGGAATGCAAACTGACTCACAAAACGTATAGGCTCATTCAGCCCTTCCAAATAAACAGTCACACCCACATCAGCTCCATATCTATTGCATATTTACAAGGTAACAATTGCTTTTTTAGCAGGTGCCATATATCTATATGTATTTATAAGTCTGATGTTCATATCCTACTTTCAGGGGTTGACAAGACACAAACACATAGGGCCCGATTCACAACGGCAAACTTTATGACTTTCGATATTCACAAAGAGCATTTACTACTCGTAAATGCACTTTGTGAATATCGAAAGTCATAGGGCCCGATTCACAACGGTAAAGTGAGACGAAAGTCTAACTTTATGACTTTCGATATTCACAAAGAGCATTTACTACTCGTAAATGCACTTTGTGAATATCGAAAGTCATAGGGCCCGATTCACAAACGTAAAGTGAGATGAAAGTCTAACTTTATGACTTTCGGTATTCACAAAGAGAATTTACTACTCGTAAATGCACTTTGTGAATTTCGAAAGTCATAGGGCCCGATTCACAAACGTAAAGTGAGATAAAAATCTAACTTTACAACTTTCGGTATTCCCAAAGGGCATTTACTACTCGTACAAGCCCTTGGTGAATACCAAATGTTGACCTTTAGGACTTTTGGTATTTACAAAGGGCATTTACGAGTAGTAAATGCCCTTTGTGAATACTGAGAGTCGTAAAGTTAGACTTTCGTCTCATTTTACCTTTGTGAATCGGGCCCGTAAAGTTCAACTTTTAGTATTCACAAAGGGCATTTATGAGTAGTTAAATGCCCCTTTGTGAATACCAAAAGTTGTACATTTATACTTTCGTCTCACTTTACCTTTGTGCATCGGGCCCATACAATGCGATTCTACGCTTTCTCGCTGTGTGCAAACTGTTACTTTGGGCCTTACTGCAACAACATTTTAGTTAAGAAAATCCCAAAAAGTTCTCGTTAGAAATCTAGAGAGATATACAACATTTTCCAGCGATGAACATATCCACAATTCTTAAAACAATCCCGTGTTCCTCATCGATGCAAGTCAACAGTGGAATATGTGTGATTTCCCCCCAAAAATAAGAAAAATTGCTATGACTGCAAAGTCATAACTGCAAGACTGTTTCTAAACTTCTGAAGGCGTCAACATGTATATCAGCTTTGAAAACACCTCACTAGCTACTGACAGAAGGGAGACTAAAGTTACCATGGGTAATATTATCAAGCCAGGCGATAAAATTATCGCCGCTTTAGCGGCAGGAAACTGCCGCTAAAACAGCGATAATGGGCTTGATAATATGCTCTATGGAATTCTAATTGAAGCCCATGTTAGATGTCCTTCACATCTAACCTGAGCTTCAATTGGAATTCCTTAGAGCATATTATCAAGCCCATTATCGCCGTTTTAGCGGCAGTTTTCTGCCGCTAAAGCGGCGATAATTTTATCGCCTGTCTTAATAATATGCCCCTATGTTTTTGCAGTCCAACCCTCGTTTCTGCTCCCTCAGGTAATGCTATGCACATCACAGCTGCACTATGCATCAAGCAGCTTTTCGCTGTCAAATATTGATAACTACACAGAGCACAGCAGGAAACCAAATCGAAAAGAAGACAAAATGCATTTTGCTGCCATTAATCTTTCAACAGGCTTTTTTTTTCGCAAAAAAAGAGATACTGTAGCATTGAAATGCAGTGAGAACAAAGGCTGCACTTTTACAAAGCATCCTGAAAAATCCATTTGTTCAGCTTGGACTGGCTGAGATAAAATTCACTCTCATTTCAGAGAAGTCCTTCACGAGCTCACTGTTTTTATAGTCAAACGACGCACGAGGGCTTCCTATTTCAATGCCTTCAATTAAGGGCTCCATGTATGCTCTGTTTCCCTTCACTTCCCTCTGCTGATCAATCACTTTTTATAGACTGCAGCACATGAGCTTAGATCCAAAAAAGACTAAAAACTCAGGGCCATATTATCAAGGAAGGCGTTAAAATTATCGCCGCTGTAGCGGCAGGAAACTGCCTCTAAAGCGGCGATAATGGGCTTGATAATATGTCGGTGAGAATTCCAATAGAAGCCCAGGTTCTGGTGTGAACTTGGGCTTCTATGGGAATTCACAAGGGCATATTATCAAGCCCATTATCGCCGCTTTAGCGGCAGTTTCCTGCCGCTAAACCAACGATAATGTTATCGCCGTTACTTGATAATATGGCCCTCAGGGGCATATTTACAAGGGCCATATCTCCGCCTTTTTGGCTTTTAAAGCCAAAAAAGCAGAGATAAAAATATCGCCCTATTTACAAGAGGGTGCTAACATGCATTAGCGCATGTCAGCACCCTTTCTTCCGACACCTCACTTTGCATCTCTAATGAGATGCAAAGTGGGCGTCACTGGGCAGTACAACCTTGTTAATATCGCTGGTGTGCACATCGCGATATTTACAAGGTGGCCCACGCATTTTAGCATATGTTAGTTTTGGGCGAAAACCGCTGTTTTCGCCAAAAACTAACGTCTGCTAAAATCATGACTAACCCATACCTAACATGGTGGGTGGATTCTTGTGTTACGACCACATGGTCGTTTCAACAAGCATATAGCCGTTTTGCTGGGAACATCGCTGGAAAACCAGCGATGTTCCCTGCAAAGTGGCGATTACCCCGCTATCGCTTGAATTCATATCGCCATTGCGCTATGCATTGTAAATACAGCGCAAGCATGGCGATGAATTCCAAAGATAGACGGCAATAAATATAAAAGCGCTAAGTGCGCATTGCGATATTTATCGCCGTCTGTTGTAAATATGCCCCTAAGTCTGAGCCAAGGGAACGGGGAGATGCATTGAATAAACCTTCTTGGAGGTGCTGGGGAGTATTCTGTGGTCATTAGATGGACACTACAGGAAGGCGTGCACCGGCGTAGAGGGAGATTTATAAGTGGACAGTGAGATACCTATAATGGGACAGGGACATACACATTGTGGCTGTGGCAGGATGTAGTGTGTTCACCTTCACACTGGCTTCTAGCTAGCAGCCATCCCCTGAGGTGTATCGAGGGGTATCAAAAGGCCATAGCCTAGAAGGAAGAAATGCGTCCGCTTGATTCCAGGCTTATTACATCTCACCAGGACAGTTATGCGGTTTCATTTCCAGCTAAAGCGCGTTGTGCGAAAGCGCTTCACAGTTTGTCCAGTGCAATGCATAACGAGATACCAGAGCAAGTAATTGACATAAGTGTGCCTTCATGAGTCCGAACACTACTAGCCCTTCGGGAGATAGCATTGGCGTTTATGCACATGGGGCAGATTTACAAGCCCCTTGCGCCACTTTTGCGTCAAAGTGATGCAAAAGTGGCGCAAGGGGCTTGTAAATCTGCCCATGGTGTCAGTGGCAAGATGGAATTTTGCCACCTTCACCATAGCTTCTATCTAGCAGCCATCCCCCTGGAGCTTTTCAACAAATTCAGTTAACAATGGTCTGGAAGAAATTAATTTGCCCACTCTATTCATTAACTTGATAAATCTCGCCGTAATGACTGGGAAGTTTCCTTCCAAGCAAAAAAGTACCACGTGCCAACGTGTTCTGACGTCATGTTGGTTAAAACATTGTGAAGCCAAAAACGACGATCGTTTAAGGAAAAAAAAAAGAAGTAGAGTCAGCTACATAGAATGTGAGGCACCAATTCCTCCTGACTTCTGCAAAGGTGGCACGACCTTGCCAGAGGTTTCGGAGGCCATTTCGGGAGAGGGTTCAGGGTTAGCGCAATGCACGAGCAGCTGTCCCGTTGGGGAATTTCACGCGGTGGAACAGTCCACACAGCGCGTGAGGGCTCCAGGCAGGCAGGGGGCGGGGCTTAGCAGCGCAAGCAGAGCAGGCAGCAGTTAGGGAAAACTGTGTTTTTTTCTGTGAGGAGATTGGGAGGCTGTCGTTTTTGTGACCCACCCACCCTCCCTATAAGAATACAATAAAAAAAAAAAAAGAAAAGTCACGTTAGGTCAGGTAGCATTTTCCTGGTTCGCTGATTTTCCTTTGGGGGCGTTTTTTCTTGGGGGTTGGATGGTCTGGAGCGGGCTTATCATTCCCTCTGGGGGGAATATTTGGTTGGATAGCAAAAAGTTTCAAGAGTAATGACAATGGGGTTTTTGTTCCAAGAATGTTTATTGTAGCAAGATTCTAATTTATGTTGCCTGGCCTAATAAAGTGACCTTTTATGCTAAGTGCAAATATTTTGTGTGGTTGTTCTTATTGCGTGAGCTGAGTTGTAGAAGCCTTTCTTATTATTGTATTTGCAATTCTCTGCCATGTATACCTGTGGAGTCAGATGTTTATACGAATTGATGGTCATCCAAGAGTGGCTTCTGCTTTGAAAAGTTTCCTTGTCAGTAGCGAACGAGATTAGTTTGACCTGTTTATTGAGAAGATGTTTAAACTGCTTTTTTGTTATTGGAAGTGCCCTTAAAGCTTCAGTTTATTAGTGCTGATCGAGCCTCTTTCATTGTGATTGCCCAGGCACTCTTACATGAATTTGTTTGAATTTCTTTCCAGATTAATGCTTGGAGGCTTGCAGTATTTGCACGGTGCAAGGAAAAGAGGTATTTGAGGATCCCTGATTTATGGGTTAGCTCCTGTTCAATTATCCCAAACTCGATCCTTATTTGGGCATGTGAGGCATCCCATGGCAGCTGGAAAAGGATGTAGAAGACTTTGCATTGAGAGATGTTTAAAAACGATGTTGGTTTGTTCAGTAAAGCTTCTGCACTATAAACCAAAGTTGTTATTGGCTTTGCTTTCACCACGCGAGTCAGCGGACTCAGTGATGGGCTTGCTGTTTTAGCCAGAAGTTCCCGAAAGGCAAAGATGAGTGAGGCGAGCTTAGGTTTCAAGACATTCAAGTGCAAGAGGTGAGAAGAGAGGTCCTGAAGTCAAACTCCCAGATATTTGTATGTGCTTGTCTTCTTTACCTGCACCCCACTAGAGTCCCAAGTTACTAGATATGGGTCGGCTCCATGGTCTGATAGCAGCAGTTCCAGAGTGTTCTCTATGGATGTTATCATACCTTTCTTCAAGAATGTACTTGGATTATGTATATGTTTAATATTAAGAGGGGGCCTGGAATTACTACAAACTTTCAATTATCGATGTTAATGCCCACCATACTGGACATGTTCAGTTTCAGGTTCATTGTAACCAGTGCCTTGTTGATGGAGATATAAATTGACAGCCCGCCCTTCAGGTAGCCTTCTTTTGTTCCCTGTACAACGAGAGAGTGAAATCTTGCACATCCCTTAAGGAGAGTTCAGTATTGGCCCAGGCATCTTTGAGACATAGGATGTCATCAGATGTTAAAAAATCTTCAATTTCAGGTTCGAAACTACCTTTTTTTCTCTCTGCTGTAACAATTAAATTATTGAGATTTTGTTTGGCTTCTTTGTACCTCAGAGTCCTCCTTAGGCAGCCTCATGATGAATTCACACTATTTCCTTGTGATTCAGTGAGAATGGGATCCAGCTCCAATCCTGTTGTAACACATTGGGATCATGAAAGTGTTTGAAATTCTTCCCTAGGGACTGAGACCAAGTAACAGTCAGCAGTGCCCGGGATAAGTCAGTGTACGTGTCATTACTAAGAGAAGCAGCAAGAAAGAAGGCTGGGTATTTGGGATCCAGAACTCGCTTACTTTATTTCCCCACTCATCGAAGATTTGGTAGAATAAAGCTGGCAGAAAGATTGGAGGTCAATGTCACAGTAGTGGTTTCATTTCCAAATCTATCAAAGGCGTTCTGAACTCTACAGCTTCAATATCTGAGGATTTTAGATGAGTTAGATCTTTGTGTGCTCTTGATAACTTTAAAATACTTTCCCTGTTCAGGAATTCCATTGGACCTCTTAAGATGAATTCAGGGTAGAGGAGGATCTATTCGTAGGACTTACAGTTTGGGCTGACTGAACAGCCAGTGGATGAGCATTAAGGACATTTGTTGGCTTTATGGGGTTTATCCCTCTTCGGCCTATGAGGGAGCTCCCTTCCGAGTTTGTGTTATTGACACAAACGGTGTTATTGAGTGTCAAATTGTGCGAACATAGGGTGTTTGTCGTAGTGCTCAGAAGGTTAGGATTGTCAAGTTGTCCTGCCCTTTTTCTGTTGGAGGGTTCTGTTTCTGCAGAGCCTGACCCTTGTCCTTCTTTAGGGCTAGCAAAGAGTTAGCACACATACTTTGGAAAGGAGGCTGATTTGGCGAGTGACGGGTCATATCAATGGGCTTAGGCTTGGCTGTTTGTCTCCTGAGTTAGGGCTATAGTGATGTTTTTCTCCTGCGAATGCAGTGTAGGTGGAATGTATGATGTTACAACGCAAACATTTACAACACATGCCTTTACAAAGCAGTTTTAACATCGCAACATCCTTTACAACACATGTTTTTACAACACATGCCATCACAACGCATTTTTAGAAACTACATTTACAACGCATTCCATTAGAATGAATACAATTACAACATATACCATTAAAGCACATATTACTTTTAGGGCCACAGTAGGGTAAGTGTAGGATAGTGTAGAGGTAAAAATTACTATTCCCACTCCAGTGAGTGCAACAGTAAGGTAAGCGTTGGATAGTGTAGGGGTATCAATTACTATTCCCACTCCAGTGAGTGCAACAGTAGGGTAAGTGTTGGATAGTGTGGGGGTAAAAATTGCTTTTCCCCATTACTTACCTTATAATGTGTTGTAATGGCATGCGATGTAAAGGATGTTGCGTTGTAATGGCATGCGATGTAAAGGATGTTGCGTTGTAATGACTCGTTGTAAAGGTAGTGCATTGTAATGACTGCGTTGTAAAGGTTGCTTTCCGTTTAGGTGTGGAACGGGCATCTGCGGTTGACCCTGAGAATGTTAGAAACGGTATAGCAGTTGTTGGTATTAGACTACGAGCTTTCGCTGCATTTTCCTTTTGTTATTTTGAATCCTCCTTCTCTTTCTTTAACCCCTTGCTGTATCTGAATTAGTCGCCTTTGCTGATTTGTAGGTCAAACATAAAGAGAACCATTAAGCCAATAAGTCAACATGACCAGTAAACATTGGTGGTGGGATTGGTTATGGCACATGTCAGTCTTCATGCTCCACTTCTTCATCGGATGACGGCAAGCCTCCACATGGGCTCGCCGCAGGAGAGTGGGTGCAGCAATGGAGGAGTTCACTTTTGCCCTGTCTCTCTTGACATATGTCTTAAAGGGTGACCAAATGCACTCAAATTTAGACATCTTGTCCGCAACCTGCAGTCAATCGTTCCATAGCATAAATGTGCCATATCTTTGTCCACCAACTAGCCAAACTAGGCAGGAGAGGGGCCTTCTAGGTTTTAGCTATTGTACTCTTAGCTGCTAATAAAAAGAAGGTGAGTAATCTTCCCGAGGTATTGTGTTTGGATATGCAGAATCCTCCCCAGCCTCTCCCAATAATAGCACTAAAGGGTCCATTGGTAGGGTCACTGAACAAATCTGGGAGATCATTAGGAGCACCTCTGCCCAAAAGTTTTTGACATGTATACATTCCCACCACATATGCATATATGTGCCTCTAGAATCACAGCCCTGTCAACAGAGGTTAGAAGTTTCCACCATGGCATGCAACTGAACTGGAGTGAAGTACCATCGCATAAGAAATTTGTAAGAATTGGGATTGTGTTTGAGACAGATAGAGGTCTTGGCCATCAGTCCTCACAACCTCTGCCATTCATCGTCAGAAATAGTAGTGCCCAAAACTGGTTCCCACCGTGGCTGATATAAATGTTGTTGAGGCAGAAAGAGATCACAGAAGATCAGGTACAGGCGGGTAATGCCATTCCTGGTGGACCCCTGTGCAAAAAGTTGTTAAAATGGCGTGTTGGTTCTACCACCTCTGGCCCTCACTGTGGGTGTGTCTGCCCAATGTAGCAGTTAGGTAAGCTGGAAGTCATCTGATGAGGTCAAGTGGAAATGCTGCCTACAATTTTACCGATCTAGAAGGGTTCCATCGTGATAAAGGTTACCCAATTAAGGGGGTGCCCCTTCTCCTCAATCCACAAAAATAGCGTTGAGAGTACCTAGCACAAAGTCTGGGTTGTATGCTATGGGGAAGAGTTGGTGAGGGTAGGTAGTAGCCGACTGACTACGGTTTATTCTGTTTTAGTGCCTGAGAGCAGTTGCAGTGGAGTATAGGGGTGTTTGGGAAGATGGGAAGTGGTCTCTGGGCCTCAACCACATTATATATTGTAGAGGAAGGGCTGAGCAACCCTGTTCTAGAAGCACCCAAGATTTGATATGGGGGGGCAGTGCCTTTCTTATGCAGATTGCAATTGGGCTGCATGATTTCTACATTAGGGATTCCCAACCCACCATCCAGCGTTCTCTTATAAAGTGTTGTTTTAGGTCTATGGGGCATAGAGTTCTGCCACACAAACTGCAGAAGCTGCTTTTGGGTATGTTGACTAGTCTCACACAGGATTCACAGGGGCATAGTGTGTGTGACATACACTAGGTACGACAATTAATTCATCTACACGGCGTTGATTCAGCCTAGCCATAATATTTCCAGCTTGCCCCAGTGCTACAGATCTTTTAGTAGAGTGGCTAACATAGGTGGAATATTATGGTCATAGAACTTATGAACAGAGTTCATCAGCTGGATCCTGAGGTAACTCATAGAGGTAGCCCCCCAACCAAAGCCAAAGGTGGAGGATAGGGGATGAGTCTGTTGAGTGGGGTTAGCCACCCCAATGCCTGTGGATGTTGTGTAATTAATGCAGAAACCTGAAGCTTCTCCGAAGCATCTTAGTTCATCTACCAAATGCTGGAGCAACGATTCTGGGTGTCTGAGAAAGCATAGCGTGTTGTCAGCAAAAAGTGCCAACTTATATTTTTCACCATCTACCTCAAGCCCACGAATATCAGGATTCTTAAAATTGCCTCCACTCTCTTTTGTGATACTTTTCTCATTCCCTTTTCAATGATATGTCCCATATACTGGACTTTTTTTGGCAGTATTGCAAATTGCTTGGAGATACTCTATGTCCATTTTTAAGAGTGCTTTGGTGGATTGCTTACAGGCTGCTTTTGTTTCTAACTCCACAAGTAGGTCGTCAATATACTGAACTAGGACTGAGGTACAAGGCATTTGCAATGTTTCCAGATTTTTCTTTAATATCTATTTACATATTGATTGACTTTCAGTATACCCTTGTGGAACTTGGCACAATGCCAAAACTCTCTCTCTTAACATAAATGAAAACAGAAACTGCCTGTCCTCATGTGAAGGAATCAAGAAAAAAAGTCTGACAAAGGTCCGCGACAGTGAACCATTCCTCTGTGCACGGAATCTGGTATACTATGGCGGATAGATTCGGTACCACAGGACAACCATTTGGCCTTCGGTAAGCTCCATGGAATCCTGATTATTTCTCTCAAATCCCTTTCAGCAACATGTCTTTAATTATTGGTGTTATTCCTGCTAATATCTCTGGTGACGTGATAAAGTGGTGTTCTTGGGAAAACTGCTGCTGGCTTGACTGTGATATGGACTGGTTCTACAACTTTGATTAGTCTGATTTCTTTCCCTGTAAGATCTCATACTTCTGCATTCACAGTTTATCTTAAATCGGGGAACAACTCTTCTGCAGTTCTCATCAAATAAAGTCTTACGGCATCTTGTTGTGTTAATTTAAATTCTACATCCTCATCATGTGTTTGAAATACAACTCCCTAAGGAGTATAATAATTTGTGTAATTTAACTTGCACAACAAATCATGTCCCAGTAAGTTTACAGGACTCGAATCACACACAACTAATTGGTTATTTTCTTCAAATGTACCTATTTTTACAGGTACTTCACTTGAAACAGAATTTGTAGTCTGCTTGTTTGTAACTCCTAAAACTTGAATCTTCTTTACCAAGAGGGGTACATCTGGGACTTCTGCTGTACTAACAGTGGAACGAGTAGCACCGGTGTTAATAAGAAATGACACTTGATGATCATTTACCCCACCCTCTACAAATGGTCCACTCTGGTCTACCTCTATGACTGGCCAAAGCATGCAATCCGTCTCCCCTCCCAGGCACTGTCATTGAGAGTAATCTGTGTCAAAATTCCCAATCTCAATCATGGGAAATTGCTGATATGCATTCTGGGTTATTGTCAGAACTGTATTTCTGTTTATTTTGGGCATCTGATTTGTGCTCATTTTAATATTACCTGCATTTTGTTGAGCCATAGAAACTTGTGGTACTGGCAGTGTTTGGGTTTGTGCCTGCGTAGATACTTGCACTTGTTGCACAGGAACATTCTGCATTCAAAGATGATTCCCTCCTTGCATCCGATTATTAAAATTCATTCTATCTGGATTACGCTTAGACTTGTGCTTCCAATGCCTGATTTTGTAACAAAGATGACAAGGAGTCATTTGCTTCAGCGTTGCAATATCTACACTTGTACTTGGATCAATCAAAACTCCTCAACCGCTTCCCTGTATGCCAACCATTCCTCCTTGAAACCCTGATGATCAACACTCTGCATCTCATTCTGGAAACAAATATTCTTCAGTGCACCAACATTCCTGTAAAAGACTGATTCTGAAAACCTTTCTGTGCCAGCTTCCTCTATGCCAGTAAGACTTTCTCTTTTATCTTTCACTGTTTCATGGTAATCTTTCACTGTTTCATCTCTTGGTCATCGTTGCTGTACTTCACATACTTCAACACTCCATCTAATAACTTTGTTTGCTAAAAAAGCACATTCTGATGTATATGCTGACTGATCTCTAGTCTCAAACCATGCACAAACTGCAAAAGTAAATCCCAAATCAATGGGCTTAAGATGTGCGTTGACCTGTATGCTGCTGAAATGCTGTTGGACTTGGCCCTTTTTGCAGGGTCATCTCTGAACTTTTTGCCTTCCTCCTGGTATTTTATATGACCTGGTGTTGGTGGTTTTAGGACTCTGAGCACTTTCTCAATGCTGTCCAGTGTTAAAGTGCATGTGCTCCGTATGGTTAACTTGGTAAGATTGGTCTACACCTGTTTGGCATATTTAATTTACCTATCAGCCCCTTGTTAAGTGGTATCTTATATACGCAGGGTCTGTAAATTAAATGCTACTATTGGGCTTGCAGCGCTGCTTGCGCCACCCACCAAAGTAGCCTTTCAAACCTGTCTCAGGCCTCTGCCATTGCAGGGCCTGCATGCACAGTTTACTGCCACTGTGACGTGGCTCATTAAGTGGGTGCCACCTCTGTGAATCACTTTTTACCACATATCAGTCACCCCTAAGTTAGGCCCTAGCTAGCCCTATGGGCAAGTTGTGCTGTAGGTAAAAGGTAGGGCATGTGCCTTAACTGTTTGGAATGTCCTGGTAGTGACAAACAGCCATTTTGATTTCTCACTATTATGAGGCTGCCTTCTCATAGGACTGCATTGGGAATTCCCTGATATTTGTTTCTGTGGTAATTCCTGACATGAGAGGAGTAGCTTGGTCAAGTTTGGTATGATTGTAATAGTGGTAATAAATGCTGCGTAATGGTGTTCGCAGATTTATTATCACTATTTTAGAAATGCCACTTTTAAAAGTGGGCACTTAAGTGTGCTATATGTCTTTGTGTGTGCCTGATGTGTATTGCATGTCTGGCATCAATTATTCTACTCATCTGGAGGAAAAACCCTTGCTCATTACTGGGCCCATGGCCTAAAGACCTTGGACTAAGTAGAGAATTATTCAGAAGCTGTAAATCAATATATCTAACTTTCTATACATCTGATTTCAATTATCATTTCTTTGAAGTCAATTATGAAATATGGTGTGAGTTTTCATAGCTTTATTGAGTCTTTTAGTAATTATCTCTTTATTAATAAGTTCTGAAAATAGGTAATCAATTAATCAGTGTTACAAGAAAGAACAATTTGCATTAAGGACATTCCATACAAGTAAATCTCTATTCTAAGTCTAGGAAATGAGATAAAAAGTATTTTTAGAACCCATAAAGAGTTTTAAATCACGAGGTGAAAGCATAAAGCTTTAAACAATTCATAATCAGTTAGCAATTCCCATAGGAGAAGTTCCCGAAATTCAGTAGAGTCTCAGAGCAGCATAGATTCAGGCAAGGGAAATGAATAGGCATTTCTGAAAAAGTCAGATAAAATCTCAGCAAGGGTCACTGCAGAGAGTCTGGAAAGGGTCTGAAGAATTGCCTCACACTACTCTCGGAACGCCCTCTAATATAACATTGTGATCTATCACTAAGGTAAAATGTTGCATTCTTCTGTCTTCTCAGCAAATCCATGCACAGTGTCATAATGGGAGCAGGAAAGCTTTCATTGTTTAAGCGGTTCTGGTACAAAAGGCTTACAGTCACTGTGGTGCAGGCTTGCGTTTCCTCCTGCGATGGCGCTAAATTTAACAATTGGCGCCAACGCAGGCACCCTTGCACCAGAGTGCAACGGTGTCTGTGTGCAGGGGAGGATTGGTTTTGTGTAGGAAGGTGTCCCTTCCTGCACATAAACAATCCTAAAATGCCATTTTGTAACTTACATGTGTGCTGCTTCATGCAGCACACGAAAGCTACAAAATGGCATTTTTAAAAAAAGCTTTGTATATGTACATGAAGGGGCACCTTCCTGTACAAAAACAAACCATGGCATTTTGCTTTTTCCATGTGTGCTGCACAAGGCAGCACACATGGAAAAAGCAAAGACGAAGAGAAATAATACATTTCTCCTCATTTCGCTAACTTAAGACCAGGATTTTTCTGGTCTCAATTTTGGCACTGCCTCCTATGTACGCCACCCTTGTACATAGGGGGCAGCGTAAAATAAAATGGGTGTTGCGGTGGAACACCCACCACAACACCCACTGCACGTCCCTCTTTCACGCTAACCATAGCGTCATAAAGGTGCTTTATGTACAAGGCAGCGTTAAGCCACTTTAAGTGGCTTATCGCTGCCTTGTAAATATGGGGCAGCCCCTATCGCCACCACATCTTTAAAAGTGGCGTTGTGGTGGCGATAGGGGCTTGTACATATGCCCCTAAGTGCTAAAACAAAACATTTCATAAATATTGTGCAAGTCGAGGTTAGGTTCCCACTGTTCCTTTTTACTACAATAAAACAGTTCATGGTTTGGTCTCGACATCACACAGATAAAATCTTGCAATTCCCGCACATTCTAACTTGCGAATTGTACTCATGAGGAAACATTTTACTACACAATTTAATAAATGATTGTATTTTATGAAAATATCTCTATGGGAAGGACAAAATCTAATGTTTTCTATTGGTTCATGTTCAGTTCAGCATTTTTGTATCATTGAAAGTCTTGCATCTTTCATTTTAACCAGTCCTAAACTTAATCCAGAGGAAAGGAAATCTTTCTAAGTCTAAGAAGTCATTCTAACTTAATTTATGCAGCTATGAAAGCCTAGTGCTCTCATTTGCAATTTATGTGTGACTTTTCATTTTGAGGTCTACACATCATTTCTAGATGTTAATTGCATTAATTTTCCTGATAACAATTTAATCAGTGATCCAAATGGCAAGTAAGTTGACCTATGCTTTCTGTACAACGCCTTTATTGTTGTTATACATGGTGCAATATTATGTTCTATTAAACCATTTGCAAAAAAGTTGTTTGTACAGTGTGCATCTGGAACTGAATTATTTCAGGGTGCTTTCAAATGTGATGATCAAAGAAAATTCAGAACATTGAACAAAGCAATGCCCACGGGCCTGCAGTTTGGTCAAAGTGTGAAGACAGGATTGAAACCAGGGGGAATATTTATAATTGACTGGCAGAGCACGGTGTTACTCCAAAATTGGTATTGCCGCATTCCAAGAGTGGTAAAATGCAGGGATGTGCCGTATTTACAAAAATTCGGAGCAACCCTGCATTTGCCCTAGTACTGGCGCTAAAAAAGATTATTACCACCAGCGCAAGCACCCTGGCCTCCTTTAGCTAGGGTGCTTGTACTGCAGCGGTGATTGTTTATGTGCAGGAAGGGACACGTTCCTGCACATCAATAATCTTAACAGGCGATTTGCTCTATCCATGGATGCTGCAGAATGGAGCACACATGGAAAGAGCAATATACAAGGAGAAATAAAACATTTCTCCATGTATTGTGTTTAAGACCAGGTATCTCCTGGTCTTATTTTTGGTGCTGCCACATACCTTGTAAATATGGGGCAGCGTCAAAAAGCAATAGGTGTTGTGGCGGAACACCCACTGCAACACCCATTGCACGCCCCTCTCATGCTAAGTGTTACGTGAATAGAGGAATTATTTAAATAATCGGCGTTAAGCCATGTTAAGTGGCTTAACGCCACCTTGTAAATAAGGTGTAGGAGTTAACTCCACCAGAACGTCACTAACAGTGATGTCGTTAAGAACCTGTAAACATGCCCCCTGTTTCTCTGAGTTAGGGCCCCACAGCTGATATTTACTCCCCACCCAACAAAAAACTCTGACTGGCCATGGTGGGGAAGGGCTGATGACTTACCAAGCTGTGCATCCCCTGCCCCTCACTTGATAAGGAGGAATAATTGAGCTTTGTCCATAATTTTCCATTAACACCCTTGCTGCTTACACAAAAAAGAGCTTGCATTGGGCCATAAAAAAGAAACACATTTGATTCCTAATACATTCATTGCATGTCGTCCAATTCTAATCGTTGTATGTCACCCAAATTGTGTGAGACAATCATGAAATATAGCAAAACATGTGGAAAACATATATGTGCCTGAACAGATGCCTAGCAAACTCTTTCTAATATGAGCAACAGGGTTTGTAAACACACTAATTTAATGTTTTAGGAGAGTATATTGTTTATAATCCACACAGTGTTAATAATAGGAAGTTTAAAATACAATAGAAATGCTATAGGATTATTGGCAAGACATTTATTTAGCCTGTTTTCGTTTAGTACGACTAATCAATATGGTGTTATTTGCTAGATTATGGCAACACTGGAATATTCTGTCATGAAAAATTAAATTAACTCCAATTACTGAACAATCCTTTGACACTGACTCCACATGCAGATTGCAGGTTAGACTCAGTTCTAATTATCAGCTAATATTACTGCATAGAGAACAGGGGATTTTTTATTGCCGATATTCATTTATCTCTGAGAGATCACATTTGAAAATTATTTTTGGGAAATTTAGAACTCATAAACCACCTGTCAGCAAGTGTCTCACAGAAGTATGTTCTTTATTAGAACGCTGAGTGCTCCACTGAAGTCAATTAGTTGGCACAAGGCCAATAATGGGGGGTATATTCCTCCTGCTTCAACATGCCAATGTTTGTCTTTCTGTAGCTCCCTGCTTAGTGTAGGACGGTCTGCACTCGGTGAGTGCAATGTTCTATTGGAACATTGGAATGTTGGGAGCTCCATTGAAAACAAAGGAGTGCTACCAGCTTCTAATGGCAGTTAGAATCCCGGAGCTCCAACATTCCCATGTTTGTTCACAGCTGTTGCTGTCAACAAATGGACTCACGGGGCGGGGGGATTTCAATCCGTGAGGCTTTTGTTTTACAAATTGGAACATTCTGCCCTCTGGGGGCGGGATGTTTTAATAGCCTTAGTGCCCTCAGTAGTGGGCTCTACGGGCCATTAAAGGCCTGCTAAAAAAGTGGATTGTGCCTTTAGTAGTCGGTAGAGGGCTCTAAGGCTACATTAGAATCGTAGCTCTTTTGCCTTAGGCTAGGCCAAACGTTAAGGGCTACTACCCTTGTCATTCGCCCTTGTCTTTCACAACAGATAGAGTAATGGCTGAAACAGGTGGTGTACACCTTCTGTTCCAACATGACCCTTTTTATCTTTCTTTTCCGCTCTGTTTAATTTAGAACCGTCTACCTTGAGTCGGTGGACTGTTCTACGAGCATGACAGCACTTGGGCCTTGGGCTACACCGACCATTAAAGACCCCTCTCTCTTGCCTTGCCCCTCGTACTACAGGTAGAGTGGTTTTAATGGCAATACAACATTATACACTATTTTTACAATTATAAATGCATATTAGGTTGCGCTAATCCTCAGTGTTTACATCCCAGGACATTGAAATAAGGCGCAGGTTGATGATAGAGGTATAGCACATTAGCATAGTGACACTTCGTAGGTGTATGCATATTTTTTTTATTTCCAAGGTGTTATTGTGATGTCTTTTACTGAAAACTATCATGAAAAAGGACACTGGATTGCAATGCGTAAACTGGGGACAGGGTAATTTATTGTGCCCATATCTGTAAGACACTATTGCAAAAGATACCGCGCTCAGAAATTGCACAAGGCCTGCGCACTCCTTTCTAATTTCACACTACCATGAATCACAGGCCCCCGACTCTGCGCTGCCTAACCAAACTTTCAGGTTCTATGTAAAAAAACAGCCTCGCGCACGCTAACTATTCATGTTTTCTCTGACAGTCCCATCTATCACTGCATGCTTTTACTATTCCTCAGCCTTCATTTCCCGCCTTTTGTTCTGTGCCACTGATTGCAAATTCATGTGGAACGCTCCGGCGATTGACAGTTAATTATCTTTTTGTTAAATATGCGGTTCTCGTCCTAACGGGAAAGCGAAGCCTAAATTTAAAATTCGCGTACCACGTTCAGCAACGGTTGTTTAGAAGCGCGCTAGACGCCAATTCGCCTCCTGCCGTAGAAACTGTGCTTAATGCATGCCCCGGACTCTCATTCAAGAGCACGGACTGAGGCCAGCTTGAAATGACAAATGGCGGAAGTGGGTCAACCATGACTTGCATTTACAAATGCAGGAACCATTGACCAAATGAGTTCAGGTTTCCACCGGCAAGACACTTCTGTGTGCAATAAGTATTTCAGAACAATTTTTAAATATATGTATTAATGACCAAGGAAGCTGGATCTATATTTCTATCATAGGGTCCAAATGCATATTTTTCCAAACTCATCGCCGTATTTTCATTTGCTCCCTTCTTATCAAAAAGCATCTTTCCCAGGTAGATTTAAGCTGAAGTGTCCCTGGGTAAATGCTTGGTAGATACAGTTAAACTGAAGTGTTCATGCCGAAAGGTTCAAAATCTGCATGTTATGTCGCAGTTTACAAGACTAAAGTTGTAATACCCATTCACTATTGCACCTGTTGAATTCCAATCTCTGGATTATCAGGGTTTAAAGGGTGCAATATTTCCTGCATCTTCATGAGGGCCAAAGAGAGATATTTTATCAGCGGCGGCTCTTCCGCCACGGCGGAGGAGCATGGCCCCCCTTCCAGTAGCGTATAAAAAAAGCGGATTATTATCATTTTATTTTGTGTCTCAGAGATTTGGGGGGTGGGGCAAGGAGGATAAGAGGCACCCATGGGGAGTGGCATGCACTGTTATGAGTGTACTTTAGAGCTTGGCCGGCCAACCCATCATGCGCACATTGCATGTTCTCCACGCAGGCTGCATTACATCTTGGTTGGAGAAGATGCCCAGGCTCCCTGTCCCTGGCTGAGTGCCGAACCACAAAACTCAGACTCAGGGGAGCCTGGGTGCTTCCTGCTTCCGGCTGGAGCAAAGTGATGATGAAGAGGGCCGATGAGAAAAGACGAGGCAGCAGCAACAGAGATGAGTTAAAAAAAAATGTTTACTACCCCCCTGCCTCCCCCCCGATCTGTGCCAGCCACAACTGCATTTCATATAATTTTTGGATTAAAGCAGAAACAACAGGAGCATTTTCTCGCATATAGGTAATCCTACATGTATACTACAATTAGTGCTGCAGTTAACACCCTACAATTTCAGGGTGGGCAAGCCACTGAAAGCTCAAGCCAGGCTCTCTCGAGATTCCTGGCTCTCGTCCATCTCAAGGCCCTTTTGCAATCTGGAGCCTAAATAGAGCAAAGTTTGCATGGGGGTTATGTAGCCTAGTGGTTACATCTGCAAACCATGTAATATCGAGAACCATGACCCAGATTGACAACAAGTCATGCTAGGGCAGGAATGCGCCATATCTACTAAGATATGTTGCATTCCTGTTCTCTCCCAATGCTGGCCACTGGAATTATGCTATTTCGTGCCAGCTGCTTTATTCGCACAATCTGCATTTGCCACATAATACACCTTCTGCTGCATTATCTGTAGATTTAAAAAAAAAATTTCCCACTCCAATGGATCGAACATTACTAAAAGAGTGGCGGCATGGGTGCGTGTGCAGTAGAAGGCCCTTTGCAAAGTTTAGCTGATCATCTTTTAGTTGCTTTTTCTCTATTTGGTTGTTAAACTGATACCAATGAGGTGCAGTCTTTGCCCAGGCAGTATTACCATGGGTAAAAATACCAAAATAATTAAGTAATAGTGTAAAAATATGCTGCATTATGCCACATACTTTACACTTTCTTGCCTCATAATTTAGTCAATATTGACGCATAATTTTGTGCTCCTCTGCTGCATAATTCCTGTGGCCCTGACCTAGTGCCAATACAGGCACCATGGCACTGCAATGCAAGGATGCCTGTGTTACAGTGTTTGTGCAGGAAGAGACACTTACCTCTACAAAAACAATTCACTGACATTTTTTCTTCTTTCTATGTGTGCTGTAGAGTACAGCACACGTAGAAAGAGGAAAAATGAGGAGAAATAAAGATATTTCTTCTCAATATGCTTCCCCTGGGAAGGCATATAACTTTGACTCATGAGTGGATTGTTAGACTTGGCATCTTTCCCCTGATTTCTTGCCTCTACCTCCTGTATTGTTGATGCTGTGCTGGATTTCATTTTTGTTTGCTTCGATGTTTTGGGCACATGCAAGTGCTCTCTGTGTAAATTCTTATTCCAATATGTTCTCCCTATTGGCATATTTGATTTACTGGTAAGTCCCTAGTAAAGTGCACTGAGTGTGCCAGGGCCTGTAAATCAAATGCTACTAGTGGGCCTACAGCACTGAGTGTGCCACCCACATGAGTAGACCTGTAAGTGTACCTCAGACAAAGTCTGTGCGCAGTTTTGAACTGCCATGTCGACCTGGCAAGTGCACCCACGTGCACCCCCTTGCCAGACCCTAACCTTCCCTTTTCTTACATGTACGACACCCTTCAGGTAGGCCCAAGGTACTCTCATGAGCAGGGTGCAGTGTATGTGAAAAGTAGGACATGCACATGTGTTTGTGACATGTCCTGATAGTAAAATACTGCCAATTTTGTTTTTCATTATTGAAAGGCTATCTGTCCCATAGGATAGCATGGGAGATACTTTGTAACATTTTACAATTCTAACTTCCCATGGGGACAAGATAGAGGGTTAAGTTTAGACTCTGAACTCAGAATTTAATAACACATCTTTTAGTAAAGATGTTTTATAAATTGTGTATTTAAAAATGCCACTTTTAGAAAGTGCTCACTGTGCCACGTGAGTCAAGCTAACCTGGCTGATGAGGACTGATGCCTCAAAACTGGTCCCAGGATGCTTGTTTCCGGTCCAGGGAGAACCTGGTTTGACAGTTCGTGCTGTACTGTTCCCATGAGGAACAGGGTTAAAACTGATTTGCATATTGATGGATCCAAACTGGGGTGGTGTGGTGAGCAATCGAATGATGGATTAAAGACAGATCTTTGTGACTTGGGGGGACGTTTGCATTGTTCAGCATTCTGTCCATCATTTGTTCCTTTTGCACTTTTAGAACTTAGGCATTTTTCTGTTTAAACATTCTGTGTGCCTCTGACTGTTTGTGGATTGACTCTCTAGTTTTGGAGTGACAGGGGCTGGGGGTGTACATTCATTGTAGACAACAACTGGGGGAGGGGGGTTACGGTGTGCCTGGCCCTTCCTGTATGACTCAGAGCTGAGCTGCTTAGAGCTCTGCTGCAGTTAGAGTAGTTGGAGGAGTTTTACTTGCACCTGAATAGGGCCTGTCTCCCTTGCACAATGCTGTCTCCACCCCCTGTGGTCATGCTGCACCAGTGAGGACATAACTCGTTTGGACTGGGTCCAGAAACGCTTGCTCAAAGAAGTACAAAGACAAAATGGGGTATAAGTAGTGGACCTTAAACCCCAGAACGGCAGATCACTTTTGGACTCAAAAGGAACCTATGCCAAGGGAAAGAGCTAGAGAGCTGTGTTGAGAGGAGTACTGTCCCTTTGCTGTGTGCTGTGTGGGATTGGCCTGCAGTTGCTGCTTCTGCCAAGGAAAGGACAAAGACTGGAACTTTGCTGTGAAACCTGCTTAAAGAAGAATTTTCAAGGGCTTGTGTGTGCTGGCCCCCTGTACTGAAGTCTCAAAGACACAAATTCTTCATCAACAGCTTTTCTAAACTCCATTATTGGGAGTTCTGACCTGCCAGGAGGTGCTTGTTCCAGTTTTGAGTCTCTGGAAGTTGTTCCTGCTGTTGGAAGCTGGAGGAAACCTGAGAAAAGAAAGAAAAGCAATGTCTGGCGCCATCAGCGATGCAGTCGTGGCGCCCCGACCAGCACCGAGGCCAGCGGCACTGCTCGTGAAGTGCATGACCCACCGCCTAGGCTGCACCACAGCTCCGGCACCCTTCAACGCCTGCAATTATTGGCATTCCCGATGCCCGCGCTTACAATGACTTCATCATCGCCAGCGCCTGCATCCTGGTATTGCAGCGCCGATAACTGCAGAGGGTGACTCCAAGAGCTTGCCGACCTCGCATCGTCACTGGAACCAGCACCTCATGACGACGCAACCGACTTCCCTGTCTTTCATTCAATACGTCTCCTCCTCGCGGACAGGACACCTCGCCTCCCCCTTGGCAGCCAAGGAGATGGCCTCAACCTCGGCAATGACACCTCACCTCCACAACACCATGCATCGTCATAGACTAAGCTTCCAAGGTACTGTTTGTGTGGGGGTCCTTGTGACTCCATGCCAAACTCTGGGCACCTTGCGGTCAGCACCATACTTTGGATTTATTGCTGTCACAACGTCGTAATAGCCCCAGGTGGAGATATTTGGTTTCTACAAGCTTTATTTTTGCAATAACAGTTTTTAAGTGCAATATTACTACAATTATTGTGGATTTTTTTGTTTTGGTCTTGTCGACTTTAGATAAAGATACTTTATTTTTCTACACTGGTGTGGGGTCCATTTGGGATAAGCCTGACTGCTTGTGTGCCAAGCTACCAGGGGGTGAGCAGAGGTTATCTAAAGTGTGTATCCCCCTTGTCCTGACTAGAAACAAGGGTTCCTAATTGGACAACGGTGCATACCTATACCAATTAGAGGCCCCCAAATCTAACATGGATGCAATGCAATACACATGCTCTACCCATAGAAAAACCTCCCAGAGTAGAGTAACACAACATAGCAACTTGCAATGCCTTGCGCTACTAAAGATTTACTATGCCATGCAGAGCCATATAAAGTGGCAATGCATGCCATAGTAAATCTCATATAAGGGCTTGTGTTGCTGTTATTTCACATTGCATGATGTAAGGGCAACACAAGCTCTTGACAAATCTTGCCCGAGTTTTGAACCATGGCCTTGAGTCAGAGTTCTGTTAATACTGGGATATCTCCCTGCGCTAAAAAAACAGGGTGTAGCATAATCTGTACCTGAAGTAAAGTAGTCTTATGGCCCTGGACAAACATTGCATCTAAAACTACCTAAAACAAAATGTGGACTCTGCCTAACACCCAAACTCTAAAAGCATCCTTCAAAAATTAATGACAAAGCATTAACCTTTGAATTTAGAAAGAGATACCCGCTTAGTGGCTCAATTTCATAGTATGAAACTGGATTATCTCGGATGCTTTCCTGCTTGACCAAGTTGTGTGATCCTAGGCAAAAATATTATTTCACCGAGCCTCCTTTTTGGTAATAATCACATAATAGAGCACCTTCAAACATGTGAGCTCAGGATGTGTACTCTACAAAAGCCTCTCTTTTGTTTGATTTAGTCACCTATAATGTTGCTTCATCAATAATAGGGAGCTAGGCCACATATAAGATGCACATGACAACTGACTTGTCTCTTAGTTCACTAATAGCTTTGTTATCATGGCAGGGTCATGAATGTTTCTCAGTTCATGTTGAAAACACTTCCTTTTAATACTACATTTAGATTTGTGCTACTGTCACACATATAATCACTTCCTGATATGCACAACCATATACATTGTTGCCTAAACACATTGCAATATGCCTTGCAGCATAAAAATATCTATTTGTCCCAGTCCAATGCCAAGGAGGTTCTTTCTGATATCTGGAGGAGTTATATGTATTAGAAAATCTTGCATTATTATCCCCCTATTTAATATGTAGACTGGCAAAACGTTCTTTGACTCATTTGACAAAAACTTACATTTAGGATGCCAACACTTCTAAATCAGGCCATTAAGTGATTTTTGATATCCTTAAATCAGAAAGTATCCTGAGCAATACTTTAATGGAAGGATCACCTGAAACTGCAGGCCCTCTCCTTTAACCATGGGTTTGATGTCTCCTATTTCATGGCAGCCAATGTGGCTAACTCATCCTCCTTCTATATATTTGTTTAAAAAACACAGTTAAAGTGCAGTCCCCTGAAAGTATCTATCATAGCCTTAGAGCCCACCGTAGCGGCCCGCTCCAGCGTTTATCAAGGGAGCGGCACTTTAATGGCCAGTCGAGCCCACTACGAGGGGCTCTAAGGATATTAGAACATTCTGCCCCTAGAGGGCAGAAAGTTCTAATTTGTAAAAACAAATGCCTCCCGGAGCCTGAGGGGGTTTAAATCCCCTCGAGCTCCGAGTGGCCTTTGTTCACAACTAGAGTTGTGATCAAACATTGGAATGTTGATGCTCCGGGCATCTACCGGCCATTAGAAGCCCGGAGCACTCGATTGTTTTCAATGGAGCACTCAACATTCCAATGTTCTAATTATGATTAACTCCGAAGAACAGTGGTTACAATGTGCCGGTGGGGACCAGTGTGCTCCAATGAGCTTTTTCTTAGGGGCCATGCCTCTCCTGTCCCCTCCAACAGGTGATGTACCGCCGATCTGCTAAACAGCCCAGTGACCTCAGTGAAAAAGGCCTTGGGCTGCGGGCTATCCACTTGCCTGTCCTTTTGGGCCAGTGGCCCGCCCAGGCCCAGGTATTTCATTGCTAGACAACTGGGTGACAGATGGTGATTTCACTTCATTGAGTGAATAACAAGGGACACCCGCAACCAACTCCTATACTTTATCTGTTATTTCTCCTGAGCTCTGTTTCTATCCCTGCCCATGGAATTCATCTTGATCTCCCCTCCACTCCCTAAAACAACTCACGTTCCAGTCCAAAGTGCTCCACTCCCTGCTTTAAAGTTAGTATATCCTTTGAGTGAAATACATTGTTCAGAGAGAACTGATACATTGTAACTTTCCTTAAGAAATGTTCAGGTGGAAGGAGGACCCTGGTACTCACATCCTGCTAGAGCACAGTGGACAGCAAGATTACAAGGAGCAGAACAGAGGAAAGGTAAAATTAATGTTATTTTTAGAAATATTTTTAAACAAAAACATTAGGTAGTTCACGTCTGGTACAAAAAGAATAATTATGTATGTAGTGTTAAGTCAATGTTTTTCAATGTTAATATTTTCTTCCATGAAAACCAGAAAAGGATGGAAAGTTTTAGGGGCATCTCATCTGAAATGATAGGATTATGAGGTCTGAATATTTTCCTGCACAGAAACACTAAATAATGACCCATATTTTGAAGAGAACAACTCTGAGAAGATTTAAACAAAGTCTAAGCGGCCATTCTGGCTTATGGCATGTTAGGAAGCGATTTCAGACACCTATTTAAAATGATTGCCACATTTAGTCTTCAATTCTTCAGGACGGTGAGCAGTCAAAATATCGAAAATTAAATATCGACCTACACTAATATCGAGTTGACAATATCAAAGGGACAGAATATCGATGTTAAGAATATTTATGGACAGAATATCGACCCTAAGGTAAGTAATATCGATTTTTTTTATATCGATGTTAGTAATATCGAAGTTAGTAATATCGATTTCAAATATATCGATGTTACTAATATTGATGTTACTAATATCGATATTTATATTATTGTTATGTATTTTAATATGTATTTAATATGTATGTGTTATATGTTTTTTGTTAAGTGTTCTACTGGTTTTAAAATAAATGTATACAATTTTGATATGTTAATGATGGTTTTTAAAGTCAATTTTGTGTTTTAGTACCGTAGCGGGTTGTGGGTTTATAGAGGAATAGGGTGGGAAGTAATTTAATTATATGAAATTAATTATAAATTATTAGGAATTAATAATTAATTTTTATTACATTTTGGTGCCGATTACGATCCGGTAAAAACCGGGTACGAACCGTCGGTCGGAGCGTTTTCCCCGTCCGACTCGTTCCCGGTCGTAAAACTTCACAAACATGGAATTACGATTCGCACGGAAACACCATTTCCGTACGAATCGTAAAAAACACCGACCGACGAAAACATACATACGAATGTGATCCGGGAATGCTGCGACGTGACGTCGGGACGCTTTCAAGCAGCGTTTCACGACCCAGGAATTACGATTCGAACCGACAGCAGTCCGGACGGCAATATTTTCACGGCACCCAAAAAGTGCCGGAAAAGCGAAGTACGGCACGAATCGACCAGAGTAGGTGGCCCGGTACACACCGTACCCCCCCCCAGCCCCCGTACGTACGCGCCGACCCCCCCCCCAGCCCCCGTATGTACGCGCGTGTACGTTCAAGTCGAACCCCCCGTGTACGTTCAAGTCGAACCCCCCCGTGTACGTTCAAGTCGTACCCCCCCCCCGTGTACGTTCGAGTCGTACCCCCCGTGTATGTTCGAGTCGAACCCCCCTGTATGTACACCCGTGTACGTTCGAGTCGTACCCCCACCCGTGTATGTACGGTGCGTACCCCCAGCACGTAGCGCTGGGGGTACGCACCGTACATACACGGGTGGGGGTACGACTCGAACGTACACGGGTGTACATACAGGGGGGTTCGACTCGAACGTACACGGGTGGGGGTTCGACTCGAACGTACACGGGTGTACATACAGGGGGGGTCGGCGCGTACATACGGGGGCTGGGGGGGGTCGGCGCGTACGTACGGGGGCTGGGGGGGTACGGTGCGTACGTACGGGGGCTGGGGGGGGTCGGCGCGTACGTACGGGGGCTGGGGGGGTCGGCGCGTATGTACGGGGGCTGGGGGGGTCGGCGCGTACGTACGGGGGCTGGGGGGGGTACGGTGCGTACGTACGGGGGCTGGGGGGGGGTACAGTGCGTACGTACGGGGGCTGGGGGGGTCGGCGCGTATGCGGGCACGTCTCCATGGTTGCTATGGGAGTTCGGTGCGGACGGTGTTTTTTCCATCCGGTTGTAACCTCGGACGCACGGGATGGATCGTGATCCCTCGGTCGGACTTCACCTTTCACATTTGTACGGTAAATCGTACGAGGACGTGTCGGACACATTTTCCGACCCGAGGACGTGTGGGGAATGATTCCCAATGCGGTTCGTATGGACTTTTTACCATGCGAATCGTGATTGCCAGTTCGTACGGCACTTGTACGATTCGTACGGTAAAAAGACCGGATACGAGTCGCACGGGGAAATTTTTTACCGGATCGTAATCGGCACCTATGTGTTTAAGTTCTATAGCAGGTTGTGAGTTTATAGGGGAATAGGGTGGGAAGTAATTTAATTGTAATTAAGTAATAATTTATTTTCATTTATTGGTATTGATAATTATATTATTGTTAATTAAGTATTAATTGGTAATTAATTTGTATTAATTGGTAATTAGTTTTTATTCATTGATTAATTGATAATTATGTTAAGTGTATTATTTTATTATTGGAGTGTGTTGTGCGTTTATAGGGGAATAGTGTTGGAAGTAATTGAAATCTAATTAAGTAATTATTACATTTGTTGTTGGGTATTGATAATTAATTTATTGGACATTAATTATGAATTGGTAAATATTTAAAATTATAATATGTTGGTTATGAAAACTAATTTATTGCTTATTAATCATTAATTGGCAATTAAATATGATTACATATTATGTATTGATATTTCTAATTAATATATTAATAAGTAATAATTATTATTTTTTGGTATAAAAATATTTATTTGTTCAATATTTTTTAATGGGTAATTAATGTTTAATAATTATTATTTTGGGGTATAAAAATATGTAATTGTTCAATATATTTTAATTGGTAATTACTTTTTAATAATTAATATGTTTTTGTTATGAAAAATATTTTATTGTTCAATATTTATTATGTTGTAATGAATGTTTATTAATTATTATTTATTGGTATTTATTATCAATTTATTGCTAGTTAATTATTAATTGGTAGTTGTGTTTGTAATAATTATTTATTGGTATTTGTAAATAATTTTGAGTTATATAATATTTAAATCAATAATTATTTTATATAATTATTTTATTTATAAGTATGTTATTTTTGACTTCTACGCTATCCAACATTTTCCCTACTGTTGCACTCTCTGGAGTTGGAATAGTAATTTTTACCCCTACGCTATCCAACACTATCCCTACTGTTGCACTCTCTGGAGTTGGAATAGTATTTTTGACCCTTACGCTATCCAACACTTTCCCTACTGTTGCACTCTCTGGAGTTGAAATAGTGATTTTTACCCCTACGCGATCCAACACTTTCCCTACTGTTGCACTCTCTGGAGTGGAAATAGTAATTTTTATCCCTACGCTATCCAACACTTTCCCTACTGTTGCACTCTCTGGAGTTGGAATAGTAATTTTTACCCCTACGCTATCCAACACTTTCCCTACTGTTGCACTCTCTGGAGTGGGAATAGTAATTTTTACCCCTACGCTATCCAACACTTTTTCTACTGTTGCACTGTCTGGAGTGGGAATAGTAATTTTTACCCCTACGCTATCCAACACTTTCCCTACTGTTGCACTCTTTTGAGTTGGAATAGTAATTTTGACCCCTACGCTTTCCAACACTTTCCCTACTGTTGCACTCTCTGGAGTTGGAATAGTCATTTTTACCCCTAAGCTATCCAAAACTTTCCCTATTGTTGCACTCTTTGGAGTTGGAATGGTCATTTTTACCCCTACGCTTTCCAACACTTTCCCTACTGTTACACTCCCTGGAGTGGAAATAGTCATTTTGTAGCCCTACGCTATCCAACATTTTCCTTACTGTTGTTTTTGTTGGAGTTGGAGTAGTAGGTTTATTCTCTCTGCTATTTAATATGTTTTGTATTATTTTAGCTAATGTAATATATAATTAATAATTACAAATATTCAAATAAATGTAATTTTTTTAATTTGTTATACGTAATTATTTAATTTTTATTCATGTTATTGTTTTATGTGTATAGATGTATTGGTAATTTATAGTATTTTTTAATAATGTATAAGTTATTAAAATAATGATTAAAACTAATTATTAAGTAAGTATATATATTATATATTATATGTATATGTTTAATTAATGTTTTATTAAATTATATATATTAATTATTAATTGTAAACATTATAAAATATATTTAATTATGTTTATTTTATTTATAAGCATTATTTGGTTTATTTTACATATTTTTTTTAACTAAAGAAAAAACGATATTTTTTAATAACGATATTTTTGACATCTATATTTTATTTTCGATATTTTTGTACTTACCATGTTGTAGATAGGGTGTCGATATTCTTGACATCGATATTTTTGCTCCGATATTTTTGTAGGTCGATTTTTTGACCTTCGATATTTTGTCAGTGATCCCTTCAGGACTGGTGAGGTAACTAAGCTGTGTCTATAGTGTGCCACGTTTGCAAGGCTAGAACTCACGGATGCAGATGACTTTACTTTCCAATGTCAAGGTCGTAAAGTAGCATTTTTGGGTGGTGCCACACTGGTGTACCCCCAAATAGTGAATTATAAGTGAATGCATTTATTCTGGTATCACCATCCCTATTTCCACTTGTAGATCAACTTCTTTGCTAACGTACAGTAAAAGATGTTTGTATATTCAATGTACTTGAGATCTTGATGAACAGCAACTTGCATTTAAATATACTGGTGTAATACTATTGCCAAGTGCCATTTTGGTAGAAAAGAGCCTCCTTTTGTCTTGTAAAATGATCTATAAGTAAGCCCCCTTTTGTCTTGTAGTATGATATGGAAGTAAGCCCCTTTTTGTCTTGTAGTATGATATGGAAGTAAGCCCCCAAGACTATCACATAGCAGGCAGTCGGGCGCTCAGATATAGATTCAAAACTGCATCTTCTTGGGATATATAGTTCAAACTCACACACATTCTCTCTCTCACCCTCTCTCTCTCTCTCTCTCTCACACACACACACGCACACACACACAACAACTTGTAATAGCCTAGAAGCAGTCCCTTACCAGTTCTTCTCTGCCGAATGAAAACGGAGTCGATTCATTTCTTAGAAATACAGCGGAACTAATGCCTCTATGGATTTGTGAAAAATACAAGTAATGCTGTCATCATGGAAGCAGCCTGCACCAAGTCAATAAGAAACAACATAATAATTTAGTGAATTAAGTGTTTTATTGGGAAAAGATTTTGTCATGCTTATCTCTCACTAATTGCTGTCACATGTCTGCCTAGATGCAGGGGTAGACGACAATGCCCTTTGACTCACAGTGTAACTCTTTACCAAAGAATTCTGGTCACCTTAGGTAAAGTGATATTCAACCTGCACACCCCTATAGTACTTGGGGAATTCTTGCTGCCTGTGGGGACCCTGCTCTGCCTCCCACTAGACATTTACTTCATTTGGTCCTTAATTGTCATCACTAAAGAGAGAGTCTCACGTTGGTTATTGTTTCTCCTACCCCTTGGTTAATCAATACATGTGCTTTGTGAGCCACAGTAAACATCAGCGTGTTCATCAGCACCTAATAATACCCAGGCGCCTTTGCTTCATCTTACAGAGATGCCAGCGAAGGTGCAAGATCTTCAACGTAAACTGAAGCTGGGCTTATTTACAAGCTTCTTGCGCTTCCGGTGCGTCACGGTTTGTGACGTACCGGTGACGCATTTTCCTGCTCCATATTTACAAGGACACGAAAAGCCACCCTGCATGGCTTTTCCTGTCCTTTTAAATACTGTCCCTTAACACGCAGCACTTTGCATGAAAGAGGTGTACCATGGGTGTTGCTGTGGGTGTTCCCATGCAACACACATGGAACTTGACACGATTCCAGATTCACGAAAAATCGTAAACCTGGAAATGCATCTGAATGCTATGCCTCCATAGGAGAGGCATAGGGAATCGCAACAAGAAGACATGTATCAATTTCTCCTCGTTTTATTTCCTCTTTCTATGCATGCTGCATTCTGCAGCACACATAAAATGAGGATATAACCTCTTAAGATTGTGGATGTGCAGTAAGGTGTCCCTTCCTGCACATAAACAATCATAAAAAAAATGATGTTTACAAGTTCTATGTGTGCTAATGCACCACACATAGAAGTTGAAAAACACCATTTTAGATTGTTTATGTGCAGCAAGGAACACCTTCCTGCACATACACAATCATCACCGTAACACAGGCATCCTTGCACCATGGTGCAAGGGTGTCTGCATCGGTGCATGGCAGCTAATTTTGAGCCAGCGCAGGGGAAAGCAAAGGGGTCCCTCATATCCTTGTAGCTATGAAAGCATCCCTGTGCTTTGACAGTGCCGCAGCATGGCACAGCCAAAGGTCTTGTGGTGCCCTGCTGCAGCACTTTCTTGTAAACAAGGCCCTGCATTTTTAGGGACCAGTGTAGTGGATATCAAGAGCGGATGAGATGGTTTTGGCGCCTGAACGCTCAGGGACAATATTATACCCTATTAAACAATACGCAAGAGAGGTTTTGGTATAATGCACATTCTGAACATAATAACTTCAAGGTGTTCTCAGATGTGATGATCAATGAAAAGGAGACACAGTGAAGTTTTATTATTTCATGGGCTTGCGTAATTTGATCAAGCAAGAAGCTGAGGTCCTGTCTAAACTGTGTGCAATATACCTGCTGAGAATATATCTCCTTTCGCCTGTTTAAAACCAAATGACAATGATTTTTGAGGAGCTCAATTTGGACAGTTTGAGCACATATTCATATAATATATTCAAATCAAATCAGGTGTTTGTTAAGCGCGACTACTCACCCGTAAGGGTCTCAAGGTGCTGGGGGATGTGGGGGGGTTCGCAGGTTCCAGTCCATCAAGGAGGGGGTCTGTCAGAGAGCCAGGTTTTGAGGTTTCTTGCGAAGATGGGGAGCGATGTTATCTGTCTGAGGTGGAGCGGAAGGTCGTTCCAGCGTCTGGCCACGCGGAAGGAGAAGGAGCGGACTACCGATCTGGTCGTTCTGATGTGGGGGACCACAGCGTAGGAGAGCTGGGCTGATCGTAGGGTCCTTTGGGGTGCGTGGAATTTGAGTCGGCTATTCAGGTATGCTGGTCCGGTGTCATGGAGGGCCGTGTGAGCGTGGGTTAGCATCTTGAAGGTGACTCTAGCTTCGATGGGGAGCCAGTGAAGTGTGCGCAGGTGCTGGGAGATGTGGCAGTGTCTTGGCAGGTTGAGGACCAGTCTTGCGGCGGCGTTTTGGATGTTCTGTAGCTTGCAGGTGAGGTTTTTGTTTATTCCGGCATATAGTGCGTTGCCGTAGTCGAGCCTGCTGGTGACCAGGGCATGAGTGACGGTCTTTTTGTGTTCGAGGGGGATACATTTGAAGGTCCTACTTAGGAGGTGGAGGGTGTGGAAGCAGGAGGACGAGACAGAGTTGATCTGGCGGTCCATTTTGAGCTCTGAGTCCAGGATGATTCCCAGGTTGCATGCGTGGTCCGTGGGGGTGGGCGGGCTTCCGAGGGCGGGGGGCCACCAGGTGTCGTTCCAGATGTCTGGGTTTGGGCCCATGATGAGTTCTTCCATTTTGTTGGTGTTTAGTTATAGGCAGCTGTTTTTTAATCCATTTGGTGATGGCTTCCATGCCTTCTTAAAAATTGTGTCTTGTGGTGTTGGGTTCGTTGGATAGGGAGAGGATGAGTTGGGTGTCGTCTGCGTATGACACAATGTTGAGTCCGTAGGTTCTGACGATGGGGGCGTGCGGACCCATGTAGATGTTGAAAAGCGTAGGGCTGAGGGAGGACCCCTGGGGGACTCGGCAGGTGGTAGGTGTAGGGTCCGAGAGGAAAGGGGGGAGTTTGACCCGCTGCGTTCCGCCAGAGAGGAAGGAGCGGATCCAGTCGAGGGCCTTGTCTTGGATCCCTGCGTCATGGAGTCTGCGTATTAGGGTGCGGTGAGAGACTGTGTCAAACGCCGCTGAGAGGTCGGGGAGGATGAGGGCTGCTGTTTCTCCTTTGTCCAGTAAGGTACGGATGTCGTCTGTTGCGGCGAGGAGGGCGGTTTCCATACTGTGGTTGTTTCTGAAGCCAGATTGGGAGGAGTCGAGGATGTTGTCGTCTTCGATAAATGTGGGGAGTTGGCTGTTGATGGCTTTGTCAATTACTTTCGCTGGGAACAGGAGCAGGGAGATGGGTCTGTAGTTTTTGAGGTCGGTGGGGTCTGCTGTGGGTTCCTTCAGAGGGGGTTGATCTCAGCGTGTTTCCAGTCATCAGGGAATGAGGTGGTTGCCAGGGAGCGGTTGATGGTGTGGCAGAGCATGGGTGCAATGGTGTCGGCGGCTCTGTTGAAAATGTGTTGGGGGTAGGGGTCCGTGGGGGCCCCGGAGTGGATTGACTTTATCGTCTTCAGTGTGTCTTCAGTGGCGAGGGCTGTCCAGTTGTCGATCGCTGGCTTCAGGGTGTCGAGGGTGGTTGGTGAGGGTTCAGTGTATTGGTTGTCTTCGTCGAAGTTGTCGTAGATGCTCTTGATTTTGTGGTGGGAAAAGGTGCTGAGTTTGTCGCAGAGGTATTGTGAGGGACGGATGTCGGTGGACTCGCTGGTGGGTTGGGCAAACTCCTTGATGATGTTGAAGACTTCTTTGCTGTTGTGTGCATGAGTGGAGATTCTGTCTTCAATCGCATTTATTCTCATTTTTCTGATGAGTTGTTAGTGGGCATTGGTGGGGGCTCTGAAGTTGTTGTGGGCTTCTGTGGATTTGGCGTTCCTCGAGACCTTTTTGAGGCGGCGGCAAGTGCATCTGGACTCTCGAAGTTCGGTGGTGAACCATCTAGCTTTCTTGGCATGGGTGTTGTTGTTTTTCTTGAGGGGGCTAAGGTGTTGGCGCTGTCGGAGATTCATCTGTGCATGGTTCGGGCTGCGGTGTTGGTGTCGTGGTTTTCCGCGATGGTTGGGGTGGAGTTGCTGTGTGATGAGGTTAGCTGGTCGTCAGTGATTCTGGTCCAGTTTCTTCGTGGGAGAAGGTACTGGTGTCTGTGGATGGTGGGCGTTCTGAAGGTGAAGTGGACGCATCGATGGTCAGTCCATGGGAGTTCGGTGGTGTGGCTGAAGGTGATGGAGTTTCCTGTTGTGAAGAGGGGGTCAAGGGTGTGTCCTGCTGAGTGCGTGGGTTCGGTCACGATCTGGCGGAGTCCAATGTTGTGGAGGTTGTCCAGGAGGGATGTCGTGCTGGGGTCCAGTTGGTTGTCGAGGTGGAAGTTGAGGTCTCCCAGTAGGGTGTTGTTGGTGGACGCAATGGCATGCGATGGTTTGATATTAAATCAAAACAAGGCAAAACTTATTTTTAGAATGAAGTACAATGTCAAGGGGAGGCATTACAGTTTATTTTATTTTGATATAACTGCCATTCCAAGAAAATAGAGAAACTGATTTCAGTAGAAGCTCAACACCTTCATAACGGCAATTGAATGCAATAGCAAAATAAAGAGGTTCCACAAAGTGACAGATCATCACTAAAACACAATTGAAATGCAGAGCTCACCTGCAGACAGACTTTCAGGTACGAGTTTTAACTGCCCAAAAATATCAACAATTAAAGCAACTTGTTAGAATTGATTGGTGCACTCATCTGTCCTGCATTAGGCAGTTTTTGTATTTTAAAGAAACACATTGGGGAGGGAAATGTTCAGTGTTTGGGGTGTCAGCTTGGCTCTGTGCCATATAATGTGTTACCCTCCCCAAAATTAAGCATGAAAGCACTGATATATCCAGTACCCTTTCATAGTTTAAGAATTATTAGCAAACATAAGTGAAAATTGGACTGTAAAATGCACTGTCTCTTTCTTTCTTCTTCTTATATTTCCTCAGGGATTGAACCCCATCCCTTCCTCCCAAACACTTCTCTTAAGAGGAGAGACTCCCTTGCTTCAATTGGACTTTAGGAATTGTATATGCAGGCAATGGCAAGTGTTGCAAGAGGGCGGTGCCAGTGGGGGAAGTGGGTTGCACCATTGACTGGCGGGGGTGACACCAATAGGGAAAAGGGGGTCAGCCGCCTAAAAAAAAGTTTGGGGGCCTGCACATATTTTTGGGCAAATCAAGCACTGCCTACACCAAAGCTAACAGAATGCTCTTGACCTCCCCCATAATGCAATATATGACTTCTAAATGACATATATGATCTCACTTCTGACATGACATATTACCTTATCATTACTTTTAAGAAGGACATGACTGGTTGCATTACGATGTCTTTGCACATTTGTGCTGAGATTTAAAGATGTGGTGTGAAGCCCTCTTATGTATTGTTATAAATATTGCAAGGTCATAAGCATCACAATTGCCGAAATATGTTTTGGATGGCTGGTCTGTAAGCTATGCTTTGGCAAGCTAAACATCATAAAAAAATGTAAGTGGATAGTTTTATTTCTTCATCATAAGTACATGTTAAATTTGCTTTAAGCAACTTTCAAGATTTTTACATATACAGTAAGGTGTTATCACCGTATATATGTTGATACTTCGCATGCCATTACTTCGCATGCTTTTAGTGCGATGTTTTTACTTAGCATAAACCATTACTTCACAAGTTTTAACTGTGTATGCATTTATAACACAAATGGTTATACATGTACTATGTGTTATGCTAATTAAAAACATTGCACTAAAATCATGCTTACACTACACTACCTTACACTACTTAAACAACACCACACTACCCTAAACCCTAATACACTACCCCCTACACAACCTTCCCCCTTCCCCCTGCCTGGACCCTACACTCTAACACTACACTTCACAACCCCCGACACTACCCTAAACCCTAAAACACTACCCTACACTACACCAACACCACACCACTACCCTAAACACTAAAACACTCCCCCCAGCACGACCCTTCCCCTACCCCCAAGCCGGTCCCTACACTAAAACACTACCCTACACTACACAAACACCACAACACTACCCTAAACCCTAAAACACTACACTACCCTACACTACACTAACACCACATCACTACCCTAAAACTTAATACACTACCCCCTTCATGACCTTCCCCCTGCCCCCTGCCTGGACCCTACACTCTAACACTACACTTCATGACCCCCCGACACTACCTTAAACCCTAAAACACTACCCCACACTACACAAACACCACAACACTACCCTAAACCCTAAAACCTAAAACACTACCCCAGCACGACCCTGCCCCTACCCCCAGTCCTGTGCCTACTCCCAAACACTACCCTGCACAACCCCCAACACTACCCCAAACCAAAATACACTACTCTGCACTACAAAACCACAACTACACTACCCTAAAAACAAAAAGACTACCACTTGTGCGACCCTCCCCTACCCTTAACCCTTAAATACTACACAGCCCCTCTTACCTCTCTCTCCTCGGTTCCCCGGTTCCTGTCTTCTCCGGCTTCCTGCGTTGTCAGTGGTGCACGTCGTTGTGTGGAATCGGAAGCATGTCCGTTTCCACACAACTATGTTGATAGCCTTTGCTTTGCAAGCGTTACAACGCATGCCATGTTACAACTTGCGTAGTAAAGGCTACGCGTTGTAACATCACATGCGGTGTAACGCTTGCAAAGTAATGGTACGTGGACTAACATCCGCATACTAATGGCTGTTTACCGTTATCACCAAATCATCTGTAGTTTTGCAGATTGAAAGACAAACATGTCTTAGCGGTGGTTCTGTGGATATATGTGGTGGGTGTGTGGTAGGCCTGGCCAGAGATCACAGAGTTTCACTCCACTTAATTCCGCTGAGTGACTGGAAAACTCCGCCAAATTCCACAGAGTTCCACAAATGGTCAGAGTTGGCATCAGCAATTGCAAACAGTCAACCCACCAACCTTGCAACATATACTCAACTTTCCTTTTATGTCACCTCACGACGTGCACTGGTTGTAAACTCTTAGCTTGAAATAGGCAAACATTTCCATGTGAGTAATCAGTGTTGTCTCATATTGATTAAATAAATATATTTAATTGACTAGAAAGTACACTACTTCTGAACATATACCCCTGTGGCTGCCAAGGTTCTTCTTTGAAGACTCAGGGTCTCATTGCATTCCCTCTTCTGGCATCCTTGGAACTGGGCATCTATCATTTGAAGGAATGCTTTGTCTACCTGTATTTTTGTCCCTGACTGCGAGGTCCCTCTTTCCTCTTCTCCGAGCCTTCTGAGTCAAAGGCGTAGCCTCCTCACTTTGAGGACCTCATGCCCAGCCTTTAGCGAGGTTGGTGTGCACAGAAGAGCATCACAGTAGTGAGTGCCCCCCTGGATGGGGAGGGGGCAGAATAACATGTTTGAGATTTCCAGCCACCCTTACAGCAGCAGAGCACCACATCAATGGAAGGCGCTATACACTTTAATGTAAGGTGCTATATATCTTCATCCCCACTGTGCCCTGCGCACACCAGGCAGTACGCTGGACAGCCCCCTAGCCCTCCGTACAGCCTCCTACCCCTCCAGACAGTATCATGGACAGCCCCCTAACTCACATGTGTCTTATTAATCTAAAAGTCATCAGGCGGTATCTCAGACAGCTCTCTTCCCTTCCACTGTCTCATTCAGTCCTACTCTTGTGACTACACCCATTTCAGCTGCCACATATCCATCACTAGCTAGATTTAATTTAAACACTTCCAAATGTTGACACAACTTGTTTTTTGTTAAAGCCTAGCATTTTTACAAAACGTTTGTAGTGTAATTTATTTAAGAAATATTTAGAGTGCTCCACTCATACTAGGATTCTTAGAACCAAGCCAGACCCGAGGCTCTGCACTCCCTGTTAATTTGGTGGCTCGACCAGCTATAGAAATGGGCAGTCACTACTTTCTTTTGGTAATGTCGTCATTGGCACGCCATGCCCAACTTCTGAGCATTAGCATAATTACTATAGCACGTGCCACAAGAAAGCCATATATGTCTTTCAGTTTAATTGATAATGTACGTTGGGAGATGTAGTCTGTGTTTGGTTTAAGTGACCCAAATAATTGCCTGACACACTTTATAAGAACTACTGTAACAGCCAAGTCCACAAATTGAATGCCCATTTGAAAATTGTATAATTTTAGCAGGACTACTCACTCCCTAGGTATTTCCCCTCTCCCTGCTCACTGTGTTACTTGGCCCAGCAGTAGCCATGCACAATGTCCTTGCCCTCATCAGAAGTGAACATCCATGAGCTGGGCACATGTAGATCAGCACATAAACATGCCGTCTGGCTCCATATCCACATCAGGTATTTTCACCAATCTCTCGCCCACTATGTTCTTACCATTACAAGCTCTGACAAGTCACGCAAGAGGTCTGAATCAATGGGAAGCACTGTGCAGCGTGATCGTGCCACTCACGCGAATCCCCACCTACTAGCATGCCCTAGACCAATCAGTTCTAAAATCTGTGAAGGATCAAGAGGGTTGTGGCCTCTAAATCACACAATACATGAGCAACCTGAGTGGATAATAAAAGGCACTGCAGCAGTTGTTCAACCACTTACATATTTGTGCTAAATTTTGTTTTTCAACCTTTGAGTTATCAAGCAACTAGAAACTTGCCTCCTGCTGTATGTACCTCAACATTAGGGGTGGTTGCCGGTAAACTCCACTGTGGCGGCGTGTGGTGGAGGTTTTCAGTGAACTCCGCGCTCCAAGCAGAGTGTTGAGTGCCAAAACTCTGCGAACTCCACCTGCAGAGCGGAATTCCCAGCACACCCCTAGTGTATGGTAAATGTGGTGTTGAATGATAATACCTCTGTCTTAAATAGCAGCCTCTTCCTCATTCTGCATAGCCATCATATGTCTGAAGCTGGGGTTGACAGCAGGATGTGTGCACAACGACCTTGGAGTAAACATCACTGCGAGTAACGTTCTATTGTAAGCAACAGTGATTTGTCACAGGCCACCAACCTTCCATGTTGCCAAACCACCAGCTGCACAAGCAGTTTGTAAATTGAATTCAATTCTGGTATCCCAACAGTCATACAAATCCATCAAATGGTGCAAGTGCTGTTAGCTAATCAAAGTATTCTTTAACCCTTGTTACGTTTATTTCTTCTTGTCAAATCTTTATGGAACCTGGGATACCTGCACTGGGCTTAATTTGACATACCAACAGAAAACTAAACACATAAATGTCCGATGAATTTTGTGCAGATATGCCAAAGGCAACAAAAGTTATACGTAATAATAACACAGTATGCCCCCTCTCTTATGCATGTTCTCATTGATGGATCTGCATGAAACTGAACATATCAGAAGCGAGAGAATAATGCCTGTTAGCCGTCTAATGCTGTGCAGATCTATGAAATGACACAAAATTTTAAGCAAATCAAATATTTTAGCCCACACTTTAATTTTGAACCTCTTCCTATGGGATCATTAAGATCTTAGCTGTCTGCACTGGGCTTAATAGTCTGCAAAATTTCATACAGATTACTTAAAGATCACCAAATGAATACTAGTTGACCGCCATTTTAACTGTGCCCCCTTGGCAGATTTGCATGAGGCTCAAAATAGTGTGTCAGGATCTGCAAGAAACCAGTTGTTCCTTGGCTCAATTTGCAAATAGGCCGCCAAATGACATGCAGATCCATTGAACAGCACCAGTTTTATTAATACAAGAACAGTTTTGCCTCCTGTAATTTTGCTCCTTACAAATTTTCATAATAATTCATGAAATTACTCCAGACATATTAGCGGATATATACATTTGACACCATCCTTTGTAAGAGAGCTCCCCCAGAAGGATCTGCATAAAACTAAAAAACTAAAAAGTAAGCCAAACATGCCAAATGTGGTCAACGGTAGTGCAGCTCTGTAAAACGTCACCAAAGGCATTAGCAAATTAATCAATTTTTTCCTTCACCCTTTAGTTCTGAATAAATCTGAAATTTCTGCACAGGAAAAACATGCAAACAGACAACAAATGTCATGCAGATTCATTAACCATCACCAAAGTTATTAGCACAGAGAAACATTTTTGATCACCCTTTCAACTTTGCTCTCCCTTTTATGGCTCAGCTTGAAATGTGCTAAATTGCCAGAAAAGTAAACATGCTTAATATCTGCAGCATTTCATATGGATTTTTTAATATATGCCAAAGTTGTTAGCAAATAAACACCTTTTAAAAGTAGCCCTACTTAATGGATCTATACAAATTTCATTCAAAATCATCAAACGGCGCAAAGAGTACAAAACAGCTTTTCAGTTGACAAGCTATTTCTATAGTTTAACCCCTCTGAGCTCACACCCCAAAAATGCAGCCACTATTATCTCGGAATCTACTGAATGATTTTGTGTAGATCATGGGCTTGCATAATTTGATCAAGCAGGAAGCTGAGGTCCTGTCTAAACTGTGTGCAATATATCTGCTGAGAAGATATCTCCTTTTGCTTGTTTAAAACCAAATGACAATTATTTTTGAGGAGCTAAATTTGGACAGTTTGAGCACATATTCTTATAATATATTCAAATCAAATCAAATCAGGTGTTTGTCAAGCGCGACTACTCACCCGTAAGGGTCTCAAGGCGCTGGGGGATGGGGGGGGGTTCGCAGGTTCCGGTCCATCAAGGAGGGGGTCTGTCGAAGAGACAGGTTTTGAGATTTCTTGCAAAGATGGGGAGCGATGTTATCTGTCTGAGATGGAGCGGAAGGTCGTTCCAGCGTCTGGCCACGCAGAAGGAGAAGGAGCGGCCTCCCGATCTGGTCTTTCTGATGTGGGGGACCACGGCATAGGAGAGCTGGGCTGATCTTTTGGGGTGCGTGGAATTTGAGTCGGCTATTCAGGTATGCTGGTCCGGTGTCATGGAGGGCCTTGTGAGCGTGGGTTAGCATCTTGAAGGTGACTCTAGCTTCGATGGGGAGCCAGTGGAGTGTGCGCAGGTGCTGGGAGATGTGGCGGTGTCTTGGCTGGTTGAGGACCCGTCTTGCGGCGGCATTTTGGATGTTCTGTAGCTTGCAGGTGAGGTTTTTGTTTATTCCGGCATATCGTGCGTTGCCGTAGTCGAGCCTGCTGGTGACCAGGGCATGAGTGACGGTCTTTTTGTGTTCGAGGGGGATCCATTTGAAGGTCCTACGTAGGAGGCGGAGGGTGTGGAAGCAGGAGGACGAGACAGAGTTGATCTGGCGGTTCATTTTGAGCTCTGAGTCCAGGATGATTCCCAGCTTGCGTGCGTGGTTTGTGGGGTGGGCGGGCTTCCAAGGGCGGGGGGCCACCAGGTGTCATTCCAGGCGTCTGGGTTTGGGCCCATGATGAGCACTTCCATTTTGTTGGTGTTTAGTTATAGGCAGCTGTTTTTCATCCATTTGGTGACGGCTTCTATGCCTTCTCAAAAGTTGTGTCTGGCGGTGTTGGGTTTGTTGAATAGGGAGAGGATGAGTTGGGTGTCGTCTGCGTATGACACAATGTTGATTCCGTAGGTTCTGACGATGGGGCGTGCGGAGCCATGTAGATGTTGAAGAGCGTAGGGCTGAGGGAGGACCCCTGGGGGACTCAGCAGGTGGTAGGTGTAGGGTCCGAGAGGAAAGGGGGGAGTTTCACCCGCTGCATTCCGCCAGAGAGGAAGGAGTGGATCCAGTCGAAGGCCTTGTCTTGGATCCCTGCATCATGGAGTCTGCGTATTAGGGTGCGGTGAGAGACTGTGTTGAACGCCGCTGAGAGGTCGAGGAGGATGAGGGCTGCTGTTTGTCCTTTGTCCAGTAAGGTACGGATGTCGTCTGTTGCGGCGAGGAGGGCGGTTTCCGTACTGTGGTTGTTTCTGAAGCCGGATTGGGAGGAGTCGAGGATGTTGTGCTCTTCGATGAATGTGGCGAGTTGGCTGTTGATGGCTTTGTCAATTACTTTCGCCGGGAACAGGAGCAGGGAGATGGGTCTGTAGTTTTTTAGGTCGGTGGGGTCCGCTGTGAGTTCCATCAGGAGGGGGTTGATCTCAGCGTGTTTCCAGTCGTCAGGGAATGAGGCGATTGCCAGGGAGCGGTTGATGGTGTGGCAGAGCATGGGTGCAATGGTGTCGGCGGCTCTGTTGAAAATGTGTTGGGGGCAGGGCTCCGTGGGGGCCCCAGAGTAGATTGACTTTATCGTCTTCAGTGTGTCTTCAGTGGTGAGGGCTGTCCAGTTGTCGATCATTGGCTTCAGGGTGTCGGGGGTGGTTGGTGAGGGTTCAGTGTGTTAGTTGTCTTCGTCAAAGTTGTCGTAGATGCTCTTGATTTTGTGGTGGAAAAAGGTGCTGAGTTTGTCGCAGGGGTCTTGTGAGGGACAGATGTCGGTGGACTCGCTGGTGGGTTGGGCGAACTCCTTGATGATGTTGAAGAGTTCTTTGCTGTTGTGTGCATGAGTGGAGATTCTGTCTTCAATCGCTTTTTTCCTCGTTTTTCTGATGATTTGTTGGTGGGCGTTGGTGGGGGCTCTGAAGTTGTTGTGGGCTTCTGTGGATTTGGAGTTCCTCCAGGCCTTTTTGAGGCGGCGGCAAGTGCATCTGGACTCTTGAAGTTCGGTGGTGAACCATTTAGCTTTCTTGACGTGGGTGTTGTTGTTTTTCTTGAGGGGGGCTAAGGTGTTGGCGCTGTCAGAGATTCATCTGTGCATGGTTTGGGCTGCAGTATTGGCCTCGTCGTTTTCCGTGATGGTTGGGGTGGAGTTGCTGAGTGATGAGGTTAGCTGGTCATCGGTGATTCTGGTCCAGTTTCTTTGTGGGAGAAGGTACTGGTGTCTGTGGATGGTGGGTGTCCTGAAGGTGAAGTGGACGCATCAATGGTCAGTCCATGGGAGTTCGGTGGTGTGGCTGAAGGTGATGGAGTTTCCTGTTATGACGAGGGGGTCAAGGGTGTGTCCTACTGAGTGCGTGGGTTCGGTCACGATCTGGAGTCCAATGTTGTGGAGGTTGACCAGGAGGGATGTCGTGCTGGAGTTCAGTTGGTTTTCGAGGTGGAAGTTGAGGTCTCCCAGTAGGGTGTAGTTGGTGGACGCGATGGCATGCGATGGTTTGATATTAAATCAAAACAAGGCAAAACGTCTTTTTAGAATGAAGTACAATGTCAAAGGGAGGCAATACAGTTTATTTTATTTTGATATAACTGTCATTCCAAGAAAACAGAGAAACTGATTTCAGTAGAAGCTCAACACCTTCATGACGGCAATTGAATGCAATAGCAAAATAAAGAGGTTCCACAAAGTGACAGATCATCACTAAAACACAAGTGAAATGCAGAGCTCAGCTGCAGACAGACTTTCAGGTACGAGTTCGAACTGCCCAAAAATATCAACAATTAAATCAACTTGTTAGAAATGATTGGTGCACTCATCAGTCCTGCATTAGGCAGTTTTTGTATTTTAAAGAAACACATTGGGGAGGGAAATGTTCAGTGTTTAGGGTGTCAGCTTGGCTCTGTGCCATACAATGCGATACCCTCCCCAAATTAAGTATGAAAGCACTGATATATTCAGTACCCTTTCATAGTTTAAGAATTATTAGCAAAAATAAGTGAAAATTGGACTGTAAAATACACTGTTTTACTCTTTCTTCTTCTTTTATTTCCTCAGGGATTAAACCCCATCCTTTCATCCCAAACACTTCTCTTAAGAGGAGAGACTCCCTTGCTCCAATTGGACTTTAGGAATTGTGTATCCAGGCAATGGCAAGTGTTGCAAGAGGGCGGTGCCAGTGGGGGAAGTGGGTTGCACCATTGACTGGCGGGGGTGACACCAATAGGGAAAAGGGGTTCAGCCTCCTGAAAAAAAGTTTGGGGGCCTGCACATATTTTTGGGCAAATCAAGCACTGCCTACACCAAAGCTAACAGAATGCTCTTGACCTCCCCCATAATGCAATATATGACTTCTAAATGGCATATATGATCTCACTTCTGACATGACATATTACCTTATCATTACTTTTAAGAAGGACATGACTGGTTGCATTACGATGTCTTTGCACATTTGTGCTGAGATTTAAAGATGTGGTGTGAAGCCCTCTTATGTATTGTTATAAATATTGCAAGGTCATAAGCATCACAATTGACGAGATATGTTTTGGATGGCTGGTCTGTAAGCTATGCTTTAGCGAGCTAAACATCCTAAAAAATGTAAGTGGATAGTTTTATTTCATCATCATAAGTACATGTTAAATTTGCAACTTTCAATATTTTTACGTATACAGTAAGGTGTTATCACCGTATCTATGTCGATACTTCGCATACCATTACTTCGCATGCTTTTAGTGCGATGTTTTTACTTAGCATAAACCATTACTTCACAAGTTTTAACTGTGTATGCATTTATAACACAAATGGTTATAAATGTACTATGTGTTATGCTAATTAAAAACATCGCACTAAAATCATGCTTACACTACACTACCTTACACTACTTAAACAGCACTACACTACCCTAAACCCTAATACACTACACCCTACACGACCTTACCACTTCCCCCTGCCTGGACCCTACTCTCTAACACTACACTTCACAACCTCTCGACACTACCCTAAGCCCTAAAACACTCCCCCCAGCACGACCATGCCCCTACCCCCAAGCCGGTCCCTACACTAAAACACTACACAAACACCACAACACTACCCTAAACCACTACACTACACTAACACCACATCACTACCCTAAAACCTAATACACTACCCCCTTCATGACCTTCCCCCTGCCCCCTGCCTGGACCCTACACTCTAACACTACACTTCACAACCCCCGACACTACCCTAAACTCTAAAACACTACCCTACACTACACAACCACCACAACACTACCCTAAACCCTAAAACCTAAAACACTACCCCCACCACGACCCTGCCCCTACCCCCAGTCCTGTGCCTACTCCCAAACACTACCCTGCAAAACCCCCGACACTACCCCAAACCAAAATACACTACTCTACAATACAAAACCACAACTACACTACCCTAAAACCAAAAAGACTACCTCCCCTACCCTTAACCCTTAAATACTACACAGCCCCTCTCTCTCCTTGGTTCCTCGGTTCCTGTCTTCTCCGGCTTCCTGCGTTGTCATTGGTGCACGTTGTTGTGTGGAATCGGAAGTGTGTCCGTTTCCACACAATGATGTTGATAGCCTTTGCTTTGCAAGTGTTACAACGCATGCGATGTTACAACTTGCTTAGTAAAGGCTACGCGTTGTAACATCGCATGCGTTGTATCGCTTGCGAAGTAATGGTACGCGGACTAACATCCGCATACTAATGGCTGTTTACCGTTATCACCAAATCATCTGTAGTTTTGCAGATTGAAAGACAAACATGTCTTAGTGGTGGTTCTGTGGATATATGTGGTGGGTGCGTGGTAGGCGTGGCCAGAGATCACAGAGTTTCACTCCATGTAATTCCGCTGAGTGACTGGAAAACACCGCCAAATTCCACAGAGTTCCAAGAACGGGCAGAGTTGGCATCAGCAATTGCAAACAGTCAACCCACCAGCCTTGCAACATATCCTCAGCTTTCCTTTTATGTCACCTCACGACGTGCACTGGTTGTAAACTCTTAGCTTGAAATAGGCAAACATTTCCATGTGAGTAAGCAGTGTTGTCTCATATTGATTAAATAAATATATTTAATTGACTAGAAAATACACTACTTCCGAACATATACCCCTGTGGCTGCCAAGGTTCTTCTTTGAAGACTCAGGGTCTCATTGCGTTCCCTCTTCTGGCATCCTCGGAACTGGGCATCTATCATTTGAAGGAATGCTTTGTCTACCTGTATTTTTGTCCCTGACCGTGAGGTCCCTCTTCTCCGAGCCTTCTGAGTCAAAGGCATAGCCTACTCACTTTGAGGACCTCACGCCCAGCCTTTAGTGAGGTTGGTGTGCACAGAGGAGCATCTCAGCAGCGAGTGTCCCCCTGCGTGGGGAGGGGGCAGAATAACATGTTTGAGATTTCCAGCCATCCTTACAGCAGCAGAGCACCACATCAATGGAAGGCACTATACACTTTAATGTAAGGTGCTATATATCTTCATCCCCACTTCGCCCTGCGCACAACAGGCAGTACGCTGGACAGCTCCCCCCTATAAACAGCCCCCCAGCCCTCCGTACAGCCTCTTACCCCTCCAGACAGTGTCATGGACAGCCCCCTAACTAACATGTGTCTTATTAATCTAGAAGTCATCAGGCGGTATCTCAGACAGCTCTCTTCCCTTCCACCGTCTCATTCAGTCCGACTCTTGTGACTACACACCTTTCAGCTACCACATGTCCATCACTAGCTAGATTTAATTTAAACACTTCCAAATGTTGACACAACTTATTTTTTGTTAAAGCCTAGCATTTTTACAAAACGTTTGTAGTGTAATTTATTTAGGAAATATTTAGAGTGCTCCACTCATACTAGGATTCTTAGAACCAAGCCAGACCCGAGGCTCTGCACTCCCTGTTAATTTGGTGGCTCGACCAGCTATAGAAATGGGCAATCACTACTTTCTTTTGGGAATGTCGTCATTGGCACGCCATGCCCAACTTCTCAGCATTAGCATAATTACTATCGCACGTGCCACAAGAAAGCCATATATGTCTTTCAGTTTAATTGATAATGTACTTTGGGAGATGTAGTCTGTGTTTGGCTTAAGTGACCCAAATAATTGCCTGACACACTTTATAAGAACTACTGTAACAGCCAAGTCCACAAATGGAATGCCCATTTGAAAATTGCATAATTTTAGCAGGGCTACTCACTCCCTAGGCATTTCCCCTCTCCCTGCTCACCGTGTTACTTGGCCCAGCAGTAGCCATGCACAATGTCTTTGCCCTCATCAGAAGTGAACATCCATGAGCTGGGCACATGTAGATCAGCACATAAACACACCGTCTGGCTCCATATCCACATCAGGTATTTTCACCAATCTCTCGCCCACTATGTTCTTACCACTATAAGCTCTGACAAGTCACGCAGGAGGTCTGAATCAATGGGAAGCACTGTGCAGCGTGATCGTGCCAATCACGCGAATCCCCACTTACTAGCATACCCTAGAGCAATCGATTCTAAAATCTGTGAAGGATCAAGAGGATGGTGGCCTCTAAATCACACAGTACTCGAGCAACCTGAGTGGATAATAAAAGGCACTGCAGCAGTTGTTCAACCACTTACATATTTGTGCTAAATTTTGGTTTTCAACCTTTGAGTTATCAAGCAACTAGAACCTTGCCTTCTGCTGTATGTACCTCAACATTAGGGGTGGTTGCCGGTAAACTCCACTGTGGCGGCGTGTGGTGGAGGTTTTCAGTGAACTCCGCGCTCCAAGCAGAGTGATGAGTGCCAAAACTCTGCGAACTCCACCTGCAGAGCGGAATTCCCAGCACACCCCTAGTGTATGGTAAATGTGGTGTTGAATGATAATACCTCTGTCTTAAATAGCATTCATATGTCTGAAGCTGGGGTTGACAGCAGGATGTGTGCACAACGACCTTGGAGTAAACATCACTGCAAGTAACATTCTATTGTAAGCAACAGTGATTTGTCACAGGCCACCAACCTTCCATGTTGCCAAACCACCAGCTGCACATGCAGTTTGTAAATTTAATTCAATTCTGGTATCCCAACAGTCATACAAATCCATCAAATGGTGCAAGTGCTGTTAGCTAATCAAAGTATTTTTTTACCCTTGTTACGTTTATTTCTTCTTGTCAAATCTTTATGGATCCTGGGATACCTGCACTGGGCTTAATTTGACATACCAACAGAAAACGAAACACATAAATGTCCGATGAATTTTGTGCAGATATGCCAAAGGCAACAAAATTTATACGTAATAATAACACATTATGCCCCCTCTCTTATCCATGTTCTCATTGATGGATCTGCATGAAACTGAACATATCAGAAGCGAGAGAATAATGCCTGTTAGCCGTCTAATGCTGTGCAGATCTATGAAATGACACAAAATTTTAAGCAAATCAAATATGTTTAGCCCACACTTTAATTTTGAACCTCTTCCTATGGGATCATTAAGATCTTAGCTGTCTGCACTGGGCTTAATAGTCTGCTAAATGTCATACAGATTAATTAAAGATCACCAAATGAATACTAGTTGACCGCTATTTTAACTGTGCCCCCTTGACAGATTTGCATGAGGCTCAAAATAGTATGAGTCAGGATCTGCAAGAAACCAGTTGTTCCTCGGCTCAATTTGCAAATAGGCCGCCAAATGACATGCAGATCCATTGAACAGCACCAGTTTTATTAGCACTAGAACAGTTTTGCCTCCTGTAATGTACAAATTTTCATAATAATTCATGAAATTATTCCAGACATATTAGCGGATATATACATTTGACCCCATCCTTTGTAAGAGATCTCCCCCAGAAGGATCTGCATAAAACTAAAAAACTAAAAAGTAAGTCAAACATGCCAAATGTGTGCAACGGTAGTGCAGCTCTGTAAAACGTCACCAAAGGCATTAGCAAATTAATTTTTTTTTTCCTTCACCCTTTAGTTCTGAATAAAATCTGAAATTTCTGCACAGCAAAAATATGCAAACTGACAACAAATGTCATGCAGATTCATTAACCATCACCAAAGTTATTAGCACAGAGAAACATTTTTGATCACCCTTTCAACTTTGCTCTCCCTTTTATGGATCAGCTTGAAACGTGCTAAATTGCCAGAAAAGTAAACATGCTTAATATCTGCAACATTTCATATGGATTTGTTAATATATGCCAAAGTTGTTAGCAAATAAACACCTTTTAAAAGTAGCCCTACTTAATGGATCTATACAAATTTCATTCAAAATCATCAAACGGCGCAAAGATTACAAAACAGCTTTTCAGTTGACAAGCTATTTCTATAATTTAACCCTTCTGAGCTCACACCCCAAAAATGCAGCCACTGTTATCTCGGAATCTACTGAATGATTTTGTGTAGATCAGTTGGGGGTGGATGTAAAAAAAGGTGATATTTCACATTTTGACTACCAGTCATCTACAGAGAAAAATGACTGAATGAATTACATCACAGTTACCAATAGTAGAAAGTCCCTCAATGGAGTGTCTTTCCAAGGTTTTTGAGAAATTAGCATCACAATATTTGTAGATAGACATGAAAGGGTTAAAAGTGGGAGCTACTTGAACTTTGAAACAGCAGACCCTCCTGTTACTTGGTTTGTTGACCATCTGTGGATCCAAATTTAAGAAAAATCAAGGTATCAATTCCTTGAGGTAGGCTTTTCTCCCTTGATCCAGTTCAGCTACACTGACCGAAAGTCAGGACCACAAAAATGGGTGCTCTTATTGGCTGGCATCAAGATAATATTTTCTCTAGCATCCACCATTAATGGACATCAGGCACACTTCCCATATTCTAGAAATAAAAAATAAAGGCCACATTAGGTGCACGGTGAGTAGATATTGATAAATAAATAAATCATATTAGAATGTTGCTAATATGACTTAAGCTGTACACTAGATAGCGTTATCATTACTTGGGATTGGCTAGTACTGCGTTTTCCAAAAAGCAGCTAGCTTTAGCAGCAACTGTTTGAAGCAATAGCCCTGCATACAGATGCTTTGATTATGAGGGGACACTCCACACAGCGGCAACAGAGGGACAATAAATGCAGACAGATGCTTGTGGTATTGTGTATATTTATAAGTGTGTTTTACCTAGACTAGGATATGTGTATCTATGGTTACCCAGTCTCCATGAAAAACTCTTCTTCCATGGAAGGAAGTTCTGATTTAGAATGTGTAGTGTTGTTGAGGAAACTGTGAATGTAAGTAATCAGTAGCAGTTGATGGCGGTCTTTGGAGTTTCTTCCCACGACTAAACAAGAAGTTATTAACACCATCCTGTGTGGAGATTCTGTTTACCTGCTCACGAAAAATGAGAACTTCTCACTGGCTACAATTGGCTCTCCTACTCACGGTTTCTTGGAGAAATGTCAACACCATGGGCAGTTGTGAGTAACCTTTGCCTGTGCTCTTAATAGCACCTGTTTCTGTGCTGACTTTCATCTTCTTGGATCTGCATTTCAAATGCTTCCAGATCAGCCCGTATATTCTAGTAATCTATGAGACTTAAAACTCATCTTGTATATTTTAACTACACTAGTACATGCTTAATCAAGTTTATTCCTGCTGTGTTTTTACATCATTTACAAGACTTTCAATTTTGCTGTTTTACGGTTATTTCCCCAGAACTGCCTTGACTACCTTGTTACTATTCTCAAGTTTTATTGCGGCATATGTTTACATTTGAGCGCATGTGATTCAGAAACTCATTTAATTTCAAATCACGTACCTGCTAGGGACCCACGTGTGCGATTGGACTCTTGAAAGCACAGTATGTGGTGTCTTTCTCTTTTGCTGAGCTGCTCCTCTTGCACAAGCTGTGCCAATGTTATCTTGGAAAATCTACTTCGGCACACACATATTTAGACTTTGGTTTCACTTGAAACGCGTCTCTGTTGAAATCGCACACCATCCTGCAGCTGCCTCTTTGCCCAAGTTGGGGACGCACCTCTCAGGACTTACTGTCCTGCAGCTGCCTCTTCACGCAAGTGCGTGTTGTATCTACGTCACCAGTGCTTAATTTGTAAAATATGAAGTGCAGGTGCTCAATTTTTTCCCAGAAGCCACACCCACTTTCCTTGGTTCCACCCACTTCCGCCAGTGGCTTCACCCACTTACTCTAGTTGCTCCACCCCAGTGCTTAATTCGTAAAAAACATAAGTGCCAGGGTCCTTTTCAGGAGCTCACAACAGCTTGCACCACTCATTGCCCCTACAGAGCTGTCAATGACAGTACCAACACAACTACATACCATCTCACACCTAAAAATGATACGATTCCGACTATTTTTATGTATTATGACTTAAACACAGTTGTTGTGCTCTTGTGGGCAATATTTTACAGGCATGTTTGGGATTTTAATTTTAAGGTAAATAAAAATTAAGAAAAAAAAAGAGAGAGAAAGAAAAACAACTACTGAGGAAGTCATCCAAAACCGGCATCTTCCCTTTTGAAACAAACTTAAAAAAGACAAAATACAAGAATAATACAATTCAAATGTGTTTTAGACTGGTCTCATCTAGCCATAAATAATTAGTAATGCAAATAAAGACAGAACAGACTTGTTAAAAGGTGATACAGAGGACCTTCCAGAATCACAAATGAAGATCAAGTAAAGGAATATTTATTTCACAGAGTAAGGGGCAGAGCTGGCCTCAGAAATAGCAAGAGAGGGGCAGAATAGGGAGAAAGAAGGGGGAAGAGATGATTGGAAAAGGACGACGAAGAATAGAGCACCTGCAAGAGCGAGAAATTCGAACAGAAGTGGAGCGAGGTGCAAAATAGGAATGAGGGAAATTAAGCAACATTGCCATTAGGATGCACCGAAAGGCCCCAGAAATCCTTGCAACCCGTGCGCTTAATATTTTACAAGATAAGCATTTTGCACAATGCACCTCAATCATGTCTAGCAGCAAAACATGGCATCCATGCGCAGCTTCTCTGCTAATGCTCCTAAACAGTAAACTTGCTTTACTCTGATAACAAAAGCATAGAACTCCCACTGTTAATGCATGGCATAATAGAATGGTAAAGAAACACAAGAATGATGCGAAATCCACCACAAACACCACCCGCCCAGTATAGCAGCATTACACTTTTTTAATCTAATGAAAAGCATCCCGTTCCATCACAAATTTAGCCTGCACCCGTACATGCAAGGACTTGGGGGGAGGGAGGAAGGAGATATGGCAACTCTACACAGGCCTCCCATGAAACCGAAGACCAATTAATTTTTGTGAGATACAAGAGAGTAGCGTAGCCAGTGTGTCGAAGGTCCTAGTGCAAGGAAGGAAACAGGCCCATCACTGCTATTCAAATTTTAAAATACATCATTAAAGTGCAGTGGCCCCTTGCACCTCTGGGCCCGCTCCACCAATGGAAGCTACGCCCCTGAAATGGGAGTCTCAGGGTCCCTTTGTCACATTTTGAGAGAGAATCCGACTTTTACACAACCCATCACAAACACAACTCATGTCCCCCGCCGTAATGAGGAGCGTTTTGTTGAAAATGAAAGAAACCACAAAGGCCAGCCTCCTTACCTTCACGGAGTCTCCCAAGACCACCTCCATGGATGAGGCTGACACTGGCGAGGGGAGAAAAACAAACTAAACCAGGAGAATAAGTACCCGCAGGCAGATAACCCCGGGCACTCTCAAAGACAGGCCGCTGGAGCCAAAGAGACGAGGCTAGCGCTGTGAAATCGAGAGCACTGAAAGTCTTGGACTAAACCAGGGTTTCTGAGCCCAAAAGTGTGTCAGGGATTCAGGTGAAAGTGGCAGAGAGGGTTCAGGGGGAGCTGGCTGGGAGCCACAGCCACTGTATTATTTATTTTCAAATGTTCTTACAGGAGATGCTGCTACCTCTACATAGCTGCCAAGGTTTCAGATTGCTTATGTGTGACATATTCATAATTTCAGTGTACTTATGAGTGACATTCAACTACCATGAGTGACATTTTCTCGCAAGCAAAATCAAGCAATAAAGACAAGGGAAACACATATATCAGAAATTACCCGATTTGAGCAACACAAAACTCAAAGTATATCTTAAAACTGCTGCAAATCACCAGAAATGGAAGGGCACTAACCTAGTGTCTAGTTTACTTGTGCTCATGATCATGACGCGTTAAAAGTAAATTAAATAAGGATTGGAGAAGGTACCAGTGACACTTATTCCTCTGTAGCGAGCAGCATATGGCTGGACAGACAATAAACTAATCAAACACTGCAGTGAGTGTGTTTAATTCTTATATCACCGTGACTATCATAGCTGGCAGGTTTTTTAGACTGCTTATGTGGTTTCAGTGTCCGTATAGGTGGCATTCACTACATAACGAGTGACACTTTCTCACAACTAAATCTAAGCAGTAACTAGTATTTTTGTGATCCACTGTGAATTTTCGTTATGCACTGTAAAAACCCAGCTTCTGTAGTGAACAAGGCCAGACAAATGGAAAACCTTGCAATACAAACAACTCAACGTTTCCCAGATGACAAGTACATAAAGATGTGCCTCTAAATTAGCTGTACCAGAAATGGCCTTCTCGTAAAATGCACCTAAGTTAAATTTTTTCATCACTAGAAAAACCCAGAAGTTCCTGCCACATTGAAATAAATACGAAAAGGTACTAGCTATTACTGATGATGAACTATGCTTAAGAGTTGGATAATTTTTGAAAACAGTGATGCGTATACGTAACTCTATGCACCCTGATTAATGGACCTTTTTAAAATTTGTGTATATTCTGGCATTTTTAGCATTTTTGTATATTATTTTATGCTGTACTTTTATGGATACGTTGTTTTTATCCGAATAAAGTTCATATTGATTGATTGATTGATTGATTGAAATAAATAAAGGGTTCTGCTGAAAACAAAACAGCCCACCCGACGACCTACCAGCTGAGAGACGCCATCACAGATCTCAGCTGCTATGAATCAATAAAGATTAAAAACCATCTGAAGTTTGGTAAAGCTCATCAATTGATCCTAATAACACATCCAAAGTACCACAATCAACACCCTATCAACCAGGCACCCAAAGGGCGCCCAGAAACCTCCTTGTTACTATAAGCGCTATATCATCGACTAACACGAAGTGGACCCGGTGTACTCAACACCTCAAAAGTGTCTCAATCCTATAATTTGGAACGTGCTACATAAATACTAACACAGTACTTTAAAAAAAAATCCATATTAATATCTGCCCCACATGTTACCTCTTTAATAGGCCGAAATCATGCCTGAACTACCAGCACAAAGCTAACCTCTTCAGTTTTAATGTTTCCACCTCTACTGGGCCTCCCTCGTACCCCACTTTCGTTATTATACAGGTGGGACCAGGCCCGATTCTACACGGAATGTGAGGCCCCAACAACACTCTTCTCACTGCCCCTTGTGCCTAGAGTTGGCAGGTGATGCAGCAGAAAAACAAATTAAAAGAGATTGCCCGCCTTTGCCTAGTCACTGGGCAGGCCCCATCCCTGCTGGAATCAATCAGGAGGGCATCACTATTCCAGAGCCTCTCACTGTCCACGTGGGACCGGGACCTACAGGAAGGGTGTGCGAGGCCCAAACATTAAGTTGCAGACCGATCCTGGCATCTCAGCTGCCGAAGTGTGAGAGTCTCAGCTCGCACCATTTATTAGTTTCACAAGCTGACTGAGACCTGCGCAGTAATCTCACATACAAAGTTGTCAGCTAGTACTGTGAGAAAATAGCTTTTAAACACCCCCGGATCTTTTGAGATAGAAACCAAAAAGATATTAAGGGGACCAGAAACACACAGTTGTTCCGAGCCCGGGCCGCGGCCTCTCCAGGGCAGAACTTGTGAGATACAGCAAGTTCTGTAACACGGCAGCCCCACTGACTGCAGGCAGCTGCCCAAAGGAAATATTTGCAGTTTGTATGTAAAATACAAATAATTTAACACACACACACATACTCACTCCGGTGGTTGCACTGCACCCCTCTGTCTCACTTACTGCAACTTCACAACAGGTTTCTTCCTTGCATTCTGCTATTCATGCGGACCGCAAACCAGCAAGTACGAAGCCGCGCCTTCCTCAATACTTTCTTCCTGTCAGCAGGAAGTGACGTTCCCTGCGGCGCAATTAGCAACAACCTGTCTGGTCATTAGATACTACCTTGAATCTCATGACGGCAGGCTGCCATTTAGCCACCAGCCACGCTATGGGGAATTTTATCTGACTGAATACATGGTACATCTGGCATGTAGTTCAGGTATTACTTTAGCTCTAGAAAAAAAAATACCGTCTTTTTCCTCTATTAAAGTGGCCTCAGGACCATGACAGGGGCAGGAAGCGCGAAGCGGAGAGGCGGGCAGAAGTTAGAGAGTGGGGGGGAGGCGCTTGCTCGAGTAGGCTGAGTCTGCTCTGGGTGCTGTGGTGTTTTTGAAGCAGGACGGACGTGTTTACAGCTGGGGATAATGATGTTCAATCATCAGCCCTTATGTAGGAGCATGGGCAGGCACTGCTCCGCTGTGTGCTCTCAGGCAGTCCATCCCCAGAGAGGCTGAAATGGGCCTCGTAATAAAGCATGCTGCATTCAATGTGAAATATTTTACGGCGTTCACCGGGAAGACCCGTGTGAACTTAAGTGAGTCAATGTGGAGTCTAGACCCGGCCCTGAGAAATAGGTGCCGGTGCTAAGCACCGGAAAGCACCGGCACAAATTAAGCACTGTACGTCACATGGCACCATTCCCTAATGCATTGTGGCGCACCACATTCCAACCCTCCCCATTGGTATTCCCCTGTCACCCCATCCCCACATTCCACACCTGACAGTTTACCTTGCCTGTTTGTGCAGTTATGACTTAGCCAGCACTTTAACAGGACGTGCCTGGGGCTTCATGAATAAACTTATTTTTTCATCATACCACGTCTATGCTTCATTTCTACAAAGTGGCGATGAACCGAGTTGCGCCCCATTCAGCATACCTCAGATACGACCCACGGCAAAAAATTCAAGGTCAGCTTATGATCTAAGAAGAAGCCAGAGAAAAGCCCAGCAGATAAGCTAAATGCAAAGTTGCACAGCTGACCAGAGAAATCTCTGGCTTTAGATTCCTTTGCAGATATTATCATTGCAGAAGCAGCGACGAGTCAGCTTACTTATGGAGGCATTTTGCAAGGTTGCCTGAGACCGCGGCTGGCTGTGTGTTTGAGCGAGATCTTGTGAAGCAGACGTAGATGGCGTTATTGGAAAGGAGTTCTGGCCAAATTATCAAGGAACGGAGTTAACATTTTTACCGCTTCAGCGGCAGGAAACTGCCGCTAAAGCGGCGATAATGAGCTTGATAATATGCCCTCGTGAATTCCCATAGAAGCCCAGGTTCTGGTGTGAACATGGGATCTATGGGAATCAGCGGCATCACTAGGGTTGGTGTCACCCAGTGCGTTAACTCATGGTGTCACCCGTGTGGACCGCACCCCCCTAGTGACGCCACTGAAAAAAACATAAACTACGACTGGCCCACAGGCTGCTCATCCCGACGCCCACCATGATTTATCGAGGGATTTTCCTGCCTCCGCAGCATGTTTGTCTTTTAAGCCTGCATACCAGCGCTGTTTTTCTTTCCCTCTCTGCCCGCGTTTTTGCAGGAAAATGTTTTTCTCACTCCCAGAGCGAGCAGCTTAAGCAAGGCCTGCCCTAAGTGCCCTTCATTTTGTTTCCTCTGCGTTTTTATATATCTGCGCACCGTAGGTTGGTTTGCGTTGCCTGTTTGTTCATAATAAGGTTTAATTGTGTCTAAATGCTTCCCCAGCTGTGCACCTTTTCCCCGAGAATGCAAGAGGCTGTTTTTTGCTGGCTTGCTGCTCAGTTTTGATACGGCCTTCTAGATGTGCGGTCGTCCGATGCCCGAGATAACGTGTTGGAGGATATCAGAGTGTGAGAGATTGTGGAAGGGCACAGCAGCCCGCGATGAAAGACAGGGAGGCGCGCGCGCTGTACAGGAAGAGAGAGAGAGTGGCAGAAGGTAGCTTCCGACTGTCTGAAACTACCTGCAAACTAGTCCTCAGAAAAACATCATAATTCCCAACTGACCTACTTTCGAAAGGTCGCTTGACTACCAGAAAAAAGAACAATAATGGGGGTCCCATTATTTTGCATTTTGGTGTCACCCCATGTGGTGGTGTCACCCGGTGCGGTCCGCACCCCCCGCACCCCCCTAGTGACGCCACTGATGGGAATTCACAAGGGCATATTATCAAGCCCATTATCGCCGCTTTAGCGGCAGTTTCCTGCCGCTAAAGCGGCAATAATGTTATCGCGGTTCCTTGATAATATGGCCCCTGGTAAGTTGATCCTCGGCTGCTCCAGAAGTTATGGTGACATCATGGCAAATATTGTGAGGAAGCACGCTCGCAATGCAGCCGGCATGCTCCTGACACAAGCTTCACCGGCTAAAGAAAGGAAACATGAGCAAAGGTCAAGCATCCATCTTACAGCACAGTGAAATTAACAGTCAGGCTGGTGCGGTCTTCATTTTACTTACTCAGCTAGCTTGGCACTGATCATTGTGACGTGAGGGAGACTCTTTCAGTCCTCAACTGTGAAGCAAACCTGCGCTTATAAAAAAGATCGAGTCAATGAGAAGAACATTGCTAATACTCACTAAAATTGTATCTTCGAGAATTTAAACGGTGACATTGTAAATATTAATATTTTTATTTTTGTAATTGTAATGCGTCAGTTAAATATTCATTGCAGGGTTAATTTACTTACTTGAAATAATTTTAAACAACCATCACTTCTTTCATTCTTCATTTAATCCCTATCTAAATAAAAGAAGAAAGGAATTTTAGAGCAGTTTAAGTATAGAGAGGATATAAAAATAGTTAGAAAAAGTTTTGTGTCAAATAAGTTAGCTTACAAAATATTTTTAAAAAATGTGTGCATTGAATCTAATGAATCTAATTAACCCACAGCCATTTCTGCCCACAAAAGGTGAACCATGCATGCCCTGGAAAGAATGGAGAGAATATTTTTGTTAATATTTAGAAACCTTTGATGAGGAGGATTTCACACCAGAGAAAAAGAAAGAAACATTGTTGTATTGCGTCGGTCCGGGTGGTCTCAACTAGAGAAAAAACCAAGAGAAGGAGTTGATGTGTTTTCTAATGCGTTGGAAGACCTAGATGCACATTTTAATCCAATAGTATGCATCACAGTAGACAGATAAAAATTCTTCCAATGTAAACAGGGCAAAAATGAGAGAGTAGATGAGTATGTTTCTGCACTAAGAGGGTTAGCTTTAACCTGCAGATTTGGAATTTTACAAGAAGAATTTTTGCGTGATCAGATAATTATGCACACAAGCAATCCCAACATACAAGGCAAATTGTGGGCTAACGGTGAATCACCGTTAAAGGAAGTGGTAGCGGTAGTCAAAAAGCAAAACTTACTGGTAGATGTGCAAAAGCTGTACTTGAGGAACCCAATGAAGTAAAATTTCTCAGTAAGTCTGGAGACAATAGAAATAAGAATGCTGAAAGTAAAGTTAAACATAACCCTGATTGCAACCAAGAAAAAAAAGAGGTATATGAAAAGAAACAATCTTAGGGATATTCTGGAGGTAAACATGGTTCAAGAAAACGTTACAGGTGTAGTTCATGTGAGCATTTACCTAATTTCCAGAAATGCCCAGAGAAATAGCATAATTTGTGCATATTGCGGTATGATTGGGCATTTCACCAAAATGTGTAGGAGGAAGAATCACAATTCAGGCATGAAAGTGATGTGTGCGGAGTGAGGACGAAATAACTAATGTAGAATCTGAGGAGTCAGATTCACCTGATGTGAATTATATATTTTTCATAGACTACAACATTTTAGATGCGAAACTTGTAAAGGTGAAGAAACCCAATTGTAATGTGAACATAGGTGGTGTTCAGTTAGAGATTGTAGCTGACTCAGGATCACCTTTCACCATGTTAGTGAAAAAGTATGGAATCAAAAATTTGGATGAACACTTGGTTCACATCATGAAAAAAAAAATGTTGTTGTCAGGAGTTATACTGGGGATAGCATCAATTTTGTTGGATCAAGAACCCTTGACTTTCAGTTCAAATAAAGTACGGCTTGTTGTACACTTTTTGTTGCTAAGAAAGGACCATCAGTCCTCGGCTGGGGTGAACAAGGTGAACTTGGAATAATTTTTAGCCCTAACAGTTCTGAGCCAGTACTTTCACTCAATGGCATAGATAACTCTTGTAGAAAATTGAAAATATTTTTTCTGGGTTATTTTCTGGCTAAGTAGGCAATTTAAATGACTTCCAACACAAAATGTAATTAAAATAAAATGCATCACCACACATACACAAGGTAAGACATTTACCAATCTCAATCAGGGATGAAGTTAAGCATGAACTTGAGAAGTTGGTTGCTGAGGGCATAATTAAACAAGTGAAATCCGCAGAATGGCTGTCACCTTTGGTTGTTGTTAAACGGCCCACTGGTAAGGTCAGATTATGCATTAACCTTAGAGATAAAAATAAGAATATATTAATAGACCAATATCCAGTGCCACGCATACATGAAATGTTTGCAGCCACCAAAGGTATGTGTTGGTTCACAACTATTGACTTAAAATCAGCATACCACCAGGTACCACTGCATCCAGACAGCAAAAAACTCACATTATTTATAACACCTTTTGGTTGTTTTTGCTTTACTGGGATACACTTCGGCTTAGCTGCGGCTGCCTGCTTATTTCAAAGAATAATGACAAAAGTACTTGATGGGGTGGCAGTTGTAAAAATCTTTCAAGACGACATACTTATAATGGGAGGTAAAAAGGAAGAACATGATAGTAGACTTTGGCAAGTCTTGAAGATTCTTGAAGAAAAAGGCTTAACTGTAGAATTTAACAAATTCAAGTTTGCACAAAATGAAGTTGTATATTTAGGACATAGTATTAGCAAACACAGGATTTAACCAAAACAAGGCCTCATCAATGCAATAGTTCATTCACCCAGTCCTACTTGTAAAAATGACATGAGAGTATTCCTGGGATTAACAGAATATTATTCGTAATTCATAAACGAATTCTCAGAGAAAATTTACAATGTTCGGCAAGTACTAAAAAACAAATGCACATTTGAATGGCCCAGGACATGTCAGGGTGCCTTTACTATCATAAAAAGGGAAATCAGCAAGGCACCATTTAAAAAAAGTTTTGATCCCTCTGCACAGATCATCGTGACCACTGATGCAATTAACCAAGGTTTAGGCGCCGTATTGTCACAATGTGACAGAGATTGCAAAGAATGGGTAGTGGCTTTTGCATCACGTTTACTTACGAAGGCTGAGGAGAGATATTCAGTCATCGAACGTGAGGCATTAGCATGTACATGGGCGATTAATCATTTTCGGCTAGATGTCTGGGAATTCCACATGATCCTTTGTTCTAACCATAAGCCTCTTGTTGAAATATTATCAACTGCAGGTCTAGCCAATGCATCCCCTAGAATTAGCAAAATGTCTGCCAAACTACTTGACTACAATTATGAAATTGAATACTGGCCTGGTGTTAAAAACAGGGTTGCAGATATTCCAAATATTTGTTTGTGTTTATGGACATGCGTTCCAAATTGCCGGAGGTGGGGTGACCAGTGAGATTTAAACCTCCGCAGTATTCAAATTTTTAACTGAGGGGTTCGCAAGAGAAGGCAGTCCTAGAACAATTCTTAGGGATAAAGGGTTGCAACTAATTTCATAAGATATAGAGGGGCAGATTTACAAGCCCCTTGCGCCACTTTTGCGTCACTTTTAACATGGGAAAAGTTACGCAAAAGTGGCGCAAGGGGCTTGTATATCTGCCCCGGAATTTCTCGTGGGTGGAAGAGGTATATCTCATAAGAGGTGTGCCTTATATCATCTAGAAGCACACCGTATGATTGACTAGTTAAATAGAACATTAAGGGAAGCCATTAAAATTGCTAAAGATAAAGGAAGGGATTGGGTTCAGATGGTAAAAGAACGAGTGGAGGAGTACAGATTTATGCCTCACTCTCCCACAGGCATCAACCCCCTTGTGTTACTCAAGAAAAGAAGGCTATATCCTTTGGTTGATCATCCTTGGGTGAGAAACTACAGTACAGATGAGGTGAGGGCTGGTGAGATGATGGATACAATCAAGCTGAAGGAAGAGCAAATACAGAGTGAAAGAAAAGTGAGGTATGACAGTTGCAAGGCAACAAAGCCCATTCTCATTCATGTGGGTGATGTCAAAGTAAAGCTGCCTGAGAGAATCAGAGGACCATCACAACTTAGCAGATCATACAGGGTAACAATAGTGTTTAAAGGGGCTACCAAACTGGAAGATGGTCGCATCTGAAAATGTAATCACCCTATAGTAGTGGAGAAAAAAAGATGTTGTCAGTGTTTATTTTGTTAGGAGGGAATGTATGTGGGAATATGTATGGATAAAAGAAGAGAAAGATTAAACATCTTATTTTGTATTATATACATTTTTTCTGGATTACAAATTTCTTACTGTGCACACCTCCATTTGCTATCATCTCTAAAACCTGTTGGATAGTGGTACCGAACAACGGCAGGTACCGGATAAGTAGTACACTGGACTATACACTTTGTTTATACTTTGATTGAGGTGCGGTTGTCTCAGTCCACCATTGTTTCAAACTGTTTGTGTTATGCATGTGGTAATATGTATATTTATAAGTGTGTTTAACCTAGACTGAGATATGTATATCCATGGTTACCAAGACTCCATGACAAACTCTTCTTCGATGGAGGGGAGTTCTGATTTAGAATGTGTACTGTTGTTCAGGAAACTGTGATGGTCAGTTGTCAGTAGCAGTTGATGGTGGTGGCTAGAGTTTCTTCCAATGTATAAACAAGAATTTATTATCACCAAACTGCATAGAGCTTTTGTTTATCTGTTCATGAAAACTCAGGACTTAAGACCATGATTAAATATAGGCCTGTGTGGAGGTCTCCTATGCATATCTCAGCAAAATGACCAGAAATCTCTGCCATGCTACGTGGAGTTCCGCAAGCAGCCGAGTGCGTTAGGTTGCACCCTTCGTGCTGATCTTAGCGCTGGGTTTGTGTCCCACCCTGGAAAATCAGTGTGAAGGGCACCATGCACAGAGAAAGAGGCACTGCTTCTTTCTGCCGCTCAAGTAGATGTTCTACTCAAGCGGAAGCTTCATCAAAGAGAACAGAAAGTTTCTCAATGCAAGTAGCAGCGGCCATCCGCGACCTCCCACATTGAGAAATCTTGCCAGGAAGTAGTGTGTAGTAAGATTTTCCTCGCTCACCAATTTAATGTTGCCGAGCGAGGAAAAAACTCCGTTATGCAGAGTGGAGTTTTTTAGAACTCTGTGCTCTACATGGGTCACAGAGTGGGTAAACCTCCACAAACTCTGTGAGGGGAGCAGAATTTCACAGCACGGCCTAATTAATTAGTGCTAGTATAAATGTTTTCAAAATGGTTGTCCCTCCTACTGGCCAACCCTTTTAGTGCTGATGAATATTCATGAAGTCAGATATTAGCTGTGCTGTTGTGTGTGTCCTTACGTACATTAAGCACACATTGGTGTGATGCCTATGCTTTGGTACGTAAATTGTATCCCTTGTATATGATGAAATATTCAGGACACGTTACGACCAGTCATTATGAAGATCAACATATTTGGTTACCAACATGGAGAACTGGAAGCAATTTCATCATGACCAAAAAAGGATCTCAACAGCATCTGGAAAGTAAATGTGAGAGAAGCAATATTCAGCAGTCATAAGACATAAACACACCAGTCTTGTGTAAACAGATAGAAATGTTAAGGTGACCTGATCCTCTGGAGGGTTGTGTTATGTTATAGGGGTGCACTCCTGATACTCCACCTGCTCGTTTTAATATTTTTAAATGTATGGAGATTAACTAAGTGGTGCTGCACCGCTGCGTGTGCCGTCTACACACGTTTACAGAAACTAACAGTTTATAACAAGTACACAGACTTGGATGCAATGCGCACTGTTCACAATCAAATTAAACAAATGTTTTACCTATAATATAACACTCTCTGCTATTTATCATATTACAGTACTTATTTTTATTCAATCAGTATTCATTAGTACTTCTGTCAGTACTTTGTCATCATTTTTGGTACCATGGAGTTAGTACCACATATTTATTTCACACACAACTAAGGGGCCGGTTCCGATGTCGGACGGACTCAGGTCCGTCCGACATCGGTCAGGAGCCGTAACCGACCGACCTGCTGTCATTGGTTACGGCCCTGCAAGTACGATGAGACCGAACAGGGTTCGGTCGCACTTGTATACTTCACAGTGCAAGCATGCATTCCGAGCGGAATGAATGCTTGCATTGTGAAAAGCAGGGGTGAGTTAATCCCTGCACCCTGTGGCCGGCACCCCGAGGTGCCTGCCACTGGGTGCATGGATCCACAGAGGGGCACCATAGGTGCCCCCAGGCTGCCATTTGGCAGCCTCGCACCCATGGGGGCCCTACAGGGGGCCCCCTGAAGACAGTTTCCGACTACCTTTTCGTGCCGGAAATACCGGCACAAAAAGGCAGTGAAAAACTGCCATCGTTCTCCCTTGGTCGTAAAGAGGCGGCCGGGGGAGTACTGAGGAATTTCCGGAGGGCGGACTGGCTCTCCGAGCCTGTTGTCAGCCATCCGGAAATCCAAGTTGGATTCCTTTCCGACCGAACCCATCGGAATGGCTTGGTCGTAAAGGAATCCGACCGACACGTTCCGATTCAGTCAGAAGGGCTCCGACCATCATTCGGAGCCCTTCTGGACGAAATCGGAATCGGCCCCTTAATGTTATGAATTCCTTTGATACAAAATTCAAAATAAATGAAACATCAGAACATTACATAATACACAATATTATGATCATGTTCATTTTCATGCCCGATGCATTTTGGGATGTCAGTGTCCCTTCCTGAGGGGCATATCTGAAAACCCTAAAGAAATAAGCAATATTTAAACAATAATACTTTAAACTTGGACCTTTAGATTCTCATGCCATTTCATGATTCATGCTGCTGTTGATCAATGTAAGCATGTGAGTGTGTATTGTTAATAGTATCCAGGGTATGCATGCTATAGCAAGCATGCACTGATGACCATACTGCGACTAGCAATATTTTAATACACCCATTGTTATCCAAAATGCAATAAAATGCTAGTCACGTGCCCAATCTTACCTCTGAAGATCCCACACAATGTAGGATCCATATATAAAATGGCAGTCAGTTATGTAACCTGCGAGAAAAATTCCAAGATATGAAGTAAATGCCTCACCAACACACTGCCCTGCCAGTGTGGTCAAATATGCGAGCTCACGCATACCTCCGCAAAAAGAGTCCTGTTGTAGATAATATGAAATGGTTGATCACTGTCCCTGTAGAAATAAAACCTTACATCAAGAATGCGGTCATGTTTTGAAGCTACATAAAAACATAATAACAATAAAGGTCTCACTCTCAACACATCGTGTTCGGTGAAAATGCCAATCGTAAAACATAACCACGAATCTCTCTAAACCTCAGTGTTGAAACCATGTTCTAATGTGCACTGCAGCAACCTGATATGCCAAATATTCACAATGTTAAACTATTATATATGGGACCAGAGTCCACCCCGCTTACCGGTAAACTAAAGCTGATCTCCACCCGGCACGAGACACCGGCGTCCCGCAGAGTATCTTGTGCACTGAGAGCCACGTTTAGAAGAGCTGCGGTGCTAACAGTGAAGACAGACTCCCATCATCTTCTCTGCCATAGACTAGGTGCCAAAAACTGCCGCCATGCGGGAACGTAGTCTCAGTGTCAGATTAGAATTAGAATGCAGTCACATATGTACTGGGATAAAGGCTGACAATAGGTTTTCAAGAACAGAGTGAAATAAATGGAAGAGAATACCCGATCATGATGCAAAAATAGGGTGAATATAATACTGATACATAATATCCATTGCTGTGCGCAAGTGGGTATTAGTATATGTTAATGTATATAAAACTGCCGAAAAAGGGATATCTGTAAGAATGTTACAATGCAAAACAATGCTCATAAGAGTAAGAATCTGAAAGCTAATGTGCAAAGTCCTCCACCAGTAAACAAAAGTTTGGCCGTCCACCCAACGAATAGGTGCTAGCCTAAGCTAAGGACATTGAACCGCTAAAAAGGAGATGCTCTGTAGCTGTGAGAACAAGAATAATAGATAATAGAAAGAAATGACTGCCATTCAATGCTATAAATGCGATCAACAAGAAAAAAGAGCCAAAAAAATCAGAGAGCTGTCTACTATGCTGATCATAAGAATGGATAACTATAAGCTGACCAGAATGAGCAAGAGGATTAGGTGATGTGCACATGATGTGTGGAAAAACTTTCCTCTATATGGTGAGAAACGCCAAATACACATAGTAGGAAGATCCATGGGCGGAAAAACAACATCACCAGCCCTGCATGTTATCTTGTGTCCGTAAATAGTCTGTGGGTGAATAGAATTGTGATAACAAACTTTATTATTCTATTGTTTGTGATAGTGATTCCATCCACCAGAATCTGACATGCCGACTAATGATGTAAGATATGTGGTAATGCGATGGTGTGTGCTCTATTTTAAAATTGTGGATATATATATTGGAAATTGTCTTGCATGGTATCACAATCTCATTCCTGTTGCAATGAATAAATAGGCCCTATGATTCTTTATATAAAGCAACTCATGTCAATCCTATTGTTGAGACCACCTCTCGGTAGCAATGTATCCAGTCTTTTGATCCAATAGATCTCCCATTGTAACAGGGATTGCTATTGTCAACTCCAGGCACCACTGACACTGTCTTAATTATTTGGTATCTTAATTGTGATATTGAGTGGTTAGCTTCTTGCCAGTGAACAGATATACTGGATGTTTTATTTTTTGTCCTTATCGTACTCTTATGTTCAGTTAGTCTTACTTTTATTTTTCATTCCGTTTTTCCCACATACGCTTTGCCATTTGGGCATTTGATGCAGTAAATGACATTGCATGTGTTACAATCAGCTGTATGTCTGAGTTGTATGCTTCTTCTTGAGATGGGATGTGACAAAATGTTTCCTTCGATAACATTATTACAATGTATGCAGTTAAGGCATTTGTTGGTCCCTTTCTGCTCATCCTCATTGTATTTATTATACGGTGTCTCCAGTAATTTGCAAATATTCTGGCCTCTTGTATAGGCGTGCAGTGATCTGTTTTTAAATAAATCATTGAAGTCTGGTTCATTTTCCAGGAGCTCCCACCTGGTAATAATCTTTTTTTTGATGGCTCGTGAACATGTTGCAAATTTGGACACAAACACAGTGTGTTATCCTTGGACCTGCTTGTTTTGGTGAATAGTTCTATCCTCTCTTATTTGTCCACCCTTTTAATGCTTTCCAGCAGTATCTCTTACGGGTAACCTCTTTGGGTGTATCTTTGCTTATATTCTGCAATCTTTTGAGTGCACATGCCTTGGTCTGAGCAAATTCTTTTAATTCTGGTAAACTGCGAGTATGGTAGGTTGTTGATTAAACTTCTTGGATGGAAACTGGAAAAAGCCAATGCATTGTTGTGGTCAGTGGGCTTTGTGTATATCTGCGTTTGAAACACTCGTCCCATTGGTTTCTTCATAACCAGTACATCAAGAAAGTTGATTTGTTTGCCATCAATGGTGTATGTGAATTTTATCCTGGGGTTGCGTGTATTCAAAGATTGTATTATCTCTTCAAGTTTGTTTCTTGTGTCAGTCCAAATGACAAAGATATCATCGATGAACCTGCAGTACAAGGCTATTTTAGACTGCCCCCTAGAATTGCTCATGATGTGTTGATCTTCAAATTGGGCCATAAAAAGTTTGACATATGCAGGTGCCACTGAAAAACCCATCGATGTTCCCCTGAATTGTGCATAAAAATTGCCTTGCCATGAAAAATAACTGTGGTTCAAGCAGAAATATAGTAACTCCAATAAAAACACCTTTTCTGCTTTAACATCATGTGATCGTAGTAGTGCCCACTCTACTGCTTCCATTCCTGCCTCATGCTTCTCTGAGTGGATATGTCAGTGGTGCCCCCCTAAACATCCATGTGGCAGGCACCATATGGTGCCTGGCACATGGTGTAGGGATGTTTGTAAACATGAGAGCCTGGAAATCAGAAGGAGTGTGGGGGATTTGCTTTTAAAGGACGGTTTCCTCATTCCCCGTAGGTGGGATGCTTCATCATCGGGTAACCTCCTTGCACTGCAAATCTAGTTGCAGTGCAGGCTACAACCTCCTCTCTAAGAGGGAGGAGCTCAGGGACATTTTGAATATAGCGAAGAGGTATCCTAAAACCTTGAGATGAGCAGGGTGTGGAGGGAATGTGGTGAAAAAGTTAAAGTGAGCTAAAAGTAACTCTTTGATGTGTTGAACAAACTTTAATGACACACACAGAGGTCAGGATTATAAAGGTTGAGCTATGATAGGAGAATTCCACCCTGAGTTCCTCCCTCTCAGAGAGGGGGTTGTAGCCTGCAGTGTGAGGAGGGACTCCATCGCACTCCTTCTGATTTCCATACCCAGGTTCTCATCTGTGTGTTTTCTGATCGTGGTTGAGGGGAGTCGCACTCTGCTGGTCTTTAAACCTCCTAAGGTCTCACTTGTATGTCTTTTATGTTTGTAAACATGCCTATTGCCATTGGGCTTCTGCTGCGTCCGTTTTCCAGGCCACAGCACAAGCCTTAATGGCAAAGGACATTGCGTAGGCCCAGAGAGGACGGGGGCCCCCAAAGTCCCTTTCCAACAGCCTTTCAATGGCAGTCGGACCACTGTACAAAGGCTATCAGAAAGGGACATAATAATCCTTATAACGGTGGGCAGGCACCGCCCCTATATTAGGGACCACGACCTGACCTGGGTCCAGTAAAGCGTCGGTCAGTTCCTCCGACCGATGCTGTCCAACTGACCTCATCATAATGCAGTGGTTGGACCGCTCAGTTTGATGTCAGTGGGACCGCCACTTATGGCTTGTTGGTGGCGGTGTTACTGAAATCCTAATCAGGCCCATGGTCTATTCCTGTTTTGATAATAGTGAAACAAAATTGCTGTTTCCAGCATTTATTATGTTACAGGTTCACAGTGTAAGTGATCTAATGACAGTAATCTATAGGTGTGGTAATATAATGTTGTGCTATGCGGTATGGAAATTTCTGTGTGCTGTTTATGAATGGTCAGCAGAGTGGATCGGCTAACTGCATTTGAGATATGGAATACGAACATTGAGGCTTCCTAGTTATAACTTCTTTTTTGCACAAATATATTTGTATGCTGTATTGCCAAAGTCACACCCATTACAAAAGGAATGGTATTTTGTAAAATAAAATTACACTCAGAAAATGCTCACAGAGGCATTTATATATGCATAAAATCAAACTGAGGGTTGTAAATCTTAAATGTGATGTTGTGCATTTAATTTGTGCTTTTGTTTGTGGATCGGCGAAGGATTCAGGACAATGAAAAATATATTTTTTTAAATAATTTAAAATGAATATTATCTAGCGTTTGATAATTGAGTGGCTTTTAGAAGAGCCTTTGGGTTTATTGTATGTAGATGATTACTAAACATAAAGCAGAATGCAGTCTATGAAGTTCTCAAGTATTATCCTGCTGCCTTTCTCAGAGAAATGTACTCCATGTCAAAACGCGAATTGTTTTTGTAGATAGAGCCTATGTTGTAGTCTCTAAGGAATGCAGAAACTGTTTTATTTGTGGACAGATTTTGCCTGACCATTTCTATTTCTGTCTTTAGCAAATGTTGGAGTACACCAAGGCAATGCGAGGAAAAAGTGCCAACACGTGCCAAAGGTCTCCTTCATTGCGATTTCCAAACCTACATCAGTACGAGCACTATAGAAATGAATCGAGAAAGAGCAACAATCCAGCAATTATGGATAATTTAATATTAAAAGGCTAAATATAACTGAAATCTCTAGTAAATAGTAAGAAAATCTGAAAATTGACACTGAGTCATTCAATTGAGGTCACCTAACTGTAACTCGTGCCCCCGCAATGCACTGCTGATGATATCACATGTTACATCACTCATGACATGGTCAGTGACATCACTCATGACATCACTGATGACATCCCAAATGACATCACTGATGACATCCCAGATGACATCACTGATGACATCATCCAGTGACTGTGTGTTTCCATAAAGTTTAAATATGTAAGATATATTTATTACCTACTGGCGGTCGCCAGTAGGTAGTTATAGTTAGGACCCTGTTTCCATAGGAAAACAGCAACATTCTATTTTGAATGACTTTGGCGCCGGTCGACGAATCCTCGCGAAATTTTCAAAACTAATGGGGCGCTACGGTCTGCTCCTACCCTGAAAGTCTCGGGGGGATTCGTCAAGCGGGGGCCGAGATAAAAGGGGGGTCCCAAAACGCGTTTTTCCCATGCATTTTTCCATAGGACCTTTAGACACAGCTACAGCCCGAACGGCTAAACAGAGTTCCTTGAAATTTGGCAGAGAGGTAGTCTACAGGTCAAGGAAGTGCCTTTTGTAGGTTTGGTGTAAATCTGTTCAGTAGATTCTGAGAAAATAGCCTTTAAATCAATATATATATCTGAGCCAGCTTACGGTGAGCTTACGGTGCGCTTACCGTACGCGTACGGTGACGTGCGCGAGCGCGATTCTGATTGGCTGTTAGATCTTAGTAAACATTCGAATCGGTCGAAACCAGGAAGAGGCGGCCGCCATTTTGTGTGTTTCACTGAGAAAATAAAGGGTGATAACTTGAAAAGGGGGCAAGGAAGAGAGTTACAGACCCCCTAACATTTGAAAGGGGGTCAAAGAAGGACAGAAAAGTACAAAAAAAACATTTATTAATTTTAAAAAATATCGCGGGGTACGCGTACGGTAAGCTCACCGTACGCGTACGGTAAAAAAAAAAAAAAAAATGAAATGAAATGCAGATTTAAGTGTTTAGATATCAGGGGGCTCTAAAAAGAGCCGTTGTGTTTATTAAGTGATTTTTTAGTGGTACCTACAAGTAAGTACCGATGCAGAGTCTAAGGTTCAAGAGGAAGACTCTGTTCCCTTCATCAGTGAAGTGTACACCATCTCCTCTATAAATGTCTTGCATGTCGTAACGCAAGTTGCTGTGGTAAATGGAACCCATACCATAGTCACGGAGGAAAGCAGAAACAGATTTGTTGAGGTGCTTTCTTGCTTTGTCAATCTGTGGACAAAAATGATTGGACCAGTTCCATTTTTGCCTTTGGCATATGTTAGAAAACACAAAGGCAGTTTTAGGGAAAAGTGAAAACAGTTGAGCAAAGGTCTCATTCATAAGCATTTCCAGACCTACCCCAGTCAAAGTGCCTAGGTCATTGCCACCACAGTGCACTATTATGAGGTCAGGGTGTTGGATTTGCATGAAGGATTTCACCAATGGCATCAATTGGTGCCACTTTAACCCTCTCTGACCAATCCATTTAATGTCTACATTTGGCAAAGCAAGGTCTCTCACCATACCTGTTTTCTCTGCATACTTTTCACTCCAGAAGACATAGCTGTGCCCTACAATCCACACTGTGAACATCTTCCAAGGAGATCTGGATGCACTCAGGAGGTGTAATTCAGTAGAATGGTAAAAAGAAATGAAAGACCGTTTGGAAATGGAGGCATACATATTTTTTTTAAATAAAAAGAACTGATTGGCTGTTTCATACCATTCTACACTAAAAACTAGGCTGTGTGTGTCAATTTATAGAAGCATGATTTGTATTGGTAAAGAAAAATGTGTTACCAAAGAACAGTACTATGGATTTGCTGTTAGGTTTGAAAAGTCAAGCACTCTTGCACTTTGAAAATGAAACATTGTCTGCTGAACTTCTGACCTGACTCCACACAGCAGTGTTCCATGAGCTGTTGCTATGGTAGCAGGCAGAAGTCAAGTTGGGGGAAGGGTAGTAGGCAGAAGTCAAGTTGGGGGAAGGGTAATTTTTGAAAAGGGTTGGTTTTCAACCAATAGAAATGTGTGATTACATTTGAAAAAAAGGGGGAAGCACTGAGATTTGAAACTAACATGTATATGTGTGGAAAAAGAGAGGGAAACATTGCCATTATCTGGTTCTGCTGAGAGGAGAGAGGTGTACAGAACAGAGATCCTGGCTCTGATAATCTGCTGTTTGAGTGCCACATTTCTTTCACAACTAACTAATTTTAAAGGTGAGTTAAGAGTTTGAGAGGGGATGTATATGGTAAATTAAGAAATGAATAATAGCATTGGAATTCCTTTTGTTGAAGTTGTGTTTATCATTTTGTGTTTTGGGAGAAATTTAAATGTGAGGAACATGTAAAATAATATGGACTATGTTTTCACCATAAATTAAGGTGTACTGGTATACATAAGGAATACTTTTAGGGTTTGAGGTTCCAGTCAGTAATGGAAATACATTCAGCATCACTAAGGCTGGTTGCCCTTGCTGGAGTGTAGTCAGTCACCCAGGTTACAGATGTTGCTGGTCTCAGAAAGCTGTTTGGTATTGCTCTGGTGATTTTACATTTGCATTAGATGGAAAGGGGGAGCTATTTTTTTATGCAGAAGCAGACTCTTAGCACACAGCCAGCTGCTTATCCTGTGGAATCATGCACAGTATTCACAACCGAGTGGGGTTTGAGGTTGCAGTCAGTAATGCAAATACATTCAGCATCACTAAGGCTGGTTGCCCTTGCTGAAGTGTAGTCAGTCACCCAGGTTACACATGTTGCTGGTCTCAAAAAGCTGTTTGGACATGTGCTTTTTTGAGAATATGAAAAGTGGATTCAAAATGTGTCAGACTGTAAAAGTACTTATCACTTGCCAAAAAAAAGAGTAGTAAGTGTGCTTTCAAAATGGCAAAGAAATTTTGTTTTCTGACTAATATGAAAACATGACTCTGTGTGCAAAGAGGAATTACAGGCAGAGATTTATTGCGTATTGCTCTGGTAATTTTACAGTTGCATTAGATGGAAAGGGGGAGCTATTTTTTTTGTGCAGAAGCAGACTCTTAGCACACAGCCAGCTGTTTATCCTGTGGAATCATGCACAGTATTCACAACTGAGTGGGGTTTGAGGTTGCAGTCAGTAATGCAAATACATTCAGCATTAGTAAGGCTGGTTGCCCTTGCTGGAGTGTAGTCAGTCACCCAGGTTACACATGTTGCTGGTCTCAGAAAGCTGTTTGGTATTGCTCTGGTAATTTTACAGTTGCATTAGATGGAAAGGGGGAGCTATTTTTTTTGTGCAGAAGCAGACTCTTAGCACACAGCCAGCTGCTTATCCTGTGGAATCATGCACAGTATTCACAACCGAGTGGGGTTTGAGGTTGCAGTCAGTAATGCAAAATCATTCAGCATCACTAAGGCTGGTTGCCCTTGCTGGAGTGTAGTCAGTCACCCAGGTTACACATGTTGCTGGTCTCAGAAAGCTGTTTGGTATTGCTCTGGTAATTTTACAGTTGCATTAGATGGAAAGGGGGAGCTATTTTTTTGTGCAGAAGCAGACTCTTAGCACACAGCCAGCTGCTTATCCTGTCGAATCATGCACAGTATTCACAACCGAGTGGGGTTTGAGGTTGCAGTCAGTAATGCAAATACATTCAGCATCAGTAAGGCTGGTTGCCCTTGCTGGTGTGTAGTCAGTCACCCAGGTTACACATGTTGCTGGTCTCAAAAAGCTGTTTGGACATGTGCTTTTTTGAGAATATGAAAAGTGGATTAGAAATGTGTCAGGTTGTAAAAGTACTTATCACTTGCCAAAAAAAAGAGTAGTAAGTGTGCTTTCAAAATGGCAAAGAAATTTCTTTTTCTGACTAATATGAAAACATGACTCTGTGTGCAAAGAGGAATTACAGGCAGAGATTTATTGCGTATTGCTCTGGTAATTTTACAGTTGCATTAGATGGAAAGGGGGAGCTATTTTTTTTGTGCAGAAGCAGACTCTTAGCACACAGCCAGCTGTTTATCCTGTGGAATCATGCACAGTATTCACAACTGAGTGGGGTTTGAGGTTGCAGTCAGTAATGCAAATACATTCAGCATCAGTAAGGCTGGTTGCCCTTGCTGGAGTGTAGTCAGTCACCCAGGTTACACATGTTGCTGGTCTCAAAAAGCTGTTTGGACATGTGCTTTTTTGAGAATATGAAAAGTGGTTTCAAAATGTGTCAGACTGTAAAAGTACTTATCACTTGCCAAAAAAAAGAGTAGTAAGTGTGCTTTCAAAATGGCAAAGAAATTTCGTTTTCTGCCTAATTTCAAACCATGACTCTGTGTGCACACAGGAATAGTTTTTAGATATTTAATTTGTGAAGGTGTTATTGTGATTTTCACTTGTAGGAAAGGGGTACATAGTATTTTAAGATTTGAAAAGATCATAAAAAATGTAGTAATATATTTAAATAAAATAAAGGAATTTTTTTTTAGTTTTTTTCATGTATTGCTGAAGAGCAGTGAACAAAATTTAAGATGCCTACAAAATCCAGACAAAGGAAAAACCTAAAAAAAAATCTATATTTGAAGACAACTGGAGGACCTAAGTTAGCTGGAGATGCTCATGTTGGGAAAAAGAGAAAGTCTTCTGGTAAGCAGACAAAAGATTTTTTAAAGAACATCTTCAAAAAAAGGAAAAATGTACAAAATGTCTGTACTGGAAAGAATGTTTTAAATAGAAAAGAACAGGAAAAAATTGAGCATTTAGTTAATGCAAATATACCTTCAGAAACAATAAAGATTAATTTAAACAGAAAAACAGCGTTTAAAGAGATACGTAGAAAAATGTTTCAGAGAAGAGTTATGTCCAATTTGATAAAGGATGTGAAGAAATATAAGCAAAAGGCTAAATTTTATAAGAGAAAAAAAGAAATTGAAGCCATTGCAGCTAAGGCATTAGAATTAAAAAGGAAACTATTCATTTTAATTTTGAATAGGATGCGTACATTAGATAAAATGGTTAATGTACTGAAATCACAAACCAAAAGGAAAAGAGAAGTGAAAAGAACAAACTTTGTCAAAGTGTTTTTAGGAGAATGGATGCATAGTTCAAGTAGTGAACCTTTTTTTAATGAAGAGAGTTATTTTCAAAGTAATACTTTGCTGCATGCAGTTGACACCAGAGGTCGTGCTTACGAAGTGAAAAATGGTTGTATAATGGAGAAGGAGAAAATGGTTCCAAGAGATGAGGTACAAGTGATGGCGGATGAGGCTATGGGGAGACGTCCTAAAGCCCCAGTGTACACTTGGAATTGTAGTAGTATTTGCACTGTGCGTCAGGAATCTATTGATAAATTTCGTGAGTTTCTAAGAGAATATAGTAAAAAAAGTGTAAAACAGAAGATTAAGGTGCTTCAAAGTCTAGATCCATGCAGAGTGAGAGAGAATACTGGTTTGCAGGGTCATTCTCTGGCTTGTCTATCTATAAAAGTGTGTAAAAGTGTTTTTCATCATTTTAGGATGCTGGCTGTTCATCATACTGAAATGAGAAAGTTTGTGAGACGGTTGTATTTTGCTAAAAGTCCAGCAATAAAGTGAGATGAATTGAATAGGGCTCTGTTCCGTGGAACGGTATCAGATGTAGAGAAGGTTATTGATGAAATTCAGTTTTGTTACTTTGGTCCAGAACAAGAAAGTTCAGAAAAGGACACAGTAAATGAGGAAGAAGTGGAAGAGAATGTAGAACCCTCTGTAAGTAAGACATTTAATGATCACATAACAAAATTTGCAATAATCTCTAATGAAAGACCAAATATTACTTGTATTTGTTGCCGCAGAACTCATTATAGAAAACAAACCAGGAATGTTGATCTCTACAGAAAAAGTGAAAATGAAGATAATTATAAGTGGAATGATTTTGCCACATATATATTTCTTGAAAATTGTTTTCAATTGGGTGAAGATCAGCGTATTTGTAAATACTGTTACAACAAGTTAGAAGAAAATAGAATGCCGACCAGAGCTGTACATAATAATTTAGAATTGGATGTTATTCCTGCCGAACTTTCTGAATTAAATACATATGAGTCTATACTTATTCAATGTGTTCATCCGTTCCAGACCATAGTACGTATGGAGCCCAAAACTGGTAAATTACCTCTTTCTGATTTACTGAGAGGTTTAAAAGGTAGAGTGGTGTATTTGCCCTTGGATTTGAAAAAAAAATATGGAAACTATTGATGCAGATACTTTGGAAACTGAACCATTAGTTATTCTGGTTAATGGTGTACCTACAAAGAATAAAAAGATTTGGCAGGAGCTGGTAGATGTACGGAAAGTTCAAAGAGCAAATTTGTATTTGAAAAGGAATAACAAATGGTATGAATCAATTTATATAGAAGAAGAAGATTTACAAGAAGACACAGAAACACCAACTGGACAAATTGAAAAAGTGGACAAGTCAAAGGAAGAAGAAATTTATGAACATTTTAGCATACATCCTCTTCATTCAAAAGAAGTTATGGGAGACAATATTGATCTGTTTCAGATGAGGAAAGCAAAAGGAACTCCCGTGAGTGTATGGGAGGAGAGCTTGGAAGCTCGATGTTTTCCCCAGCTGTTTCCTACAGGAAAAGGAGGACGATACGATGAACGTCCAGAACAGATTCTAGCTTCTGAGTATCGGACTACAAGACTATATGCAGAAGATCCAAGATTTCGACAAAGTATTCCTTATTTATTCCATCTTTTATTTGAAAGCGACTTGTCTGCATTATCATATGCAGTAAATCACATTTTAAAAAGTGGAGTACATTTACAAAATGTGTCTGCTAAGGATTTTATGGAGAAAGTGCAGCACCGAGATGTTCATTTGGAAACACAACTCATCAATCTGATGGCTTGTCAGCGTGGGACAAATGAATATTGGTACCGACGCCATGGTGAATTAAAATGCATGTTACGAAATTTAGGAACACCAACATGGTTCCTTACCCTAAGCTGTGCTGAGTACGCTTGGGATGATTTACTGGATTTTCTACGAGAGGCAAATTCAAACATTAAAAACATCGAATACAAGACAGCAGGAGAACTGTGCTCATTGGATCCGGTTAATGTTTGCAGATATTTCAATCATAGATTTGAGGCTATGATGTCCTTCATACGCAATAAAAAAAATCCACCTCTTGGAGAAGTAGAGGATTTCTTTTGGAGAAAAGAGTACCAGGCAAGAGGTGCTCCTCATATTCATATGCTGTTGTGGATCAAGGATGCCCCAAAGTTTGGAACAGATACTGATGAAGCAGTGTTATCTTTCATTGAAGAATATGCAACATGTGCTATACCAAAAAGCACAGAAGAGAAAAAGCTAAAGGAGCAAGTTTTACGTTTCCAAAGTCATCGGTGTGGAAAATACTGTCGACGGAAATACAAGAGCAAAGATAAATACTACATTAAATGTCGATTTGGATTTCCTAGACCTGTTCTTTCAAATGGAAGAGTAAACAGTTTTATGTCATCTGTGAGACATACTATCACAAGAAAATCACCTAAGAATACCTACAACCTTAAAAGAAAAGAAGAATCAAAAAATATAAATGACTACAACCCAGTCATTTTATCCATGTGGAATGCTAACATGGATATACAGTATGTAGCTGACAATTCCATTGCTGTTGCTCGATATGTAACGTCTTACATTACTAAATCAAAAAAAACTGAATTGAAGGAAATGTGGGAAGAGATTTCTCACGAGAAGACTGTCAGTAAGAAGCTGTACAGTTTCAGTTTAAAGATGTTATCGCATCGAGAAATTGGATCCTTCTGCAAGTCTCTACTCGAAATCAAGAAGAATAATTTGGGCAAGTTTAGGCCTTGCAGCAATGAGAAATCGGGTACTGAAATCTGTTGGAGAAATTGAATATTTGGCCGAGAATGACCCAGAAAGTACAGATATTTTGAAATCAAACATGTTGGACACATATTATCCCAAGAGAAGTCATCATCTGGAGAACATGTGTCTCTATGAAGTGCTGCAGAACTACATTTATTCACGGAAAGCTGCAGAAGACATCAACAATGGAAAATATAAAGTCATTGGTGAGGAAGGATGTTTGGTGAAGCAAACAAAAGGAAGTTTGATAAATCACAGGAAGCTGAGTTGTGACACTACTGACAAAAAGGAATTTTACTACTTGGCTCTTTTACAGCTATTTAAACCATGGCGTACAGAGGATGAACTACTGGGAGAATTTCAAAGCTATGAAGATTCATTTAATGCTTGCAAAGACAGCATACAATGCAGTACATTCACAACTTATGTGGAAATGTTAAATGAAGAAATTGAACAGGAAACTACAATTGCAGCTGAAGTAGCTAGAGACAGTTCTCAAGACAGCCAAAGTTCAGGAACACTCAGTCAAGATCCCCTAGGACAACCAATCGTTGAAAATGAAGCTGCAATAGCCATGAATGAAGTGGAAACGGCTATGAATCAAGCTCAAGAAGAATTTATAGACTTACCAAATTTGGAAAGACAACTGAATGAAGAGCAGCAACAAATTTATGAAGAAATCAGAAACAAAATTGATCACGGATTACTACATGAAAAAAAAGAGTGCTCATGCACATCATTTCATCCAATCAGGATGTATGTAAGCGGACAAGCTGGAACTGGAAAAAGTTTCCTAATAAAAGTCATCAGAAGCTACCTACAGCAAAAAACGGATTCTACTTTGTCTTGTGTGGTTACTGCTCCAACTGGGTTAGCAGCATATAACATAAAAGGAATCACCTTACATCGTTTGCTAATGTTACCAGTGGAGCATGAGAACAAAATACAATACCACAAGCTAACTGGAGAAGCATGCTTGGAAGTTTCAAGAGTATTGAAGAAGATGCAAGTTCTCATTATTGATGAGGTGAGCATGGTATCAAACTTAATGCTTGCCTTTGTGCATTTAAGAATGCAGCAAACTCTAAGGACAGACTATGACGTGTTATTTGGTGGAAAACATGTCATAGTTTTTGGGGATCTTCTACAGCTTACTCCAGTTAAAGGACAACCAGTGTTTAATACTGTGACACATGAAGATACAAAGAAGTCATTGGGAAGCATCGGTAATGCAAATATTTGGTCCTTCTTTGAGTACAAGGAACTTACTACTAATATGAGACAAGCAAACGATGAAGAATATGGAAGTATTCTGAAAGATATCAGAATTGGACTACTCACTGAAGCTGGCACAAAAGCATTACAGAGTCGGTTGCTACATAATTTATTTCCAAAGGAAGAAATAGTTGCAGAGAAGATATACAAGAACATTGCAGAAAAGAAAAGTGTCATCTGCTTAATGCCAACTCTACGTGAATGCTCAATATTCAATGAGGAGCTTTTGAAATTGGAAAAGGAAGATATCAGGAAATTGGAAGCAGTGGACAAAATTCAGGATGGAAGAATTACTATCACATTAACAGGTAAACTGAAAAATAAATTGGATTCACTAGAGAAGAACATTTCCAAAACTGCTGGATTAGAAAAAAATCTATATGTTTGCATGAACTGTAGAGTATTTTTAAGGAGAAATTTGGATGTTGAAAAAGGTTTAGTTAATGGAGCTATGGGAAGAGTTGTGGGTTTTATTAATTATCAGAAAAAAGATGGAATTGAATGTTTAAAAATAAAATTTGATCAGATAGAAGAAGTTATAGACATTTGTCGTTGTACAGTTCGTTTTATGCTTGTGAAAGACTTATATGTACAAAGGAAACAGTTTCCGTTTTCTCTAGCATATGCTGTAACTATTCACAAGTCTCAAGGATTGACTGTAGATTGTGCATTTGTAAACATTGGTTCATCTGTGTTCAAAGAAGGTATGGCTTATGTAGCTTTGTCACGAGTGAAAACATTATCTGGTTTATTCATGATAGACTTTGATGATTCAAAAGTTAGTGCTGATGCAAATTGTGTAAAGGAGTACAATAGATTAAGAAGAACCTATGCTCCTCATTTAGGTCAGTATCCTGTGTTAGAGAAACGTGTAGTTTCTCGTAAAAGGAGAAATGAGAATATCTGTAATGAGGATGTAGAGAGGAGGAAAAAAAGAGGAGTGATGTAATTGCAAGCAAAAAGAAAAAGGAAAATGAAGAAGAGGTTGTAGGATGTCATTTTGAAAATAGCTCTGGTGTCAACTGCTACGCTAATGTAGTGCTGAATGTTGCATTTTATCTGGAAAGTTTGCAAGAGCAGATAATAGTAAATCAGAGAAAAAGATTCTGTTCTGAGTTGAGTCTCCTTTTTCAAAAGCTGAGTAATGATAAAACTCAAATAGAAAGTGCTACTGAAATTAGAAAACTTTTAGATGTATGTTCAGGATGTACACAGTTTTCTCAAAATGTACAGCAAGACGCACAGGAATTCTTGTTGTATTTTCTTCAGGTACTGGAAGAAGAAGGTGTACACATTGAAAATTTGTTTGGTCTGTCTTATAAATGGGAACATAGTTGTGAAAACTGTTTCAATACATGTGGCTCTAATGTTGATTCTGAAAGGTTTATTTATTTAACATTGCCAGAGAGTAAAACAGTCACTTTTGCTAAATTAGTTAAAGATGCTAATCATAGCATGCAATGCGGTGAGTGTAAATCTGACATGTTTTCAACGTTAATTTTAAAGGAATACAGACAATATGTAATTTTAATGATGCAACGATGTAGAGCTGATGGTTCAAAATTGGATACTTTAATAAAGAAGTTTACAGGACAGCAATTATCAATTTCAGGAAAAACTTTTGTAACAGTTGCAATAATTTTCCATGAAGGACCTACTGTTACTTCTGGACATTACACAGTTTATCTTAAATGTGAAAAAGGCTGGACACTGTGTAATGATTCCCAATTGATTTTCAAGCAACGTTTGCCTTTTGATTTAGCAAATTCCTATCTAATCTTTCTGAAACCTAAATTTTAGAGAGACTTGGCAAGATCTGTACAAAACAATTTTACCATTTTTTTGGATTACCATTGGAATTTTCAAATTTAAAGATTGTTAAAATTATCATTTGGCCTAAAGGAAAGGTAACCAATTGTATTATGGACTTATTTAATTCTTAATTAATGTTTCAGAAAACAACATTTTACAGAGAATCGGTAACATCTGTACAATTTAAATTTTTGTATTTTATTGGATTACCGTTGGAAATTTAATCAAAAAAGATTTTTAAAATTACCATTTGGCCTAAAGGAAAGGTATCCAATTGTATTGTGGACTTAATTAAATCCTAATTAATCATTCAGAAACCAAAATTTTAGAGAGAATCGGTAACATCTGTACAATTTAAATTTTGAAATTTTATTGGATTATCGTTGGAAATTTAATCAAAAAATAATTTAAAAAATTAACATTTGGCCTAAAAGAAAGGAAACTAGATGTATTGTGGATTTATTTGAGATATATTTTTTTTGAGATTATGCTTCTGTAAGAAAATTGTCAGACGGTATTTTTTAGAAATAGTTTTTGTTATTAGATGATATTTTTAATGAATAATATTTTGCATTTCGATAATGTTATGTTTAACTGAGAAGAGATTCTGGGCTTTTTTTAAACAATCTTTGAGATTGTCATTTTTTTTTTGCCCGCTGTTAAGTGATGAATACAATTGCTTTCACGATTTATAGTGAAATGCAATATATTCTGAAAACAGCAAAAAAAAGGCAAAAAATAGTTTTTGGAAAATATGTATATATGTGTACTGTATTATAAAATGTTTTATTAAATATTAATACTTTTTTCTTTTTTTTCAGATTGAGAAAGAAAATTTTCGAAAAATTGAACCATTTTTATAGCAATTAAAATTATATTTTAATTAATAAATAATTTTTTGAGTGGGTATGGTAAGTCAGAAATTTCATGGTCCCTTTTTTCCACTTCTCCACAATCACATTTTCAGATTTTCATTGTAGTCTCTCAAGGAACTTGTAATGTGATAATTGATTTTTAGTGTTTTTAAAAAAAAAACAAAAAAACTTACGCGCACCGTACGCGTACGGTAAAAAAAAAAAATCAAAAAAAAGTTTAAAAAAATATATTAAAAAAATTTGAAAGGTAAGGTTGGCTCTTAAAAGAGCCGTTGTGTTCGTACAGGGACAGAGGAAAGAAAGAATGGGAATATTAGTCGGTAGGACAAATGTGCTGGTCTATTTTATTGTTAACTAGGGCAACACTGGTCTCCCTATGACAAATTAGACCATAACAAGTGGCGCACCGCATTGTAACCGTCGCAAACCGATGGTTGGTTTCCAGAGGACCAGAAAAAGGAGATGCTCCCCCCACAGATGAAGGGCTCAGCTGAGCTGCCGAAGATGGACTCGGCCCTGCAGATGATGGACCAGGCTGAGCTGCTGTGGATGTGCTTGGTTGACTTACTGAAGGGTTTCCTCCAGTATGTCGAGCATATGTCCTACCGTGTACATCATGAAGGTGTCTCAACATAGTGTGATTCCCGAAGGAATACTTCTTGTTAGGATTCCCTCTTGAAAGTACACGGTCACACAGCTTACAAGTCACTAAAGGTGCATTTACCTTTTTCTTGCCCTCTGGAAAAGAAAAATACTCCCATATGAAAGAGCTCTTTTGTTTCCTCCTTCTCTGCCTCAAGGTAGTGCTGCTAGCCTCACTCTCTGAAGAGGTCTGCTGTTCTGCCATCGTATCACAAAGACAACTCAGCTCCTTCTCCAAAGGGATCACAAGCAGAAATGAGGGGAATGGGTGTGGTGTAGGAGAGTTCTAGAACTGAAAGTAGTTTAAACCAATCAAAAGTGTTGTTTCTTGATCACATGACCCAACGTGCGCGTACGTTACGCTTACGGTGCGCTTACGGGTGCTTACGGTAAAAGTACGCATTGCGCGTAAAAAAGACACACGCACGCGCGCATGCGCAAAACAGGCACGCCCCTTCACTTCCGCGTAACATGCGCGTGCAGCGTACGCGTTACGCGCCGTGTGCGCGTGACGCACGTCTACGCAAATTGCGTAACTGTACGCAAACAGCGTAGAAATCTAACGTAATAAAAGCAAGACGTGCGCGTACGGTAAGCGCACGTTAAAAAAATACTAAAAAAAAAAATGTTATACTACTAAATCTTACCTGTTTAGTTTAAAAAAAAGGTAAAAATAAAAAATAAATTGTAGAATTTTTAAAATTTAAACATAGTCTTTAAAGAGGATATAAATTTAAAATAAAAATATGTAAAAAACATTGCAAAAAAAAAAAAAAAAAAAAATAAGAATTAGCATTTAAAAAACCTTGCAAATTCACTGAAAAAACCATGGGTTTCACACACGTTACAGTTAGGAATTAGCATTTAAAAAACCTTAGAAATTCATTGAAAAAACCAAAGGTTTCACACATGTTATAGTTAGCTGGACATTTCACTCGTAAAAAACCAATGAAATTCCCCCGTTATAGTTAGTTCAGCTAACTATAACTCGCGCGCCCGCAATGCACTGCTGATGACGTCACATATTACATCACTCATGACATGGTCAGTGACATCACTCATGACATCACTGATGACATCTCAAATGACATCACTGATGACATCACTGATGACATCATCCTTGTGATAGAGTGGCAGACCTCCTCTCACCCTAATATAACCTTTGATACACACATTCAAAAATAGAGACTAACATTTTCAAAACAATGGACATACCAATACCAGTTACAACAACCTCTTCAGTAATTCTAAGATCCACATACACATCCACTCATTCACCAACAGTCCTATACAGTCACTCATACATGTACTCACTCATCATATGTACTCATACACCTATACATCCTGTTACACAATGCCATTCATCCATAGAGTTACTCACACACATAGTCACTCATGCTAATAAAGAATCAACCATACATTTACTTGCATATACAGCTATACACACACCACCACACTTACTTCTACGGAAACTTACACATACTTAGTCTTTAAAACAATCACTTATAGAAACACATACTTATTCATAGAGGGACTCTTTCAATCTCTCACTCTCACATATACTCGCTTATATACACCAATAGTCACATATACTAGTTTAAAACATATGTAGTTACTCATAATGACACTATTGAGACAGTCATTCACTCACTAACACACCCATACACTCACTCATCCACCCATAGAGTCCTACACACATGCTGTCTTCAACACATACAAAGAGTGAGTCACTCATTCATGCACCTATGCACTACGTAATACCCCCACTGAACCATGCAGACACTCAGACTGATACTCATAAAACCAACTAATAACCTATATAGACACCCATGTAGCTACTCTCCAACCCATGCAGCCACTTATACACAAAGTGAGAGACTGATACAGATATTTACATATTAAAACATTACTCACTATGCCATGTATTCACTATGATACACTTAATCAGTCAGTTACACAATCAATTTTTCAAAAACAAATCATCCATTTAGACACTTATATACCCATTTATTCTTCCATCGACCTTGAGATATACATATATAAAACATACTTAATTGTCAGAAAAACACACATTCACTGGATGATGTCATCAGTGATGTCATCAGTGATGTCATTTGAGATGTCATCAGTGATGTCATGAGTGATGTCACTGACCATGTCATGAGTGATGTAATATGTGACGTCATCAGCAGTGCATTGCGGGCGCGCGAGTTATAGTTAGCTGAACTAACTATAACGGGGGAATTTCATTGGTTTTTTACGAGTGAAATGTCCAGCTAACTATAACATGTGTGAAACCTTTAGTTTTTTCAATGAATATATATATATATATATATATTATCTACTGGCGGTCGCCAGTAGATAGTTATAGTTAGGACCTATTTTCCATAGGAAATCTGCAACATTCTATTGGGAATAACTTTGGCGCCGGTTGACGAATCTTCGCGAAAATTTCCAAACTTTTGGCCAGCTCCGCTCCGCTCCTACCCTGAAAGTTTTGTGGTGATTTGTCAAGCAGGGGCCGAGAAAAAAGGGGGTACCAAAACGCGTTTTCCCCATGCAATTTCCCATAGGATCTGTTGTCGCAGCTACAGCCCGAACTGCTGAACGGAATTACACAAAATTTGGCAAAGAGGTAGTCCTCAGTTCAGACTCGTGCCTTTTGCTTAAATGGTGTAAATCCGTTCAGTAGTTCCTGAGAAAATTAGAGTTAAACGTACATAAATATCTATGGCAGGGGAGGATCCGCGCACCCTCCCCGCACCCTACCCGAACCCTCCAGAGTACTAGCTGAATGCTAATTGGCTGCCAACTAACCCTGGGCGTAGTTCGCGAAGTAGCACTTTGCGAAGCTACGCAAAGTGCAGTTCGCACTACGCGAGCTACGCGTAGCACTTCGCGAACTGCGTAGTACCTTGTTCGCACTGTGCCAGATGTCGTTTTCAATGATTGCACAGTGCGGACAAGCAACCGGCACTGTGCAATCATTTGAAAATGGCATCTTGCACAGTGCGAGCTGTAGTATTCTGCTGCTCGAGTAGATTTTTACTCGAGCGGCAGCTTTCTCAACGCGAACTGGTAGTTTCTCATCGCGAGCGGTCGCGAGCATACGCGACCACTCGCAATGAGAAACCTGACCTCCTCGCGTTGGGAATCTCGCCGGGAGGTTTATTTTCCATGTTCGCGATCGCCAACTTGATGTTGCTGATCGCGAACAAGGAAAAAGTCTCGCCGGGATGTCATTTTGATTGCTCGCGGACGCCAACTTGACGTTGAGGACCACGAGCAAGCAAAAAATGACCGCAGCACTACGCAACACTACGCTACGCGTGTTCGCACTGTGCTACGTGCAGTTCGCGTAGTGCAAAGTAGCGCGAACTTCGCAAACTACGCGAGCGTAGCGTAGTGCTTTGCCCAGGCTTACTGCCAACACTCTGAATCAGGAAGTGTTGGCAGCCATCTTGTGCCTCGGTGGAACCGAGGCACAAGAAAGCACAAAAAAAAGGCGCAAAACGCGACAAGGGGGCAGGTTAGAAACACCCTGACCCCCTAGGCCTGCTCAGGGGGTCCCACAAGGACCCCCAAGGTCAAAAATGTTTTTTTATTTTTTTTTAAAAATCACGGGATGCGCTTAGGGTCCGCACATCCCGCTAATGAAAAAAAACCGAAGCGCGGGCTTCCGCGCTTTGTTTTGATTTAGCCCCCAGGAGGGCCAAGTCCCGGGGGCAATTTCATTATTATAATGTGAGGCCCAGAGGGCCCCCCCAGCCCCGGGGACCGCCACCCCCTGGTGCTTTAATTTAATGTATGCGGGGGGCTCATGGGCCCCCCGCAGGCCCGGGGACCGCCACCCCCGGGGCTTAATAAATAAATAAAATACCTGTGTGGGGGGGCTCGAGCCCCCCCACACACCCCAGGGACCACCACCCCCCGGGGCTTTAACTTAATTGGAGGGGGTCCACGCCCCCCCTCCTGGAGCCAATGATAGCCCTGGGGACCGCCACCCCCCAGGGCCGGCTCCTGCAGTGTCCCGGGGTGCCCACCCCCGGAACACTGCTGTTTGCTATGGCATGGTGGGAGCCTCGCGGCTCCCATCCTGCCATAGCAAACTGCTTTAGTATTTGCTCTCTCTTCCAAATACTAAAGTTAGCTGTTCCCCATGTGGAAAAGCAATGCCGGCTCCCGCAGGACGCGAAGAGCCGGCGGGGCTGTGGGGGGATTGGGACCCCCCCATGGCCCCCAACGGTGGCCAGTGGCCCGGGAGGGCGGCCACGCGGCCCCCCTCCTAAAAAATAATAAAAATCAAATAAAAAAGAAACGGCCCCGGGGGAAGGGGTCCCCGGGGCCACAGGTGGCCACAGGAGGGGGCTACGCAGCCTCCTCCATAAAAAAATAATATTTTTTTTAAAAAGGGCTATGCCCCGGGGGATGGGGTACCCGGGGCAAATTATGGCCTGGGGAGGGGGGCCACGAGGCCCCCTTCCCGTTTTTTTTTTTAAAATCAAAATTGGGGGCAGGCCCTGGGGGATGGGGTCCCCAGGGCCAAAACAAAGAAAAAGAAGGGGGCTACATAGCCCCCTTTCTAAAAAACAGAGGGGAAAGAAAAAAAGGATCGGGCCGGAAGCCACGCCCCCTCCTTACACCACTCTGCAAACGCGCCCCTGGCGCGTTTGCAGAGGGGGAACGAATTCCCCTTCAATACTGGGGGTCCCTGGGGGCCACCTAGCCCACCAGGAACCTCCAGTATGCGCCATGGGGCTGCGTTGCAGAGAGGTGTATTGAGGCCACGCCCCTTTTTACACCTCTCTGCAACGCAGCTCCCTGGCGCATACTGGAGGTACCTGGTGGGCTAGTTGGCCGCCAGGGGACCTCAGGATTCAAGGGGACTTAATCCCCCAACTTAAAACACCCCACGGGGCGCGTTTGCACAGTGGTGAAGGTAGGGGGCGGGGCCTGAGGTTAGATCTGTGCAAACACGCACTGTAGCACGTTACTTCGGTGAGTTGATTTCCTTTCCCACAGTCTTTTCATGATCTATTCTTATCGAGCACCCGTTAGAACAATTACGGGCCTTTTCTCATTACTCTGTTCTTTGCCTCCCTTGCCCTTTTCATTTCCCCACCCTATTATAGATACTTGAACGATTCGCCTCCATCAGGTAACCTGTCATCCATTCTACCAGTGACTTTACCACCTGCTCACACTTGCATGGTGTTTACACATTTTCTCCTCTCATCTTTCTTTTCACTTCTCCACTGTCCTACTCTCTTACGGTTCTAACGTTTGTAAGCAGTTTTTTGTAGCATTCAGATTTTGACGCATCACTACTTCAACTTCTGTTTTGTTTACCCTTTGACTCCATATTAATTTGGCTCATCGCTTCTCGCCGAGGGCACATCACACGCACCACTATGATATATATTTTGATATGCTGTAGCTAAACGTGAACCTTGAAACCACATGCCTTTTCTCCATTAATTTGACTTGCTCCCCCTGTTCTTTACTAACGTCTACTTAGACGATCGATGTCTATGTCGTTTCTGTTACCTTTTGACCAGATGTTGCTGTTTTACTGTATTGATACATTTTTATGCTATTCAGCGCCACAACTAGCTATGATGGCACATGTCACATTATATGTTTTGCTGCTTTTTCACTTAAATGTCATGATATTGTTAGGCACAGCTCCTGCTCTTGACAATCCCTTTCTCTGTGAACCACCTAAATAACCTCCCATGCTTAGAATCCGCGTGTTCTTTTCTTTGAAATTTTCTACCTTTCAGTCACTTATGGTATTTTTTCGACCTTATTTTGTCACTGATATTTTGTCACTTTTTCTCTACATTCCCTGATTGTTGATATTATGTTGTTCCCAGCCCTGAAGAGTCACAGGCCACTACCTGTAGATGAAACACGTGTCGGCTGGCGTTTGTGCTCTGATAAATCCCAAACTTGCATTAAACCAACATTTCGGGAACCATCAATGCTGACTTACTCCTGATTCTCTTTATTGTTAATGTCTCTTTATTCCTAAACGTGTGCGCAGGATTTGTTTATAAATTGTTTTGGTATGGGTTTGTAGCCCACACCTCACACTGGGGTTTTGGGTCTTCCCCTGACCTGTTTGCACCGTGAAGCTTTTGTTCTTTGTTTTCTCTCTATACCCTACTGTTAACCTGCCTGAGCGCCAACATTTCCTTTTCCCTAAAACCCTTCGCCGAGAATTCACTGATCCAAATCATATCCAGCTCCTCTCTCTGTGAGGCCTCCTGCTCCAAACTAAAGAGCCCCCGCCCTCCTCGTGTGCGAAGTTCACTATCTCAAAGTTCAACATCCCCTTGTTCTTTCGACATGCAGCAGACTGCATCCTGGGCCAGTACATACTTTTAAGGAAGTTACCACCGCAGATGTGTCAAGATGAGGCAGGAATGTGGCGAAACAGGACTTGCAGATTTATATATGTATATATAGAATCCCTTTACAATACTAATTTTTCTGCTTGCCTCATCCAATTTACGACAAGCGCCTGGCCTAAGATATGAACTTTCACCTAGCTCATGTACCACAGTTACTGGAAAAGGCGTCACCATGTATGGTAAAATGTGAGAACCATGTCATAAGTGACTAGGTAGACGTGGCGTGAGATGATGATATCGCCTTAAAGAGTATAAGAAGGGAGACCACAGAGACATCATTGGACTACCCCACCCGTCTGTTAGTAGATGGCAGGTGGGTGTGGGTGCTCTCCAAGAGCTCTTGTTTTTTGTTTATTAAGATACAATTTAATTTGTCAATATATTTGCTATATATGCTATGTATGCTATTTTGTCCCTAAATTGGTGTTTCTTATTGAGCATTTCATCCTAATATTACATTTGCAAAGTTGCTTTCTTTTAGGTTTTAGGTAGGTACGTGAGTATTCTCAGTATTTTAGATCAAGTGTGTTTTGCATTCTGGGAACATTTTCCTTGATGTAACTTATGTTTCTCATAATGCATTTATAGATGTATCTTTGAGGTTTTCTGAAGTGTCTCTCTCCAAATGAGTTCAATGCCTTCTGATTCATGCAAGGTCACTATATTTTTATTTTGTATTTTTATGCCTTTTTCTTGAAGTTTCTTGAAGTTGAATCTTCTTAATAAAGTTGTAAGGTTTCCAGCCTCAGTTTCCATGGCTCACATATCTGTTTCCTTCATTTTTAGAGCGAGCGTTCCCAGACACCCCAGCTCAAATTAAGGTGCCCATTTTGTCCCTAACTCACTCCCTCGATCTTACGGTGAAGGTTCCCTGAGCCCTGTGCTCAGCCCTCTGCCCTCTTGACCCTTAATAAAGCTCCCTCCAACAGTATAGCTGTATAGGTGAGTAAATGGCAGTGTGATTGATTCTTTGGGTGACTGAGTAGGTGTTTGAGTACCTCTATGCATGAGTGACACTGTGCGAGTGTCTGTATAGCTGAATTAGTGCATCTGTTGGTGCTGTATTGATGAGTGACTGCATGTATGAGTGACTGTATGGGTAAATGAGTGGATGTGTCTGTAGATCTAGGAATCAGTGAGAGTATGTAGTAACTGGTATTGAAGTGTCTATGGTTTCAAAAATGATACTCTCTATTTTAGAGAGGGTGCATCAAAGGTTATATTAGGGTGTGAGGAGGTGCATCAAATTTTCACGTGGATGATGTCATCAGTGATGTCATCTGAGATGTCACCAGTGATGTCACTGACCATGTCATGATTGATGTAATATGTGATGTGATCAACAGTGCATTGCAGGGGCACGAGTTATGGTTAGCTCAACTAACTATAACTACCGAATTTCTCTGGTTTTGTACGAGTGAAATGTCAGCCTAACTATAACAGCCCTTAGACCTGTGAATTTTTAGTAAATTTCAAAGGTTTTTTAAATGCTAATTTCTAACTATAACGTCCCTGAAACCTATGGTTTTTTCAGTGAATTTCAAAGTTTTTTTAAATGCTAATCCCTAACTAGAATGTCCCTGAAACCTATGGTTTTTTAGTAAATTTCTAAGGTTTTTTAAATTGTAATTCTTAAGTATAAAATTATTTCTAACCCTACCTTTTTGCAATATTTGTAAGTGTTTTATAGAATTGGTTGTATTTAAAAATTTTTGGCACTATAATTTTTGATTTTTAAAAGAAATATATACTCAGTTTTTCTCAAATCTTCTTCACCAATTAAAATCACTCTTTTAAAATATATATATATCATACACTACTAAAATATACTGTTTTTATATGTACAACTTACATTTATATTTTCTTGAAATAATGCTTTTAATACTCTGAAAGTTGTTTTATTGCATTATTATGCATTCTTGTTTTTAAAACATTTTTACAAAGGAATCGCACGCCCTACGCAAACCTATCAGTTTTGGGTAAAGACTTTCACTAATATAATTTAGAAAACAATTATAAACATTATTTTTGAATTTACTATGAACTGTATGAAATTGCTCGTAAGGTGCGCGAACCTTTCCGGCACGTATTTCCGGGGTCACAACTCCGGCGTCATTTTCAATGTGTGAAATACCACCATACAAAGTTAAAATATCAGATTTGCATAAACACTTTCACTAATATACTTTTAAAAATATTTTATAAATGCATATTTATACTTTATAATTATGTATACAAAATATTACGGGTGCGCGACTTGTGCTCGATGGGTGCACCCACCCTACGCGACTCCATATGACCTGAAAAGAAAGCTTCTGATTGGTTTAAAATATTTTTATCCCATAAGAGGGAGGATTTAACACCTGTTTTATTCCTCTAATTAATTGTCTGTCTTTCTAGCAAGACCTGCTTGTTGTACTTTTTTTTCAGATCAAGACCCACTGGAAGAGAAAGATGATATAACGGAGCCAATTAAAAAAGAAAATAAAGTGTGGTTTGGGCCTTCTTCACAGTGCCACAGGGTGGGAAGAAGTTGAATGCAAGAAAAGTAACTGATCTGCAAAAGAGTACTCTCCAGATGTTCAGAGAAAAAGTACTCATGTGGAACGCCATCCATGAAAAAGCACTTGGAGACCATACACCCCTTGCATTTAGCGAAAGAAGTATCTCATAGAGATAGAAATGAAGCGGCACAAAAAGACCCAAATGCTCCATCAACTTCCTCACAAGGAGTTCCACCTACACCGAGGCCCCACATCGATCCTGAACTACTGGATGCCACAATTAATTGCAAGAAATGTGATGCAAAACTCTGCATTGGGGAGCAATGCACTGACGTCATAACCACTGCAATTAAAACACAGAAGTGTAAAAAAATGTTTTATCTGCTCCCAAATTTTCTTTTCTTTTGTTTCCAAACAGTTTTTTTATTGGACTCTTCAATTCCGTTTAAAAAAAATAAATAAAAAAAGTCAAAACACCAAAAAAAAAGAAAACAGAAAATACAAAAAAATTAATTTCTTAAAAAAAAGTTTTAAAAAACGGTTCTTACGGAACCACATATACTGGTTAAAAATAGAACATTTACCTGAGTGATTGCATGAGTGCAAGGATACTGCCTGAGTGATTGCTGGACTACTTGTACAGTGCCTGAATGATTGCATTAGTGCTTGGATGATTTTGTAAGTGGCTAGGTACTGCCTGGGTGATTGCAGGAGTGCATGAATAGTGCTTGGGTAATTTGAAGAGTGCAAAGGTAGTTCCTGGGTTATTGCAGGAGTGCATGGGTAATGAATGGGTGATTGCATGAGTGCATGAGTAGTGCTTGGGTGATTGGAGGACTGCAAGGGTAGTGCCTGGGTTATTGCATGAGTGCATAGGTAGTGCCTGGGCGATTAGAGAAGTGCATGAGGAAGAATTCCGCAACAGCTCTAATCCATCAAAATCAATATTTAAGGCCCTTAAAGATCTCTTGGCCAAAAGAACTTCTTCCCCGGTATTGGCCTCTACCATTCATTGTGAGGCTTTGGCATCCTTCTTTTTGGAGAAGGTGCAAGCCATTTACCGGACGTTTTCTTCTGCGGGCCCATCATTGGGACCTCTGGTGACGATCTCGTGCCGCCCCATTATGGAGTCCTTTCCTCTGCTCTCTTCTGAGGAATTTGATAGGGTGACCCTAAAAATTAAGTCTGGCTCACCTTTGGATCCATTAAAGCCTGTCTTCTTTAGAGATCAGTCCTTTGTAGGACGCCCCATATTGCGATCTCTCATTAATGCTTCACTGGTGACGGGCATGGTCCCAGCTAACTGGAAGCGGGCAGTGGTCTCTCCTATCTTGAAGAAGCCTTCATTGGATCCTTCGAAACCGGAGAATTACCGGCCTATTTCCCTACTTCCTTGGCCGGCAAAAGTTATGGAGGCCCATGTTAATCAGGCTCTCTCTGATCATCTTATCCGAGCCAATATTTTGGATGACACCCAGCATGGGTTTCGTGCTGGGCATAGTACGGAGACGGCTCTTCTTGCTATGGTTGAGCATCTACGTGGGATGTTGGATGTGGGACAGTCGGCGGCGCTAATACTATTAGATCTAAGCGCCGCCTTCTATAATGTCTCATACCCCATCATTTTACGTCGCCTGGAGGAGATGGGCATCGGCGGTGCCGCCTTACAGTGGTTCCGCTCCTTCCTTGACGACCGTTCCTTCTGCGTTGCCATACCTCCTCATCAGTCCAAATTCCATTTCCTGGGCCTGGGGGTGCCTCAGGGATCCTCGCTGAGTCCCACGCTTTTTAATCTTTATGTGAGGCCGCTGGCTGATGTCGTCAAGCAGTGGGGCATGACGATGGTCTCTTATGCTGACGACACTCAGCTGGCGGTCACTATCAGCGGGGATGCTGAGTGCGATGCCCCCAGGTTCCAGAATGGACTGAGAGCGGTGGCGAGCTGGATGAATGTTAATTGTCTCCAGCTCAACGCAAAGAAGACTGAGGTTATGGTTGTCGGGAAGGGGCGAGAGCTGTGGGGAGACAGGTGGTGGCCACCGGAGCTTGGGCCGGTTCCAACTCCGGTCTCGGAGTTGAGAAACTTGGGAGTGTGGCTGGAGCCCGCTCTCAGTTTTGTGGGGCATTCCAAGAAAACTGCAGCCTGCTGTTTTGGGGTACTTCGAGGTCTAAGATCTGTCCTGAAGTTCTTTGACCCCCCCACGAGGCAGCTGGTGGTGCAGGCAACTGTAATCTCTCGCTTAGACTATGCCAGTTCCCTCCTGGTAGGGGTAAATCTGGCCGAAATCAACCGCCTCCAAGCGTCCAAAACGCAGCAGCCAGAGCCATAGTTGGCCTGCCTAGGTCCTGCTCTGTCTCCAGAACTCTTCGGTCTCTACACTGGCTGCCGGTGAAAACTAGAATTGACTTTAAAGTTTTATGCCTGGCCTTTAAGATCCTGAAGGGTCTAGCTCCTCGGATCCTCTGGAATCTTCTGTCTTTTTATGTACCTTCTCGCTCTCTGAGATCGATGGATTAAGCGCTTGCGGTGGTCCCGAGATTCAAGTTGAGTTGCATGGGAGGTCGGTCTTTTCGGGTGAAAGCAGCTAGTCTGTGGAACTCTCTTCCGTTGGAGACTCGCCTTTTGGACGACCTCTTCTTATTTCGCAAAGCTTTAAAGACTGTGCTATTTTAACTGCTCCCCCTCTGTGCTCTCTGTTTGTCACTCCCTCTGTTCTGTTAGGTGCGGCTATGTTTATCTTGTCATGCGCCAGGACGCCCCTTAGCTGGGGCAGCTGTGCGCACTACAAATGCCCCTAACATAACATAACATAACATAGTACCTGGGTGATTGCATGAGTGCTGGGGTAATGTCTGGGTGATTGGAGGAGTGCATGGGTACTGCCTGAGTGATTGAAGGAGTGCATGAGTAATGTCTGGGTGATTGGAGGAATGCATGGACAGTGCCTGAATGATTAGAGGACTGCAAGGGTAGTGCCTGGGTTGTTGCAAGATTGCATAGGTAGTGTCTAGTTGATTGTAAGAGCACATAAGTAGTACCTGGGTGATTACATGAGTGCACGGGTAATGCCAGGGTGATAGGAAGACTGAATGGGTAGTGCTTCTATGATTGCATGATTGCATCAGAAGTGCCTTGGGTCATGTATGAGTGCATGGGTACTGCCTGAGTAATTTCATGTGTGTTTGGGTAGTGTCTGCGTGAGTGGAAGAGTGCATAGGTAATGCCTGGGTGATTGCATGAGTGCTGGGGTAATGTCTGGCTGATTGGAGGAGTACATGGGTTCTGCCTGAGTGATTGAAGGAGTGCATGGGTCATGCCTGGATGATTTTGTAAGTGCATGGGTAGTGCCTGGGTGTTTGGAGGAGGGCATGGATAGTGCCTGGATGATTGGAGGGTTTCAAGGGTAGTGCCTAGGTTATTGCAAAAGTGCATAGGTAGTTCCTGGGTGATTGGAGGAGTACATGAGTAGTACCTGGGTGATTGCATGAATGCACGGGTAGTGCCTGGATGATAGGAAGACTGCATGGGTAGTGCTTCCATGATTGCATGAGTGCTGCAGAAGTGCCTCAATGCATGTATGAGTGCATGGTTAGTTCCTGAATAAATGCATGAGAACATGGGTCGTGCCTGGGTGATTGGAGAAGTGCATATCAAGTGCCTTGGTGATTTTATAAGTACATGGGTAGTGGCTGGGTGATTGAAGGAGTGCATGGGTAATGTCTGGGTGATTGTATGAGTGCAGGGATAATGTCTGGGTGATTGGAGGAGTGCATACATACTACCTGAGTGATTTAAGGAGTGCATGGGTAATGCCTGGGTGATTGCATGAGTGCTGGGGTAATGTCTGGCTGATTGGACAAGTGCATGGGTACTGCCTGAGTGATTGAAGAAGTGCATGGGTAATGCCTGGATGATATTGTAAGTGAATGGGTAGTGCCTGGGGGATTGGAGGAGTGCATGGGTAGTGTGTGGGTTATTGGAAGAGTGCATAGGTAGTGCCTGGGTGATTGGAGGAGTACATGAGTAGTACGTGGGTGATTGCATGAGTGCACAAATAGTGCCTGGATGATAGGAAGACTGCATGGGTGGTGCTTCTATTATTGCATGAGTGCAGAAGAAGTGCCTCAGTGCATGTATGAGTGCATGGGTAGTGCCTGAGTAAATACATGAGATCATGGGTTGTGCCTGGGTGATTGGAGGAGTGCATATCAAGTGCCTTGGTGATTTTATAAGTGCATGGGTAGTGGCTGGGTGATTGAAGGAGTGCATGGGTAATGTCTGGGTGATTGTATGAGTGCAGGGATAATGTGTGGGTGATTGGAGGAGTGCATACATACTATCTGAGTGATTTAAGGAGTGTATGGGTAAGGCCTGGCTGATTGGACGAGTGCATGGGTACTGCCTGAGTGATTGAAGGAGTGCATGGATAATGCCTGGATGATATTGTAAGTGAATGGGTAGTGCCTGGAAGTTTGGAGGAGTGCAAGGGTAGTGTCTGGGTTATTGCAAGAGTGCATAGGTAGTGCATGGGTGATTGGAGGAGTACATGAATAGTGCATGGGTGATTGCATGAGTGCACAGAGAGTGCCTGGATGATAGGAAGACTGCATGGGTAGTGCTTCTATCATTGCATGAGTGCAGAAGAAGTGCCTCAGTGCATGTATGAGTGCATGGACAGTGCTTGAGTAAATGCATGAGTGTATGGGTAGTGCCTGAGTGATTGGAGGAGTGCATAGCTAGTGCCTGGGTGATTGGAGAAGTGCATACATACTACCTGAGTGATTGAAGGAGTGCATCAGTGATGCCTGGGTGATTGCATAAGAGCTGGGGTAATGTCTGGGTGATTGCATGAGTGCAGGAATTCTGTTTGGATCATTGAAGGAGTGCATGGGTACTGCCTGACTGATTGAAGGAGTGCATAGGTAATGCCTGGGCGATCGCATGAGTGCAGGGGTAATGTCTGGGTGATTGAAGGAGTGCATAAGTATTGCCTGACTGATTGAAGGAATGCATATGTAATGACTGGGTGACTGCATGAGTGCATGAGTAGAACCTAGGTGATTGGAGGAGTGCAAGGGTAGTGCCTGGATTATTGCATGAGTGCATAGCTAGTGCCTGCATGGTTAAAGGATTGCATGAGTAGTACCTGTGTGATTGCACAAGTGCATGGGTACTGCATGGATGATAGGAAGACTGCATGGGTAGTGCTTCCATGATTGCATGAGTGCAGCAGAAGTGCCTCAGTACATGTATGAGTGCATTGGTAGTACCTGAGTAATTGCGTGAGTGCATGGGTAGTGCCTGGGTGATTGGAGGACTGCATAGCTAGTGCATGGGTGATTTTATAAGTGCATGAGTGGTGTCTGGGTGATTAGAGGAGTGCATGGGTACTGCCTGAGAGAATGAAGGAGTGCATGGGTAATGCTTGGATGATTTTCTAAGTGCATGGGTACTGCCTAGGTGATTGGAGGAGTGCATTGGTAATGAATGGGGGATTCCATGAGTGCATCACTACTGTCTGGGTAATAGGAGGAATGCATGTGTACTGCCTGAGTGAATGGAAGAATGCACGGGTAGCGCCTGAGTGCACAAATGAGTCCATTGGTAGTGCCTGGGTGCTTGCATGAGTGCATGGGTAGTGCCTGGGTTATTGTACCACTATATGGGTAGTGCCTGGGTAAATTGAATGAGTTTTGGAATACTGCCTGAGTGCATAGATGAGTGCATGGATAGTGTTTGAAGGAATGGATGAGTGCAGTAAAAGTGTCTCTAAACATTATTTTTCATTATCATGCATATTTCATTATTTCTTCTTACCTTTATTACTAACGTAGATACAACACTCAGTGAAACTATTTTACCGTAGTTTTGTTGTAAACTCACTTTAAAATCTTTTCAAACTTAACCATTACAAGAAAAACAATTATCGAATATAATATTATAGGTTTAAGAACACAACATAATTTTAGAATTACATAACATTTTCAGTTTCCCTTTTTTGCTGTTCTCATATTCTACAGAATTTCACCATACACAGTGATTTCAATGTAGCTCATTATACAACAGTGGGGGAAAAACAATCAACAAGATTGTAAAAAAAACAAATCAACGTTGACAATTATTTAGAACATGTGTAACTATGTGTTTACCTATCTACATTTTCTTAATTACATTCTTCAACTACATCAAGTCTTTTATTTCTCTAAGTACATTGTGTAAAATGTAAACTCTCATTTACATCTCTTATAATATAGACAACAAATATATAAACTACTTGGTTCTGAAGACAATTTTCCAAATGCAATATGAATTAGCACAAACAATAATCCATACACAAATTATTCACATCTTTCCAATAGACCTAATAATGTTTCTGAAACTTTTGCATTGAAAGATCCAAAATAAACTGGTTAATTCATGTTCACACCTTCCCAAGAGGCCTCATGATGTTTTCAAAACTTTGGCATCAAATATATCAGATATTAATTTAGTAATTCATAAGGCAACCTACATTTAAATTCTAAATGGGCATCATTGCAATGTATCCATCCTCTATAGCACTTCAAATACACAGTATAGTGTCCAGATGTTGTAGTAGGTCCATCATGGAAAATAATACCCACTGCTTTAAAAGTTCTTCCTGAAATTGATACTTGACTTGCCACAAATTTTTACATTTTGGTTTCCAAGTTTCTTCAATCTGCTCTACAATGTTGTAGCATTAAAATGACATGTGTTCTAAATCTTTCTATATGTAATGTTGAGAACATTTCTGATTTACAATGAAAACATTTCATATCTTGATTAGCTGATTTTACTAAATTGTTAAAAAACACTGATTTGCAATCTGGTATCGTCAAGTATATGAATCGTTCAGAGTCCATTTCAGTAGTAGAAGAAAATGGACACTCTTCATATTCATGATGCCATCTGTAACTTAGTCAAAATACATTTTCAAATTTTATTCTTCCATCTTCCAATACTCCAAGCATAAACATAAGAAATTTGTGTGCATCTTGTTGTATATTCAATGTAAATTTCAATGAACCAGTACATATATCCAAAAGATCCTGAATGCCAGAACCAGGATGGATTTTAGTTCTGTCCTTTACCAACTTTTGAAAAATATAATGTAGTAAAGAACAGAATATTTTTTCTTGATTTTCCATAATTTCATGATGAAGATCTTCTAAATAAAAGAAAACATTCACAATTACATTAGCATAGCAGTTGATACCTGAACTATTTTCTAACTGGTGTCCTACGATATCATCGACAGTGTCCATTTTCATTTTCTTTGCAGCTTCATCATTCTCTTAAATAGTATTCTTTTTTTGAATCTCAGTAGAAGGTTTATCATCTTTCCATTTTGGACACACTACATGTTTCTCATATACTTGATTTTCACCTCGGTTAGGAGCATAAAGTCTTCTTAACCGGTTGTACTCTCTTACACTATCTGCATCAGCACTAATCTTTTTCTGATCAAAATCAATCAAATACAAACCAGATAATGTTCCTACTCGAGACAATGCAGTGTATGTCATGCCCTCTATAAACACTATACTTCCAATATTTACCAAAGCACTGTCTACACTTAAACCTTGAGATTTATGAATGGTTACTGCATATGCTAAAGTAAGAGGAAACTGTTTTCTACGAACATACAAGTCTTTTACAATCTGATCAAATGTAGTCTTCAAAAATTAAATTCCATCTCTGTTCTGAAAATTTACAACATAAACACGTTTTCCCATTGCTCCATTTACTAAACCTTCTTCTACATTCAAATTACATCGTAAAATTACCCTACAGTTTACACATACATATAAAGTCTTTTCTAAACCTGCAGTCTTCGACACAGATTTTTCGAAGAATCCAATTTTGACTGTAATTCTCCGAGAGAAGAATAGTAACTCCTTCGGGTTGCATTTTATCAATAGCTTCCATTTTCACTATTGGTTGTTTTTCCAATTTCAAAAGTTCTTGATTGAATGTAGAACACTCTTGCAGTGCTGGCATTAGGCAAACAATAGAATTCTTTTCTCCAATCTTTTTGTAGATTATTTCAGGTGCTATGTTTCCATTTGGAAACAAGTTCGGTAGTAGCCAGCTTTGTAAAGCTTCTTTACCATGTTTTGTCAAAACATCAATTTTTAGATCTTGAAGAATGTTTCCTTAATGTTCATCACTTGTTTAACGCATAGTCTTAATAATTTCTTTATATTTAAAATGAGACCAAATGTCTACATTTCCAATACTACCCAAAGACTTTCTAGTGTCTTCATGGACAAGTGTTTTAAAAACTGGTTGTCCTTTCACAGGAGTTAGTTCTAGTAGATCGCTGAAGACAATTACATGTTTTCCTCCAAATAGGACATCATACTCTGTTTTTAAAATCTGTTGCATTCTTAAATGTACAAAGGCAAGCATTAAGTTTGAGTCCATGCTCACCTCATCAATGATTAGAAGTTTCATTTTCTTCAGTACTCTTGAGACTTCATAACAAGCTTCTCCAGATAGCTTTTGATATTCCAATTTATATTCATGTTCAACTGGTAGCATGAGTAATCAATGTAAAGTAATCCCTTTAATGTTGTGTGCTGCTAATCCAGTTGGAGCCGTTACAACACAAGATAAATGGCATCTAGTAGCTTTGTGTAGATAACTGGTGAAAACTTTAATTAAGAAACGTTATCCTGTTCCAGCTTGACCACTGATGTACATTTGAATAGGATTGAATGATGTGCATTGGCATTCTTTTTTTTCATGTAACAAACCATGCACTGTCTGAAGTGTCACTTGCTGATATATTTCTTTTTGTTCAATATTTAATTCTCCTTCCAAGTCTCTCAAATCAATAATATCCTGACGTGCTTGTTGCATTGTTGTTTCTACTTCATTTATGGCTCTTGCTGCGTCATTTTCAATAATTGGTTGTCCTAGTGGATCTTGACTTAGTGGAGCAGAACTTTGATTATCTTGAGAACTGTCTCTAGCTATTTCAGCTGCCTTAATAGTTTCTAGCTCAATCTCTTCAGTTAACATTTGTAGATAAGTAGGGAAAATTGTGCATTGAATGTTATTTTTATATTCATTAAAAGAATCTTCAAAACAGTCAAAATCTCCAAGTAATTCCATTTCACTACGCCAAGGCTTGAAGAGTTACGGGAGTGCTAAATAGAAAAATTCCTTTTTATCTGGAGTTTCACATCAGTTTACTAAAGTTAATAAGATATCCTTTGGCATGTTTTACCAAACATCTATCACATCCAATTACTGCATATTTCATCATTTATATTTTCATTAACATTTTTCTTAAAGCTGTAATGTTGCAGTACTTCATAGAAACATACGTTTTCCAGATGTGGACTCCTTTTTGCTAGAATGTATCCAACATATTAGTTTTAACAAGATCTGTACTTTCTGGTTCATTCAATGCGAAGTATTCAAGTTTCAAAATAAGCTTTATTCGATTATTAAAAAACAATCATAAAAGCACAAGACAACAAACTACACAATAACATCATAAAAACGAAAATAGTGTGAAACATACTAAATTAATTTGTACAAAAAAACAGTTAAGAGGATTAAAAAAACAGAAATTATATGGCAAAGTGGTCAGCCATCAGAACAGTATATTTAAAAAACCATACTTTTCCTAGCAGCAATTGATTTTAGGATAAACGTAGCAGTAAAAAAAATATATCTATCTCATTTAAGGTAAACAACAGACTCAATGCAGATTTCAAAGTTCGAGACCCGTATTTTTTAAAAAGTGGTTTGAGATAGACGGTGCACAAATGCATGTATAGATCGCATGTAAGGAGAAAATGTGTGACACTCTGTTTAGTGACTCCATCACATGGACAAAAAATAGTGGGATTTTTTTTATACATGGAAAAATCACCAAGTGATGAACAATACCTAGGTGCCGATTACGATCCGGTAAAAAATGTCCCCGTACGACTCGTATCCGGTCTTTTTACCGTACGAATCGTACAAGTGCCGTACAAACTGCCAATCACGATTCGCATGGGAAAAAGACCATATGAATCGCATTGGGAATCATTCCCCACACGTCCTCGGGTCGGAAAATGTTTCCGACACGTCCCCAGACGATTTACCGTACAAATGTGAAAAGTGAAGTCCGACCGCGGAATCACGATCCATCCCGTGCGTCCGATGTTACAACCGTATGGAAAAATCACCGTCCGCACCAAACACCCATAGCAAACATGGAGACATGTGCCTGCATATGCGCCCAACACCCCCCCAGCCCCCGTACGTTCGAGTCGTACCCCCCGTGTATGTACACCCCCACCCGTGTATGTACACCCGTGTACGTGTCGTACCCCCGTGTATGTACACCCGTGTACGTGTCGTTCCCCTGTGTATGTACACCCATGTACGTGTCGTACCCCCCGTGTATGTACACCCGTGTACGTGTCGTACCCCCGTGTATGTACACCCATGTACGTTCGAGTCGTACCCCCTGTGTATGTACACCCGTGTACGTGTCGTACCCCCGTGTATGTACACCCGTGTACGTGTCATACCCCCCCCGTGTATGTACACCCGTGTACGTGTCGTACCCCCCATGTATGTACACCCGTGTACGTGTCGTACCCCCCATGTATGTACACCCGTGTATGTTTGAGTCGTACCCCCACCCGTGTATGTACACCCGTGTACGCGTCGTACCCCCCGTGTATGTACACCCGTGTACGTGTCATACCCCCGTATATGTACACCCATGTACGTGTCGTACCCCCGTGTATGTACACCCGTGTACGTGTCGTACCCCCGTGTATGTACACCCGTGTACGTGTCATACCCCCCGTGTATGTACACCCGTGTACGTGTCGTCACCCCCGTGTATGTACACCCGTGTACGTGTCGTACCCCCCGTGTATGTACACCCATGTACGTGTCGTATCCCCGTGTATGTACACCCGTGTACGTTCGAGTCGTACCCCCACCCCCGTATGCATGGAGCGTACCCCCACCCCAACATTCTAAGTACGGAGTGCACCCCAGGCCCCAACATCACCACCTTCACACAACATCGCGCATGTACGAGTCGTACCAAGCCACACACAAGGACAGCACTGTACAACAAAATGGCCCATGTACACACCGTACACACGCTAAAAACACACGTACACAACCAGGACAAAGCAAAACAACATAAGAATATACCATTCGAATGGCACAAAGCCACAAAACATGTCCAACAACCACTAAAACAACACATTCACTGACCTGCAACTGCCAAAAACCAAAACAGAGGCCCAAAACACAACCACTCCTTATAACACACCCACCCAAAGTTCAAACACAGCCACACCCACCAATGGACCAATACAAAGGGCCCACACACACAAACCATGAGCCTTTGCAACAGACTCACTGCTGCCAGACCCCACAGACAACCTACAGCACCATACTAGAACCTTTACTACACCTTACACTTGCACACCTTCACACACACACCTTCACAAACACACCCTCATCACATTCACACACACACCTGCACAACCACACCCACACACCCACAACCATCCACACACCCCCCCACCATCCACACCCACACCCCTCACCATGCCCACTAACAAGAATCCAAAGTTCACTAGCCGAGAGTTGGAGGTCCTTGTCGATGAAATCCTCAGAGTCGAGCCACAGCTCTTTGGAACATTGGTCAGACAGACCAGCATTTCAGCAAAAACAGCCATGTGGCAGACGATCGTCGATGCTGTGAATGCTGTTGCGGACACCAGAAGGACCAAGCATGAATGCCAAGCCAGGTGGTACAATCTGCGGAGGAGGGTCCGAGCCAAAATGACTGACGAACACAACCAGGCCAACGTCACTGGAGGAGGGCCGCCCCGCAGACACGTAGAATACCATCCCTGGGAGGAGAGGGTGATGGCCATACTGCCGGTGGTGGCAGTGGACGGAGTAGATGGACTCTGAGAGCCGGGTGAGTACACAAACAACTCACCTCACATGGGGGGAACGTCATCCACAACCAAACTCACAAACAGGCACGCAACCACCCCAAGCTATCGCATGACTCAACCACACTCCATGAACACGCACATGCCACTGGCGCCACCATGCCCCATGCACCCAGCTGGACAATGTCAAGTCACAGGCCACAGAAAACACCAACACATGACACGGTAAGCCGGATAGCGGGAGGGTGGGCCCAGAAAATCACATAGTGCAACTCAGAAGCAGAAAACAATGCCCCCTGCCAATATGGCCTAGGTCACAGCCAGACAAACAGTGTGTCCCAACACAGGAATGACTTGCCAGCAAATGGCGGACGCCTTGCATCAACACATGGGGGTGACGGCACGTTCTTGCACATGACAGCAGCTAATGAACAGCCAACACTGTGAAAGAGTGGCAGCACACACCACCACAGCAGCAGCGCAGACACAGACACTATACCCAATGGGTGCCTGGAGATCAGAAACAAACTCACATCAACAATCCAAGGGCCATTCAAAGATCTGCTAACAGTGTGTGCCCAGGAAGCTGGGCTGAGGTGACAGAGGGTGACACACAGAGGGAGGGAGAGGGGGACAGAGAGGGAGGGAGACACAGGGAGACGGACAGAGGGAGGAGGCTGACACACAGAGGGAGGGAGAGGGGGACAGAGAGGGAGGGAGACACAGGGAGACGGACAGAGGGAGGAGGCTGACACACAGAGGGAGGGAGAGGGGGACAGAGAGGGAGGGAGACACAGGGAGACGGACAGAGGGAGGAGGCTGACACACAGAGGGAGGGAGAGGGGGACAGAGAGGGAGGAAGACACAGGGAGACGGACAGAGGGAGGAGGCTGACACACAGAGGGAGGGAGAGGGGGACAGAGAGGGAGGGAGACACAGGGAGACGGACAGAGGGAGGAGGCTGACACACAGAGGGAGGGAGAGGGGGACAGAGAGGGAGCGAGACACAGGGAGACGGACAGAGGGAGGATGCTGACACACAGAGGGAGGGAGAGGGGCACAGAGAGGGAGCGAGACACAGGGAGACGGACAGAGGGAGGAGGCTGACACACAGAGGGAGGGAGAGGGGGACAGAGAGGGAGCGAGACACAGGGAGACGGACAGAGGGAGGAGGTTGACACACAGAGGGACGGAGAGGGGGACAGAGAGGGAGCGAGAAAGGGACACACAGGGAGAGCAAATCAGCCTTGTGGTGTGTGGGAATGTCTGCTCGTCAGCAGGTGGACTGCGTGCATGTAGACAAGGGTGGCCAGTGCCAGAACCCCCCCCTCTTCTCCATGGCAAAACACAGGGCCATGTCACAACCTGTGCACGAGCACAACGACAGCTACCTGCATCATATAAGTGTGTGGAACAACTCCATGTGCCCACGTACAGTGCTACACGGAAGGCGCCAATGCATGGCTCGCCACACCTGCCCACTCCTCTGCTGACTGCAGTCACACTTGACGCAGCAAGTAAGACTGTGCCACACATAGGTAAAGTCGCAAAAGCTGTGCCCAAGGGACATACCCATGCACAAGTGCACTGTGAGTGGAATGCAAGACATATCCAAATTCCCAGAGGAAATGTGCCAACTTTGAAACCAATGAAACATGGATGTTGCATGGAACAAAATTAACCTTGTCTCTCTCACACACAGGTCAACGTCGTGGATCACCCCCCAACACTGGGGGGGAAGACTCACAGGACCCGGCTCGGCGGGATGACGGAGCCACCGGCAGCGATGACTCTCACCTGCCCCACCACCACAATGCAGCCAGGATGGCCAGGAGGGACACAGTGTCCCGGGCACCCAGGAGGAGGCAGGCGACAACGCCAATGCCACCCCTCAGGGGTCCCGGAGACCCGATGTGCCCACAGGGGCAGGCCAGGTGCAAGTGGGCAGGGGTGGTGGGAGTGGAGGACGGCGGAGGCGCGAGCCTGACCAGTTGGCTGGGGAACCGGTATATTCCCATGTCCGAAACATCCTGGACACATACCGGCAGGACACCACGGGCATGGCCCAGGTTGTGTCCATGCTCGAGGAGATCAAGACCCAGCAGGCCCAGCAACATGCAGAGCAACATGCCTGTCTACTGCAACACCAACGGCGGATGGAGGACAGACAGGCTGAGCTCGTGACGGTGTTCACGGGAATTCACAGTACACTCCGTCAGATGGCCGACAACATGGGCAACCCTCCCTGTGCCAGCAGGCGTAGAACATCACCACCCACAGGGAGGGATCAGGAGGAGGAGGAGGAAACATCCGATGGAGCATCCCAAACATCGTCACGGCCTGCTTCTGAGGGTCCCCGCAGGAGGGCGGGTCGTCCACGGAAAAGACCGTGAGGGTCGGCGCAACAGCACCATCTCCCAGGACACCTGGCCTGGCACCTGGCCCACTGGAGCAACAGCAGCACAGCATCAAAAGACATTCTCTGCCACATGGACTTGCTGGTCACTGTCTGACCAATGTTGACAAAGACTGTGGCATGGACTCTGAGGATTTCAAATGGCAAGGACACCAACTCCCCTAGTGAACTTTGGATTCCACACACCCGGAAAGCCCCTCATGTCAACCCCCCCCCCCTACCCCAACCAAAATTAAAAGTCACACCATGAAGAGAAGATGCCTACTGGTTGCATTATTACCTTACATGTGTCTTGTAAAGTCTAACCATGCCTGAGTTCTCATTTGACTTCAACCATCCACACCCTGGGGCCTGAGTCTGGCACCGGACACACATGGGTCACATTGTATTAGGCAAGACAGACATGGAGCACCATACACACCCGTGATGGGCCCAACCAGCTGAGGGGGGGGCGCACAACCGTGCCGACAGACATATTGAGTACAGCGACAGCCATGCGCAGAGGTCAGGGATCATGTGGAGTGTCCTGGGGGCACCCAGGTATGTGTGGACAGGTGGCAGAACCATGTCCTGCAAGCTTCAGTCAGGTGGATGCAGAGAATGGTGGCCTGGCCAACGTTGAATGCATGGGGATGGCATATGTCACAATACCCACAAGGTCATGGACATCATGCACAATACACAGTCTAATCCCACACAAACAGCTTGCATCTTGCTACTCTACACATAGACACATAGCCACTATCACGGTAAACCATGCCAGACATGCCGTATGCCCCATGGCAACACACCAGCATTGACTGAGAAGAAGCACCTTGGAGGCATAGGGACACCTTTATTAGTCATGTATTTGGGATTGCAGAGGCAACTCGGAGTACACATGAACAGGTCATGTGGAGTAACATGTGGGTCCAACACTGGCACCCCCCTTCTGCAGCACAAATGCATGATAGCCATGGAACTGGCACACAAGTGTCGGCTAACAGCTAAACACCCCCTGCTGCTCACGGAGAGCCTGCCATACACCATTGATCCGCTGATGTGGAAGTCCCACACCATGTCAAGCCAATGCAAACCGTTTGTGTCCGAGGGCAGTGTAACACACATTGATGCCATCATTATATTCCACAATCCCATCACTGATGACTGTCAACAAGTCTGACCATCTATTCAGGTGTACCCAGATGCATGTCATGTGTACCATGGTGATGCGACATGTCTGCAGAGGAACCAAACATCGACAGGGGCAGTGTGCATACATCATAAACAACTGCCACACCCAATGCACCCCTGATGCATCCCTTACCCTAAGGAGACTTCCAAACTTGTCCGTGCGTGTAACGCTGAGTCAGCACACGATGACGTGACCATGAGGAATAGCAGTGCCACAACAATGCAAGCAGCAGACGGCATGCGCAAGTACCTGGGGAAGAGAGACACAGAAGAAGTCAGCCACAAAAAGCACAGCCACTTGCATGTGCATGTACTCGACACATGTAAGGATGACAACATGCTAGGTCACAATTATGACTGGGGAAATACACATCACTGGCACCATCACTCCAGTGACACATCCACACACACCTCTGACTCACGTGGCATACATGCAGATGGACACACACATCGCAACACATGCCACATGGGGACCAATGCGTGCACACACAGACACTGGTACTCACCACTAAGCAAAGAAGTCACGTATGAGCCGAGTCCGGATGTCCTCTTGCGGCTCCACATCCTCCACATCACTAGCCCCATTGCCAAGCCCTTCGTCCTCCACGGGTGGATGGTCCTGATCATCTTGATCCAGGATGAGTGGCACAGCTTTCTCAACTGCCATGTTGTGCAGCATGCAGCAGACCATGAAGATTTTGCAGACCTTCGCCGGGGCATATGGGAGGGCGCCGCCGGTCTTGTGGAGGCATCGGAATCAGCTCTTCAGGTGGCCAAATGTCCTCTCTATCACTCGCCTTGTCTGGCCATGGGCGGTGTTGTAGTGGAGCTGGGCCGGCGTGATGGGGTTGCGGAGAGGTGTGATCAGCCATGGCATGTTGGGATAGCCAGCGTCCCCTACATGGAAAGCACATGGACATAAGTAGGACAGGAGAAGCGGTCGTGCTGGAAGTCTACCCAAAATACAAGACAGACAGAGTGTACCCACCAACAACACATGCTCGTTCGTTGCGCAGCTGCGTCATCATTTCAGGCACCCTGCTACGCCTCATGATGTAGGCATCGTGTGCTGATCCTGGAAAACGAGCACAGACATGTGAAATCACCATGTTGGACAGACACACCACAAGGGCATTGATGGAGTGGTAGTGCTTGCGATTCCTGTACACTACCTCCTGTGCCTGTGGTGGTACCAAAGCCACATGTGTCCCATCTATGGACCCAATGACATGGGGCATCCCTCCCAGGGCGTAGAATCCACGCTTGACCCCAGTCAACAGTTCAGGGGTTGGGAAATGGATAAACTCATCCAGGTGAAGCAACATGGCCTCTAAGAAATCATGCAGCACACGGCAGAACATGCTCTGGGACATGCCACCAACATGAGCTATGGTATTTTGAAAGGTACCCGTGGCCAGAAAATGTAGGGCTGCCATTACCTTCAGCTTGGGTGTCAGTGCCGTAGGATACCTGTGTAGCGGTTGCAGGTGTGGTGCCAGTCTCGCCGTCAACTCCAGAATCAACGGTTGGGGGAAGCGGTAGCACCGGATACAGTCATTCTCCCGCATGGCAGCCAAGTCCGGAATTGGTCGGGGAAGAGGCGGCACTCTGCAGTAATTTGGAAGTGACAAGGAAGAGTGAGTGCACTACAACAACAATTTATATGTACTGAGCACATGTCAATCTGTCAATACACATATGCGACATACGGAGTCAGGTATCTGCCACATGCCCTGGACACGTATGGCTGGCAGGTGACACTCCTACCAAGACCCAGCTACACACGGAGATTGTGAACCTCCACATGCCATGGCATGGGATTAGCTGTGTCCCAGTGTAAGTGAACAGCCAGACGCAACACAGGAGTGACATACATCCACACATCAGCAGTAGTAGGATGTCGATTGCAGAGACTGGTAGCGGAACACTAGAGCCACAGGTCACATGACATTACACTAGGACAGCCCACACACCTTGCCATGAAGGTGTACATGTGATGACTCACCACACATTCATAGAGAGGATGCAGACATGTCCTTGTTACGCTACTCTGTGTCCCATGCATACATACGCACCTCACATCGGATACCACATGTGGCCTGGTGTGCGGAACAGTGTGCCATGTCAATCTACACACAGACAGATGTTGGTTGCTGCAACAGCTGATGCTTTTGAGGGAGCACCAACATCAACCCAATGTGAACCCCCCACACATACATGACATAGTCACATGGTGCACCGTGGGTAGTGACCTGTCTGGTGTGGTAACCCCTGTAGCGGGCATCAGGGGACACTTGCGTGTGTTGTTGACCGTGCCATGCCAGTGACGCTCATCCCAAGTGTGCAGTACAACATGCACACATGTCAAAGGAGTCAAGGGCATGCCTGGCACACATTGCACCGTCACACATAACAACTGTACACATCTCATCATACATCTGGTGCCTTCTCGACTCAGGAGTAAGTTGCCACATCACAGCCTTTCACACCTGTGCCCCACACATGTAGTACTGCCCAGACAATGCCTTGATGTCCATCCATGGACAAGTATGTCAGCCCTATTCCTTCCTGTGTGCTGCCTGTCACCACTGTGATGTGTGAAAGGCACCGTACTTTCGCTAAGAGGGCCTGTGTACGTTCCCTATCACTATGGGAGTGCTGCCGTATGTATACCCATAGTGATAGTGAGCGTACGCACGCCTGTACGCTCACTATCACTATGGGTGTTCTCGCGTATGCGTACTCATAGTGATAGTGAGCGTACAGGCGTGTGTACGGTCCGTACCACTATGAGTACGCATACGCGAGAACACCCATAGTGATAGTGAGCGTACAGGCGTGTGTACGGGCGGTACCACTATGGGTGTTCTCGCGTATGCGTACTCATAGTGGTACAGACCGTACACATGCCTGTACGCTCACTATCACTATGAGTATGCATACGCGAGAACACCCATAGTGGTACGGCCCGTACACACGCCTGTACGCTCACTATCACCATGGGTGTTCTCGCGTATGCGTACTCATAGTTGTACGGCCCGTACACACGCCTGTACGCTCACTATCACTATGAGTACGCATACGCGAGAACACCCATAGTGATAGTGAGCGTACAGGCGTGTGTACGGGCCGTACCACTATGGGTGTTCTCGCGTATGCGTACTCATAGTGGTACAGACCGTACACACGCCTGTACGCTCACTATCACTATGAGTACGCATACGCGAGAACACCCATAGTGGTACGGCCCGTACACACGCCTGTACGCTCACTATCACTATGGGTGTTCTCGCGTATGCGTACTCATAGTGGTACGGACCGTACACACGCCTGTACGCTCACTATCACTATGAGTACGCATACGCGAGAACACCCATAGTGGTACGGACCGTAAACACGCCTGTACGGGCCGTTGCTATGCATTTGGGGTGCCCTAGGGCCCCGGAACACACCGTACCTGTGTGTGAAGCTCCAAATTACATAGGGGACACATGGGGGACAAGTATAAAGGCCTACATGCATGCTGGTTGTCATGGAGACCAAGTTTAAAGTTTGAATATTTTGAAGCAGGTGCACCGCAGTAGTCAGTTTGAATGAATCTACTTTGTTGCAATGTGCTTCAGGAGTTGACATCATGCTGAAGAAAAAAACCACAATGAGAACCAACTGACTGTGCTAGGTTTGAAGGGATTGGAGGAAACATAGGATGCAAATGTGAGCGACCAATCACTCTGTACTCCTGTGCATGAAACAGGCCAGCAAGGCAGATATAAGGCAGCCAGGTCCCATGAGGGAGCACTTGCCTGCACATCTTTGTATTCCACGACCCAGCTGCTGCTACTGATTCCCTGGAACCATGTCAAGGTCTGTGGAGAGGTCACAGCCCTTCACCCTGGAGGAGAACCTGGCTTTGCTGGATGTGATCCTCCCACAGTACCCCATGCTGTATGGGCGACCAGGGTATCAGGTGAGTGCAGAGTCCACCAGCACAGACTGTGTCCCTTTTTTGTGAGTGTGACTTCTGGCATTGTGTCCAGGTGTGGCACACATACTATGTACTGTAGGGGGGGTCCCGGGGGGGGGGGAATGCCTGATGTCTCCCAGCCAGTGCATGCTGTGGTGCATGTCTGCCGTCCTCACTTGCATTGTGTTTACTGTGACAATCACTGCATGGTGCATGCCACATTCTGCCTGTCTTGTCCTCCTGGGAATGTAGCCTCTGCAGTCCTCATGTGATTATGTGGTCAGCCCAGTGTGACAGGTGACTGTACCCACAGATGTGTGTTAGTTCTGTGTACCTGTGCTGAGAGTGTCCACATGATGTGTTCGTACCCTGGACATCGGTGTGTGTGTAAGTCCCCTGTCATGTGGGTGGGTGCATATGTGGAGTGTAGCACCCCAGCTGCATGAGGGATGGATATACCCTGCCCATGTGATGTGAGCAGGGAGCAGTGCTGTGTGTCTGACGTGCAGAGCCAGCCCCACACCTGTGAGCCCCCCCAGTCTAGTGGCACATGTGCAGAGTGAGGTTTGTCGCAGCATTTGGCAATGGCAGGTGAATGTCCTGTGCCTGTGTGTGTCTGTGTACTCTGCTGCGGTAGCGTCAGTGGCCTGTGGCTGCTTAGAGGTGCTGCACATTATCCTGGTGTACCTTCTGATGCACAGTGTGAGCCTGGATCATTGATTGTGTCGTTGCCCTCATTCCACCTGTGCACTTTCAATGGCACGTACTGCTTTTGCCCTTCCCCAGAGGATCATGTCCCTATGACAAAGGTGCAATGCATTGGATGCATACTATGCCTTGTTGTAAACAGCACATTTGTTCTAATATGTCTCTCTGTGACATGTGCCTGGTGTATTGATGTAGTGTCACTTGTTCATCCTCACAGGTAGGCGCCTCTGCCAAGAAGCAGATATGGCTGACTGCCGTCAGTGCCGTGAGGAGTGCGGATGGTCGCAAGCGGCGCCTGGCCCAGGTGAGGAAACGTTGGCAGGATATCCGGTTCTGGACGCGGAGAATCGCACAGGTCCTGCTGGGGGACTCACCTGAGACCCATAAGAACCGGGGGCGCCGCCGTCTGACCCACATCCACAAGCGTGTGCTGGCGGTGGTATTTCCAGACTTGGAGAGGCGCTTACAGGAGAAGCAGCAGCAGGAAGGGGGTAGGTACATGTGTGTTTGTTGTGTGTCACCAGCATTTGTAAGTGCACAGTTGCATGGATACACTGCCAGGGTTTAAAGGTGCTGTGCAGATCCAGTTACCCACAGTATAGCTGTGCTCTCCTGCCTCCCTTCCCCTCCTTGCAATGTGTTCCCTGGTCTGTGTGTAGTCACTCCTTCACAAGGTAATGTAGGCTGGCGCTTTCTCCACGTGAACTATGACTGTAGCATCATGTGTGGGGGTGGTGTCTAACAGGTTTGGGGACCTTGCCTGTGCCCTGTCCAGTTCAGTGCATGTGGGTTCCATGTCAGTTGGCACTGATGCTGAGTCCAGACATGGGTGTTAGTCTCTCAAGTGTCAGGCCTTACAGCGCGCATGTCCTATGTTGTGGCCTGTGACATGATGTGCATGAGTGTGCGATACGCATAGTGCAGGGATGGTGGCGTGTGTTGCAGTCATTCCCATTCAGGACCATGGAGTTGTGTGGCCACTGCTGTCCCCTGGGGCATATGTTCATAGGTGTCATGTGTGTCATCACAAAACGTGGTCACTCTCAGTGTCTACAGCATAGGTTGTGCTCTGTGCCATTGTCCCCTGGCACCATGTATATTGACGTGAATTGTAGCACAAGTGTCCACTGTACAGCCTGACCTGATTTTCCTTGTTCATAGTCACAGTGGCCAGTGCCTGTGTGTCTTGTTACAATCATCAGATGATGACCATTTGTACATGATTATTTGGACAGGCCCACCTTGGGAATTTGGCGTCCAATCTTGCATTTCTGCAGCCCCTGTGTATTTCACCCAGACTAAGAGTTGTAAGTGCCACCTGTGTCTCAACAAATTGTCTCATGTAGGGGGTGGTTGTTGCGGGCCAAGCCTACATGTCAAAACCAGAATTCTCCTTGCTAGGTCTGGCCAGTGTGTGATGTTTGTCTGGACATACACTCAAGGTGCAGTGAGCCAGTCATGGTGGGCATGTTTTCAGTCTTACCTATGCAGCATGTGCCTCAAGTTAATGGGTATGGTCCCTCCTCATCCCTATTTTCGCCAACGCTGTGTGGTGCAGATGCAGTGCTTGATTGTCCCCAGGGCCTGGCTCCTCTGTCAAACTCCATTTCATGTCATTTGCTATTGTGTCATGCTCTCCATAGTTTTTTAGTGGCATGGTGGGTCAACCAACTGTGTGTTGTATGCCCTACATCTGTACCTTGCTTTGTAGATGTTACTGATCTTTCTTTTCAGGCTATGCACTGTAACCTATGTAGATTGGACTCATGTGACATATGTATACAGGTGTGTGATTAATTGCTGTCTCTTCACCTTGCCCACAGCATCGTCGGGGGACACGGAGGGAGACATGAGCACAGACTGAGCGGAGGGACCGAGCACCAGTGCCAGCGTTGACATCGTGGCTGGCACATTGAGTGGTACTGAGGCGGAGGAGAGTGAGGCCGAGGACCTGTCCACTGGCACGACAGAATATGAGGCTGACGGGTCCAAGGATGATCTCTCCGAGTGGGCGGAGGCTGCACCAGCAGCTGACAGCGGCACAACATCGCACCCCGCCCCCTCTATTGCCATCAGCCGCCTCCCACTTGCTCGTGTCCCTTCCCAGCGTGCCCGGTCACCATATGTCTCCTTCCTGCCAGGCACCGCACCCCCTGCCCCTGTCTCCACTGCTGCCGCCAATGCCGAGTCTGTGGACATCCAGCGGCAGTTGCAGGTTGGTCAGGCTGCGATCCTTAATGTCCTCCATGGCCACAGCCAAGTGCTGCACAACATGGAGGCATACTTGGAGGGCATTTTTACATCGCAGGCTGACCAACGGCAGTTGCTGAGGTCCATCGACTCGCACTGACTGCAGCAGTGGGTCTCCTGCAGCGCTACGCCCCACCCCCTACCCCTGCCCCATCCACACTTCCCACTCCCATGCCTGTCCCACGTACACCCAGACGTCAGCATGCACACACCACAACAGACACAGGCACCACACCAGCAGGGAAGGTCATACGCACTCCTCCTGGCACGCCTACACAGGGTGAAGTAGGCACACCCACTGGGTCGGGGGGCAAACGTAAGTTATGCAGCCAGAGTGGGAGTCCGCATTCCACCCAATCCACTCCCTCCAAATCCCCTCCCCTCTGCTCTCCTGGCCACATATCCGGCAAGGACTCCTTCATGGCCGCTCTGTTCCTGAGCCCCACTGTGACACCACCCCGCAAGCGGTCAAGGGAGTCCCCGGTCAGGGTGGTTGAGTCCCCCCCTGTCCGCACCCTCCCCCAGTGGCACTGCGACCCATCCCACGGCCCCCCCCTCCTTGGGGCCTGTGGTTCCTTCGGGTGCAGGGGAGACACTGGGGGACCTTGCTAAGGTGTGCAGCGAGACCCTGGCCTCCGCCTTTGGCCCTGCCCCACTCCCTGTGGTGGAGTCCTCCATCCCTGCACCCACGATGCCTACCCTTCGCCCTCATGTCCCTGCGGTGCCTGGTCCTTCCCCCCCACATGATGCCCTCCCCGCTGTGGAAGACGAAGGAGTCTAAATGTGCAGGCAAGCTAGGGGACACGCGTCCCACTGTGTCCCCCATCCAGCTGTGACTCATGGACTGCCCTATGGGCTTTGTAAATATTGAACTTGATCCACACACACGTTATTTGGAAATGCTGAATAAAGCCATTTTTTTTCCCTTAGAACACTACTGCTTTTGTGGTGTTGCTGTTGGTGGGGCTGCTACGTGATTTTGGGTGGTGATCATGTGTTGGGTGTGTGGGAAATGTAGTAGTGTGCTGGTCATAGGGGGGACCCTGGTATCTGTGTGCCATCACAAGGTGTTAGCTAGGTTACTCTGTTCATGTAAGCAGTTACTGCATGGTGAAATTGTCCCAAGGTGTATTCCTTCCTCTGTGTACCCTGACATCTTCCCTGCAGGGTGTTCCCAATTTTGAGCGCTGAGCTGGGTGTACATTAGCTGGGTGTGTGACGGACACCTTCAACTTTGGCCATGCATGCAGAGCGATGTCTCCACCTGCATCATTCGTGGCATCCTTGGTGATCAGTGTACTTGTGTATGTAGTCTGTTGACATGACTTCATGTGGACATGTTCCCTTTTAGGCTGTATGCATGTGTGTACTCCCAGCCTCACACACATGTGTTACATGTACTGCAGGGTCTTTGTGCACCTGACTGACAATTGTGGCAATTGGATCTGTGGGTACTCCACCCTTATTTTTTTCCATGGGCAATGCTGGTGGCCTCTGCACCCACCCCTCCTGTGTCTGGGCACTGCTGGGAGGACTCTGCACACACCCCTCCTGTGTCTGGGCACTGCTGGGAGTGATAGGCACCCACCCCTCCTGTCTCTGGGCACTGCTGGGAGGACTCTGCACACACCCCTCCTGTGTCTGGGCACTGCTGGGAGTGATAGGCACACACCCCTCCTGTCTCTGGCCACTGCTGGGAGGACTCTGCACCCACCCCTCCTGTCTCTGGGCACTGCTGGGAGGACTCTGCACACACCCCTCCTGTGTCTGGGCACTGCACACACCCCTCCTGTGTCTGGGCACTGCTGGGAGGACTCTGCACACACCCCTCCTGTGTCTGGGCACTGCTGGGAGTGATAGGCACACACCCCTCCTGTCTCTGGGCACTGCTGGGAGTGATAGGCACACACCCCTCCTGTCTCTGGGCACTGCTGGGAGTGATAGGCACCCACCCCTCCTGTCTCTGGGCACTGCTGGGAGGACTCTGCACCCACCCCTCCTGTGTCTGGGCACTGCTGGGAGGACTCTGCACCCACCCCTCCTGTGTCTGGGCAGTGCTGGGAGGACTCTGCACACACCCCTTCTATGTCTGGGCAGTGCTGGGAGGACTCTGCACCCACCCCTCCTGTCTCTGGGCACTGCTGGGAGGACTCTGCACACACCCCTCCTGTGTCTGGGCACTGCTGGGAGTGATAGGCACACACCCCTCCTGTGTCTGGGCACTGCTGGGTGTGATAGGCACACACCCTCCTGTCTCTGGGCACTGCTGGGAGTGAGAGGCACACACCCCTCCTGTCTCTGGCCACTGCTGGGAGGACTCTGCACCCACCCCTCCTGTCTCTGGGCACTGCTGGGAGGACTCTGCACACACCCCTCCTGTGTCTGGGCACTGCTGGGAGGACTCTGCACCCACCCCTCCTGTCTCTGGGCACTGCTGGGAGGACTCTGCACACACCCCTCCTATGTCTGGGCACTGCTGGGAGTGATAGGCACACACCCCTCCTGTCTCTGGGCACTGCTGGGAGTGATAGGCACACACCCCTCCTGTCTCTGGACACTGCTGGGAGTGATAGGCACCCACCCCTCCTGTCTCTGGGCACTGCTGGGAGGACTCTGCACCCACCCCTCCTGTGTCTGGGCACTGCTGGGAGGACTCTGCACCCACCCCTCCTGTGTCTGGGCACTGCTGGGAGGACTCTGCACACACCCCTCCTGTCTCTGGGCAGTGCTGGGAGGACTCTGCACCCACCCCTCCTGTCTCTGGGCACTGCTGGGAGGACTCTGCACACACCCCTCCTGTGTCTGGGCACTGCTGGGAGTGATAGGCACACACCCCTCCTGTGTCTGGGCACTGCTGGGAGTGATAGGCACACACCCCTCCTGTCTCTGGGCACTGCTGGGAGGACTCTGCACCCACCCCTCCTGTGTCTGGGCACTGCTGGGAGGACTCTGCACACACCCCTCCTGTCTCTGGGCAGTGCTGGGAGGACTCTGCACCCACCCCTCCTGTCTCTGGGCACTGCTGGGAGGACTCTGCACACACCCCTCCTGTGTCTGGGCACTGCTGGGAGTGATAGGCACACACCCCTCCTGTGTCTGGGCACTGCTGGGAGTGATAGGCACACACCCCTCCTGTCTCTGGGCACTGCTGGGAGGACTCTGCACCCACCCCTCCTGTGTCTGGGCACTGCTGGGAGGACTCTGCACACACCCCTCCTGTCTCTGGGCAGTGCTGGGAGGACTCTGCACCCACCCCTCCTGTCTCTGGGCACTGCTGGGAGGACTCTGCACACACCCCTCCTGTGTCTGGGCACTGCTGGGAGTGATAGGCACACACCCCTCCTGTGTCTGGGCACTGCTGGGAGTGATAGGCACACACCCCTCCTGTCTCTGGGCACTGCTGTGAGGACTCTGCACCCACCCCTCCTATTTCACGATATGTACGCTTAGAACATACACGTGTGTGGGTTCGCTCCATGCATACGAGATGGGGGTACGTGTCGTACATACACGGTTGGAGTGGGGGTACGCTCCATACATACGCGGGTGAGGGTACAGGTCGTACTTACACTGTTGGGGTGGGGGTATGCTCCATACGTACGCGGGTGAGGGTACGGGTCGTACTTACACTGTTGGGGTGGGGGTACGCTCCATACGTACGCAGGTGAGGGTACGGGTCATACTTACACTGTTGGTGTGGGGGTACGCTCCATACATCCGCGGGTGTGGGTACGGGTTGTTCTTACACTGTTGGGGTGGGGGTACGCTCCATACGTCCGCGGGTGTGGGTACGGGTTGTACTTACACTGTTGGGGTGGGGGTACGCTCCATACGTCCGCGGGTGTGGGTACGGGTCGTACTTACACTGTTGGGGTGGGGGTACGCTCCATACGTACGTGGGTGAGGGTACGGGTCGTACTTACACTGTTGGGGTGGGGGTACGCTCCATACGTACGCGGGTGTGGGTACGGGTCGTACTTACACTGTTGGGGTGGGGGTACGCTCCATACGTCCGCGGGTGTGGGTACGGGTCGTACTTACACTGTTGGGGTGGGGGTACGCTCCATACGTCCGCGGGTGTGGGTACGGGTCGTACTTACACTGTTGGGGTGGGGGTACGCTCCATACGTACGCGGGTGAGGGTACGGGTCATACTTACACTGTTGGGGTGGGGGTACGCTCCATACGTACGCGGGTGAGGGTACGGGTCGTACTTACACTGTTGGGGTGGGGGTACGCTCCATACGTCCGCGGGTGAGGGTACGGGTCGTACTTACACTGTTGGGGTGGGGGTACGCTCCATACGTCCGCGGGTGTGGGTATGGGTCGTACTTACACTGTTGGGGTGGGGGTACGCTCCATACGTACGCGGGTGAGGGTACGGGTCGTACTTATACTGTTGGGGTGGGGGTACGCTCCATACGTCCGTGGGTGAGGGTACGGGTCGTACTTACACTGTTGGTGTGGGGCTACGCTCCATACGTCCGCGGGTGAGGGTACGGGTCATACTTACACTGTTGGGGTGGGGGTACGCTCCATACGTACGCGGGTGAGGGTACGGGTCGTACTTGCACTGTTGGGGTGGGGGTATGCTCCATGCATACGGGGGTGAGGGTACGGGTCATACTTACACTGTTGGGGTGGGGGTACGCTCCATACGTCCGCGGGTGAGGGTACGGGTCGTACTTACACTGTTGGTGTGGGGGTACGCTCCATACGTCCGCGGGTGAGGGTACGGGTCGTACTTACACTGTTGGGGTGGGGGTACGCTCCATACATACGCGGGTGAGGGTACGGGTCGTACTTGCACTGTTGGGGTGGGGGTACGCTCCATGCATACGGGGGTGGGGGTACGGTCCTTACATATGCGTCCACACGCTATGTGATGCTTGTGCGGGCCGTACCCAGGCCTTTGCCACGTGGGTACAGCCGTCCCGCCATTGTTGGGGTGACGTAGGTGTGGGCGTGGTACGACTCGTACCCACGCTCTTAAGGCGTGAGTACGGGACGTACCTGTGTTGCTGTGTTACCGGTTTGCGTCATTAAGCACTTCCGTTGTGGCGGACGCTGGCTTTGCTGGACACGCCCCCACCCCCTCGTAGTGACCAGGGCCTGGGGTCAGATATGTCCAGGGCATGTGTGCTGTGTGACTTTGGTGGGGGTTTTGTGGCCTGCCCCTGGTCCTGCCCCCCGCCCCTTTCCCCCCTCTCTTTGTTGTTCTGATCTTCTGCGGCGTCTGCGTCCGAACCTGTAGAGGAGGTCGACTGCTATGAGGGCCGGGATGACACGTAGGTTCAGGTCCATGTCTGTCCGTCGCGTAAAGGTACTCCTTGTTCGCGTCGTCCTGATTTCCCGGCAGTTTTTGGCAGCCGGAAAATATTCACCGTGCGGGATGACGTCGGTGCAAATCGTGATTCCTGGTTCGTGAATGGCAGGCTGCGTGCGTCCTGACGTCACGTCGGCGCTTTCCCGGATCGCATTTGTATGTTTATTTTCGTCGGTCGGGGTTTTGTACGATTCGTACGGAAATGGTGTTTCCGTGCGAATCGTAATTCCATGTTTGTATATTTTGACGGCCGGGTACGCGTCGGACGGAGAATATGCTCCGTCCGACGGTTCGTACCCGGTTTTTACAGGATCGTGATTGGCACCCTTATCTCAATCGGGTCAATACGAACCGGTGTGAAATTCTAATAACCTTTGATAGGTATTGTTGAAACCCTACAGTGTGCTCCTGTGAGTAATAAAAAGCCACGGTTGCTAACTGCATATTCTTGAGATGACGATGTTGGGCTTTTTCCCTCAGGAAAATATGTTTAAATTCTGATTTAGGGAATTCAATCACATAATTCGGGTTTTCCAAAATGTTCACTTGGAATAGGTCCTTAAATGTAGATACCACGTATTTTAACCAGGGGATTTGTAGGCATTTGTCCAGACAAAGGCAGTCCTTTATAATACTTCTATTGAACCCAGTCTCTTTCTTCATCCAGATTGATCTCCATAACATTAGAGGTCTCAGCCCTATCAGATCAGTCAAATAGTTCAACCCCACTTCGTTATGAATTAGAACAGTGGGGGCAAACGAAGGTAAACATAATAACTTCTTTAAAAAAACATTTTCCTCCACCTGTAGCTCTCCATGAGGGCAATGGCCCCAAACCCCTGCTGCGTAAAGCGCAACCGAAACACATTTATTTCTGTAAATATGTAACATATCAAATATGCGACGATCCCCCAATTTAATAGCAAATTTTAAAACGCCGTAGGTGCTTTTGGCCATTTTGGCCTTAACATTTAAAATCTCTTGGTGCCACATGCCATTACTAGAAAACATGATGCTAAGGTAACAAAATGTATTCACTAAAAGAATTTTTTGGTTCTCGATATAGAAGGATTTCATATTTCTTATTTTACGTCCACACGGTAAAATAAAAGTCTTGGAATTATTAAGTTTTAATTTCCTTCCTTTAATAAAATCAGAGAACCTGTCCATTAATTTTTGTAAACCAATTGGAGTTCTTGAGAGGAGTACGGTATCGTCAGCATAAAGCAACACAGGTACATCCTGTCCCTCAATTTGCGGGGCATCACATTTAACCTTTTTAAGATCTGCTTCTATGGCATTAATAAAGAGAGAAAAAAGAAGAGGTGCCAACACACAGCCTTGCCTAATGCCAAGACTCACCACAATTTGACTAGTGCATTCTCCTGCTTGTCCATAGCGTATACTTGCAGATAGCTTAGAATAAAGTCTTGCCGGAAAGTAAATAATAGCCCGGGGGCACCTAGATCCAGTAGGGTTGACCATAATAAGCAATAATCTACCAGGTCAAACGCGCTACTAAGATCTGCAAAGCAGAGAAAAAGAGAACCCTGCTTTGCGCGCGTATACTTCCCGATAATAGGATCCAGACTTATACATTGTTCCAGGGTCCCCCGGCCTTTCCTGAACCCATATTGTGATTGAGCCAAGATCCCGTTATCCTCCGCCCACTCTTCTAACCTAAATAATAAAACCCGGCTCATAGTTTTTAATGATGAATCTAAAAGGGATATGGGGCGATAATTTTTAGCTTCAGATCTGTTTCTCTTTTTATATATTGGAATTATTATAGACTCCCCCCAAGTCGAGGGAATCTTTCCCGCTACGGCCGTGTTAAAAACATTGGATAAAACGGGGCACCATATAATCATGTCAGCTTTATAAAGGTCGATTGGCACTCCGTCTGGGCCAGGAGCTTTTCCACCTTTGCTACATCTTAAAGCAGTTACTACTGTGATGTTAAGAGGGATAATTGGCCACGCGACGGCAGACAAGCTTGACATGCAAATAATATCACTATAGTTAAAAATAGATGTAAAATGAAGAACCCAACTTTCCTTACTAACTTGGGAAGTAATAGTAGGTACATCATCATTCCTTAAAAATGGGCTATTAACCGTATCCCAAAAGAGCTTACTGTTAGATAGCTCTACAGCAGCGGTCAATTTATCCCATGCTTCTTCTTGAAGTTCGCGCTTCCTACGCTTTAGCTGCTCCTTGTAGACTATTCTAAGATTGGTAATAATTAACCTATTCCGAGGGCTACAAAAAAGGGCTTTCTTTAGCTTCTGTAGAGCCTCGGAACAAGCTTTATCGAACCATCCACTTTTCTGATTATGTCGCTTAACGTTGGAGATGGTCAGAACTTTGTTAATTTTTTGTTAATTTTACTAAAGCATTGTAAGATACCTAAGTAGCCAGCATTAACATCCAGGCAATTGCTTATCTCAGGTAGACAGGTAGTGACAATTCTGTTCAGGTACGTGTCCGAGTTGGTGACATTCCACTTAATCCTGTAACCATTAGGTCTACATAAAACAACATCATTTACAATAGTTTCAGTCACCTGCTTCTTATAACCCCATAAGGACAGACATGAAATGATACAGTTATGGTCAATAACAGATAGGTCCAGAGTCACCGGAGTTCCACAGAAGACATTAATATTCACCGAGATTACTAGGTGATCGATTACAGTACTGGCACCCCTACCAGTGAATGTAGGGACAGGATTGCCCTGGACATCTTTTAAACTCTGCAGCACTTCTAGATCATATTTAGCCATAGCAGAATTCAGCATCTCTCCGTAAGGATTATGTGGGAAATGAACTTCCACCTCATCGCTGTCAGTAGAATACCCACAAGCCTCAATTAGGGATAAAGGGCAGAGAGGAGTATTAAAATCACCCGCCCAGATAAAATCAAAATTAATAAAATTATCAGAGCACAGTTTATCGAGAGCACCCATTAATTCCATGACCGCAAATGTTCGTGTCTGATCAAATAGATAGTTATAATAATTAATAATCACTTGGGAGTGGTGTCCAATCATTTCATATGCCTTAACAACCACAGGCAATTTAATTGACAGTAATATTAAAAGGCCACCCTTTGCACGACCCGCCAAAGATTCCTGAGCTGGAAGGTTAAAAGAAACAAACCCATCTAGGTTGATTTGTTCCTTGCACCAAGTCTCTTGCATACAAAATAAATCACAACAACCAATGAACTCCCTCCAGCCAAGAATATCCAACTTACGTTGCCACCCAGCAATATTCCAGGTGGCTAAAAAATAACCTGAACGAGTGGGAATTGATTGGGAACCAGGACAATCACATGGTGGCTGAGGTAATAGTCCCAAAGGCCTAAATGCATTCTCAGTAAAAATCGAACTTATAGGCATACTGGTGGGAATTGATTGTGAACCGGGACGATCATATGGTGGCTGAAATAATAATCCCAATGGTCTAAATGCATTCTCAGTAAAAATTGAGCTTATTGGCATACTGGGGCCAATGTCTTCGACTACTTCCGATGGAATAACCCCGGCTCCCTGGGCGGGTAAGTCTATATTGGTGGCGGCCTTCTCTGAGAGTGTCCCCTCCATCGTCCGGGCATATTTACCAGTACTCCCATCCGGGATCAGAATATTACTCCTGACGGGGGGACCCAGGGCTAACTCTCCAAAAGGGTTTTCATCCTGGGAGGGTATATACCGCCAGCCACAGTCTTCCAAACCCGACAAACCCTCAAACCGATTAAACAAAGGTATTCTTTCGCTTAACCTTCCATGAGGGATACCGGTCATTAACATACGTGGTAGACTCATGTTTTGTTGTGAAGGCGGATAAAAAAATGTAAGTGGTAATGAATTAATCTTAGTGGCCAGATTGTTTAGGGGCCAAGCGCAAATATGCTCTACGGCCCTTCTATCTCTGAAATTTAAAACAATACAGTCTCCCTTCACAGATTTAGCTTGGGGACCCACCCAATCCACCCGTCGTGCAAAAATGATTTCAGCCGAAACCGGCGCTGGCAATGGCCTATGTCGATTTAACCAATGAGTGCACTTATATATTAGGTCCAGAAACTCCTCCCATTTCCCGTCCATTAGTGCCGGGACCCCCGTAAGGACAACGACATAGGGAGTCGATTCAGGCGGGAGATTTAAGTATTGCCTTCAATCTACTGGCCCAAGGAGTTGGATACCCCGTTGTCCTTTATGTTTAATAGTGGCAACATTACCTCCATCCCCACACCCATTCCCACCCTTCTCCCCAGATGTATCAGGTTACACCCCAGTGGCCATTGATCTAGGAGGTACAACCCGGGGTGTTGGAATTACTTGGGGTAGAAAGACTACTCCTGCCATTACCTGCAGTCCCTCTTGATTAATTGATGTTTGTCTCGAAACATTCTTATTGGGTTCATTTCCATTGGTGACCCTACCCCGCGGATCTAGTCTAATTTGGGATGAGGCAAAGGCTAATTCCAGGCAAGAAAGCCTATTATCAATACAATCAAGCCTGTCATGGATCGGTGAAACAGATTTTTTTAATACCAATTCCAGTCTATGCCAAAAATCCTCTCCCAGTTTAGTAAACGTATTACCTGCCAGGGCCGAGAAGGTGGACATTTCTTCGTATGATTCCCTCCCTTGGCCTCGATTAACTGGAGCTAGAGGCACTGCTAAATTATTATTGGGGAGGCCAAGTTTACGGCTTTTAGACAATTTTCCTTTTTCTTTCCCCCCCCCCCCCGTTTCCTTTTAGGACATATACTCTTCGGTGCGGGGGCAGATGATGGTTTAAACGATCCCTGCTTAATAGCAGAAGTAGATCTAGTTCTAACTGGAGACAATAAATTAGATGGAACTAGTAGATTAGGACTCTTAGGTTGGCATGAGGTCTTTTGGCTAGGGATGCCTTTTTCCGCAGAGATTGGATGACACCCTTGCCTAGTTTCTAGCCTTTTCTCTAGCAAAGCCAATGAACTCCTGCTACCCATCATAGTTCCTTCGAATGTACTAGGGATAATTGCATGCGGGAGACTGGGAGACTTAGCTTGTGTAATTGATCCCAAGGATGAACGTTTTTCAGCAGCTATATCCAAGGACAATCTCTTTTCTGTAAGTTCAATTTCATGGGCTAGTAATGATGATGCTCTTATGATAAAATTATCTAATGTCCCTGCTACTGATCCCTCGAAGGAGGACCTATGACCAGGTCTCCCCGGTAATAAATTCATAATTGAAATCAAATAAGACAATTAAGCCAATCACAGATAATTTAAAAGCAATACATTATACATGTATCTACCCCGAATGGAATATGTTAAGGACTAGGCCCGTCCCGTCCTCTACCGGTCTCAAACGGCCTCAAACGGGCCCGCCCTTGGCCCGGGCATCGCTCCGGCTCCCGCCCGCGCGTGTCCCGCCATGCGCGTCCTGGACGAGATGATATACTAAGAGTGTGCAAGCCCCTCGGGCTGCTGGTCTTCGCAGTCCCGAGCCCACAGGCGATGCGGGAAAATGGCGATGAGAAGTTCAGGAAAGCAACTATCACCGCTGCGAGCGGCGCCCGCGAAGCGGGGGCCGCGAGCAGTGAAATACAGCTGGTCAAAGGTGGGAGGGCCTCGGTAAGAGTCCGCAGCTGTGCAAGCCCCTCGGGCTGCTGGTCCTCGCAGTCCCGAGCCCACAGGCGATGCGGGAAAATGGCGATGAGAAGTCCAGGAAAGCAACTATCACCGCTGCGAGCGGCACCCGCGAAGTATTCAATTTCTTGTTGAAATTTCAAAACTCTATTTTGTGTAGCGGCAAGACCTAGACTTACCTAAATGATTCTTCTTGACCTTGAATATAAACTGGCAGAGCTCAACCGATCCGAACATTTATAGGATCCAATCTCTCAATGGGAAAGAATTTGCAAACTAAAGCTGTACAATTTGTTACTAAGACTCTTCTCTTGTGAAATTTCTTCCAATATTACCTTCAGCTCTGTCCTTTCACATTTGGTTATATATGACGTAACGTAGCGTGCACCTGCAATTGAATTATCTGCAACATACTGGATATCCATGTTTGCCTTCACATTCTCAAAATGACTGGATTGTAGTCATTAATATACTTTGAATCTTCAGTTCTTTTTATGTCGTATGTATTCTTCTGAGATTTTAGATTGAATATGCTTTACTGCTGACATAAAACTATTGACTCTTCCTTTTGAAATTACTGGACGTGGGAATCCAAAACGGCATTTTGTATAAAACTTTTCCTTTGACTTGCATTTTCATCGACAATATTTCCACATCGATGACTTTGAAAACGTAAAACTTGTTCTTTTAAGCTCTGTTCTCCTCCTTTTTTTTGGAATGGGAGACAGGTATGATACTCTTCATAGAAAGACAAAACTGTTTCATTAGAATTGGTTCCAAATGTAGGTGCATTCTTGATCCATAATAGCATGTGAATATGAGGAGCACCTCTGGCTTGGTACTCCTTTCTCCAAAAGAAATCAGTAACTTCTCCAAGAGGTGGATTATTTTATTGCAGATAAAAGGCATCATAGCTTGAAAGCTATGATTAAAATATCTGCACACATTCACAGGATCCAAGGAACACAATTCTCCAGCTGTCTTCAATTCCATATTTATTTCATTTGAATTTGCTTGTCGAAGAAATTCAAGTAAATCATCCCAAGTACATTCAGCACAGCTAAGTGTTAGTGACCACGTGGGAGTACCTACGTTTCTTAACATACATTTAAGTTCACCGTAACGATGATACCAATGCTCATTAGTACCACATTGACATGCCATCAAATTAATTAACTGAGATTTCAAATGATTGTCTCTTTGTTGAAATTTGTTCATAAATAATTATTTTGCAGAAACGTGTAAGATGAACTTCTGTTTTTAATGTGGTTCACTGCATATGAAAGTCAAGACAAGCCACTTTCAAATTGAAGATGAAATATATATGGAATGCAGTGTCGAAATCTTGAATCTTCTGAGTACAATCTTGTCATCCGGTATTCTGAAGCTGGAATCTGTACTGCTCATTCATCATATCGTCCACCTTCTCCAGTGGGGAACAGTTGAGGAAAACAAACAGCTTCTAAACTTTTTTCTCACACACTCATGGGAGTAACTTTGCTTTCTTCATTTGAAATAATTTAATAGTGTTTCCAATCACTTCTTTTGAATGTAGAGGATTGTGCTGTAATGTTAGTAAATCTCTTCACTCCTGGACTTGTCCACTTTTTCTACTTGGCCAGTTGAGATTTCTGTATCTTCTTCTAAACATATATCCTGTTCTTCCACATTTACAGTTTTGTAATAAATATTGTTCTGTACATGATATAATGTAGCCTTTTGAAGTTTGGTGACATCTACTAACTCTTGCTATATTTTCTGACTCTTTCATGGTACACCATTAACTAGAATACCCACAGGCTCACTTTTCTCTCTCTCTTTACCCACAATTTCAATATTTTTCTTAAAATCTAATGGCAAGTACACAACTCTTCCTTTCAGAGCTCTTTGTAAATCTGTTGGAGGCAGCTTACCTGTTTTAGGCTCCATACAAACTATAGCCTGAAACGGGTGCACAGATTGAATAACAATGGACTCATATGTATTTAAATCTGCCAGTTCGGGAGAAATAGCTACCAACTCTAAGTTGTTATGTACTGCTCTAGCTGGCATTTTGTTCTTTTCTAATTTATTGTAACAATATTTATAAATACGTCGATCAGTACCCAACATAAAACGACCTTCCACCAACAAATAAGCACCAAATTGCTCCCATTATTTTCCTTTTTAAATACACATCAACATTCCTAGTTTGACTTCTATAGTGAGTACATCGACAACAAATACAAATATAATTTTGTTTTTCACGTGAAAGTAACTTAAACTTTTTAATTTCTTCTGCAAAATTCTCAGTACTAATATCTTCCACCTGTTCTTCAAGACCTACTGTTATCAAGCTCTCACTTTCTCGACTCTCCTCTTGTGAACCAAATAAAAAAAACTGTCTATCATAACAAACTTTTTTTACATCCGATACTGAACCAAGCTAAAGAGCTGTGTTCATTTCACTTAATGATAATGCAGGACTTTTTACATACTACAATCCCCTTATTAACATCCGCATTTCTGATTGATGTACTGCTAACATTTTTAAATGATGAAAAGTACTTCGACACACTTTTCTAGAAAGACAAGCAAGAGAATGACCCTGCAACTTAGTATATTTTCTCACTTTACAAGGATCTAGTCCTTGCAACATCTTAATCTTCTGTTTAACACTTTTTTGGCATATTCTCGTAAGAAAATTTGTAATATATTGATAGATTCCTGTCAAATACTACAAATACTACTACAATCCCACGTATACACTGGTGCTTGTGTACGTCTCCCTTGAACTTTTTTAGCTATTACTTCTTCTACATTTCTAGGAACCATCTTTTCTTTTTCAATTGTACAACCATCATAACAACGACCACTGGAATCAACTGCATGATCTAATGCATTTCGCTGAAAACCGCTTTCTTCATTAAAGAAAGGCTCAGTACAAGAATTGTGCTTCCATTCACCAGTAAAGGTTCTGCAAAAGTTTTCTTTAGCTTTTCTCCTTCATAAAGTACATTGTTTTATTCAATGTTTTCATTCTCTTCAATAGCAATATAAATAATTTCCGTTTCAATTCAAAAGCAGTATCTACTACACTTTCAATCTGTTGCTACTTCTTATATGCTGCAGATCTTTTTTATACTTTTTAAAATCTTTTAATACATTTTGAATTAATCTATTACGAAACCTACGTACACGTATGTCCTTAAATGTTTTTGTCTTTTTGTCACATGTGTTTGTTTTCCATTGTGTTTCTTTATTTGCTTCTCCTGTCTTTCCTCCTTTGGTTTGTATTTTGTTTGATCAATCTCTCCACAATTTTTTAAATAAATTGTTTAGTTCTCTTACCAGATGCCACTTTATCCATATCCTTTTGGTGTTTTTCCACCCCACTTGTTTTAGTTTTCATTAAGTACTTCTGTTTCCTATGTTTTCTTCTCTTTCATGTTTTCTTGCCATCTTTTATTTGTAATCCAATCAAAATATCTTCCTAAAAAACAAATAATAATTTAATTATTTTGCTACATCAATTAAAATGTCAAAATTAATAACATTTCAATTTTGAAGATAACAACTAAACGCAAAATTACAAGTACATTTCTATCCCATTTATAACTCTTAAGAGGAGAAAAGTATAAAAACTAGCAAAACATCTGCACAAACACAAGAATAGGTGGTCACATAGCCAAAAGGAGAAAGGAAAAAAACCAAAAGGTTTACAAACAGCAAAATGAAATACTCAAACAACACAGCTACTGAAAAATGTAAGAAAGGCAGAAAGAAGCAACAGATGTACAGAAAGAGGCAAGACAGGTGCAGAAAGAGGCAAAAGAAGTTCAGAAAGAGAAAAAGGTTGTAGAAAAACGCATGTAAGGTACAGAAACAAATAGAAGGGGTGCAGAAAGAGACAAAACGAGTTGAAAAAGAGATATGCAGGAAGAAGGAAGAGAAGTGCAGAAAGACGCAATGGAGGTGCAGAAAAAGCCAATAGAAGTGCGCAAAGAAGCTAAGAGATACAAAAAAAGACAACAGAGGTGCACAAAGAGGCAGGAGAGGTGCACAATCAGGGAAGACAAGTGTAGAAAGAGGCAATAGGGGTACAGAAAGAAGCAAAAGAGGAGCAGAATGAGGCAAGAGAAGTCCAGAAACAAGCAAGAGAAATGAAGAAACAGGCAAGAGAAGTGCAGAAAAAGTCAAGAGAAGCGCACAAAGAAACAATAGAAGTGCACAAAGAAGCAAGAGATGCGCAGAAAAAGGCAAGACAGGTGCGGAAAGGGGCAAGAGAGGTGCAGAAAGAGAGAACAGGTGCATAGAAAGAGGGACGAGAGGTGCAGAAACAGGGATAAGGGGTGCAGAAACAGGCAAGAGGGGTACAAAAGAGACAAGAGGGGTGCAGAAAGAAGCAAGTGATGTACAGAAAAAAGCAAGGGAAGTGCAGAAAGAAGCTACAAACATGCACAATGAGACCGGAGTGATGCAGAAAGAGGTAACAAAAGTGCAGAAAGAAGCAACAGAGGTACAGAAAGAAGTAAGAGAAGTACAGAAGGAAGCAACAGAGGTACAGAAAGAGGCCGGAAAAGTACAGAAAAATGCAAGGGAGTTGCAGAAACAGGCAAAAGAGGTACAGAAAGAGTGAACAGGGGTGAGAAAGAGGCAAGAGAGGTGCAGAAAAAGTGTACAAGGGTACAGAAAGAGGCAATTGATGTGCAAAAAGAAACAACAGAAATGGAGAAAGCCGCAAGAGAACTGCAGAATGAGTCAAGAGAATTGCAGAAACAGGCAACTGAGGTACAGAAAGACAGAAGAGGGGTGTGTAAAGAGGCAAAAGAAGTACCAAAAGAGGGAAGAGGGGTGTAGAAAGAGCCGAGAAGAGTGCAGAAAGAAACAAGTGAGGTGCAGAAAGAGGCAACAGAGATGCAAAAAGAGCAAGAGAGGTGCAGCAACAAGCAAGAGAAGTGCACAAAGAGGCTAGAGAGATGCTGAAAAGGGAAGAGGAGTAGTATGTGTGTATTTAGTTTCTCCTTAACTGTATGACTGCATGGTAGTGCCTGAGTAAAAGGATGAATGTAAGAGTAATGGTAAGATCATTGGATGAGTTCATATGTAGTGCCTAACAAAATGGCTCATGAAATGGCTAATGTCTAAGTCAATAGTTCAGTGAAAGAGTAGTGCCTCGATAATTAAATGAGTGCACCAATACTGCCTGGGTGATTGCATCAATGCATGAAAAATACCTGAGAGAATTATGAGTACAAGCCTAAAGCATGGTTTATTGCATGACTCTATGGGTAGAGGTTGAGATAATGCATGAGTGCCCGCATACTGTCTGTGTGATTCTTTCACTGCAGAAGTAGTACCTGGATAAATTTATGAATGTATAGAAAACACCTCTGAGATATTATCAGTATTAAGGTAATGGTTGGACCATTGCATAAGTGTATTAGTAGTGTCTGAGTGAATACATGAGTGCATAGGTACTAGCTGAATAAATGTTTGAATGGATTTATAGTGATTACAGGAATATATGGTTAATTTCTAAGTGATTTAAACTGTGTATCAGTAGTGCCTCCTTGATTGTATAACTGAATAAGAATGCCTAAGTGAATTACCGAGTCAAATAGAGATATAAGCCTCTTTTCATCAGTACACACCTATTTCTTGAGTATATAGATGTAATTCTCACTATATTCCTAAAAACTAGCATGCATATCTATGTACATTTTCCTAGTGGCATCATATGTAAAAGAAATATAAAAATACATATATATCAGTGTTTTATACTTCTACCATTTCTATAGAAATAACACAGGGGGAAAAATATGTGCAAACTGACTCATACTTGAGTCAGAAGACTACAAAGTCCCTTAACCTTGACAGACAACAATTTCCATTTTAAAGAGACACCTAACATTATGCGGCATATTTGAAGTATGCATTTCCATAGACCAATACGAACTAACCTAATCAATAATCCTTCTATAAACAAGTTTTAAATCTCACTTTTGGGCTGCAGCTTCACTATTCAGCAACTACACAGAGTGTTGGGCCTACAAAATACAAAGCAGCACGTTTTTCAATGTGTCTGTTAAAAGTCTCACAATATTCCAGAAAGCATGCATGCATGTGTCTGTACCTTTTAAAAGTGACATCATATATCGAAGAAACATGCAAATAGATGGGTAGTGGGCAGTGCATGAGAAAATAGATAACAAGATGGGTAAAGCCTGATTCAATAGTTCAGTGCAAGAGTACTGTCTGGGTGATTGCATGAGAGCAGCAGTACTGAATGGGTGATTAGATCAGTGCAGGGGACATACCTTACACAATCCATGAGTGCAAGTCTCACACATGGTTAAAGACAAGAGTGAATGAGTAGTGCTGGACAAAAATAATAAAGTGCATGGGTACAGCCTGAGTGATTCTATGACTGCAGTAATATTAACTAGATGATGTATGACTGTATGTTAAGCACCTGAGAGAAAATATGAGTGTAAGGGTAAGGCTTTAGACATTCTATCAGTGCATCAGTAGTACCAGAATGAGTAGATAAGAGCATGGGTAGTGCCTTACTGAATCTTTGTCTGAGATAGGAAAATCTCCCCTGCACTGATCCTTTTGGACCTCTCAGCTGCGTTCGACGCGGTGAACCACGCACAGTTGGAGGCCGGGGTCCGGCAGTGGGAGTCACTGGGACAGTCCTCCAATAGATTGTTTCCTTTCTGGAGGATCGGTCTCAAAGGGTCCAATTAGGGGAGTATACATCTAGGCATGGAGCCTTATCATGTGGGGTGACACCGGGCTCTGTGTTGTCCCCCATGCTCTTCAATATCTACCTTCAACCATTGGTGGAAGCATTGGCCAAACTGGACTGTCAGGTGTTCAATTACACCGATGACACTCAACTAATCATGCGTATTGACAATTCCACTGAGGCACAGCTTAAGGTACAGAGTATCCTCCGGTTTACGATAAATTGGATGAACTCCAACTCGCTTAAGGTAAACCCTTACAAGACAGAGGTTCTGTCCCTTACCACTGGATCTAATCCATGGTCTAGTGTCTTCTGGCCACAGGAGCTTGGTACAATTACGACACCAGTGCCAGCTGTGAAAGCTTGGGTATCATGTTAGACACTAAATTAACCATGAACAGTCAGGAATCTGCAGTAGTGGGAAGTTGCGTAGGTCTGATAAGACAACTCCAGAAACTTGCACCCCTGCTATCGTTTTCCACCATGCACATTGTTGTGTCGGCATTTATTCTGTCACGCCTGGATTATGGCAATGCAGTTTACATGGGGCTTCCCGAGCAACTTTTGGGGAAACTTAAGGTGGTTCTAAATGATGTGGCGAGATTGATTTTCAAAGTACCGAGAAGAATACGCGCCACACCCTTGTTACAATAACTACATTGGCTCCCTATTAAGCAGAGGGTTAGGTTCAAAGGCCTGTCCATTGCACAAAAAGCCCAGTTTGGAGCAGCGCCCCGTTACATTAAAGACCGTTTGAAATCTTATGTGCTTGGTCATTGTCTCCGTTCATCTGAGACACACCAGCTGGTCAGCCCGCGCTTTAATAGAGCCACGTTGGGAGGGCGTGCCTTCACGCTTGTGATCCCCCAGCTCTGGAACAAGCTACCGGAGAATCTACGTGGGAAAGCTAGGCTACTCCCTTTTAGAAAGAAACTTAAAACGATCCTGTTCTCCGAGTCATTCGGATAAGTCTCCTCTACTCTCTGTGCGACCAGTAACTAATTAAGAAATTCCAGAGTTCTGGGTCAATAGCGCTTAGAGACCATTGGTGACTTGGCGCTTTACAAATGTGAATTAGCAATAACAATAACTGAGATAGTAGTGCCTGGCTGATTGCACAAATCTATAGTTAATGTCTGAGAGATTACATGGCATGAATGTGTCTATGCCTTTTTCTAGTGGCATCATATATAAAACTAACATACACATACATATATATCAAAGTTTTATACCTCCACCATCTGTTTAGACATAACATGTGAAAGAATACTTGTGCACACAGACACATACCTTACTCATAGGACTAAAAGGTTTTTTAAACTTGACAGACTACACTTCCCATGTCAAAGAGGCACCTAAAATTATGTGGTATACTTGAAGTGTACATCTTCATAGACCAATACGAGCTAACCTAATCACCAATCCCTCTGCCGACATGTCACAAACCTTATTATTGAGCTGCACCTTCACTATTAAGCAACTATTCAGAGTGTTGGGCCTAGCCAAATACAAAGCAGCAACATGTTCAATCTGTCTGTTAAAAGACTCACAATATTCCAGAGAGCATGCATACATGTGTCTGTACCTTTTAAAAGGGCCATCATATATCAAACAAACATACAAATAGATGGGTAGTGAGTAGTGCTTGAGAGAATGAATGACTGGATGAGTAGCACCTGAGTGAATAGTGCAGTGCAAGAGTACTCCCTGGGTGATTGCATGAGAGCAGCAGTACTGAATGGGTGATTAGAACAGTGCAGGGGAAATACCTTAGACAAACTGTGAGTTCAAGGCTAACGCATGGTTGAAGACAACAGTGTATGAGTGGTGCTTGAAAGAATAAAAACATGCATATGTACTGCCTGAATGATTCTATGCCTGCAGTGGTAGTAACTGGATGATTGTACGGGTGCATGGGAAGCACCTGAGAGAAAATATGAATGTAAGGGTAATGCTTGGAACATTCTATCAGTTCATCAGTAGTACCTGAGTGAGTAGATGAGAGCATGGGTAGTGGCTGACTGAATCTTTCAGTGGGATAGTAGTGCCTAGATCATTGCACAAATCTATGGTTAATCTCTGAAGGATTACTTAACATGCATGTATCTGTGCCTTTTCCTAGTGGCATTATATGTAAAAGAGACACACAAATACATGTGTACCAGAGTTTTATACCTCTATCATATATTTAGTCATAACACATGATAGACTACATGTGCACACAGACATATACTTCAGTCATAATATTAAAGAGTTCATTAAACTTAAAAGAGTGCACTTCCCATTTTAAAAAGACACCTAAAATTATGCAGCATATTTGAAGTATACATCTCCATAGACCAATACAATCTAAGCTAATCACTAATCCCTCTGCCAAGATGTCTTAAAACTTGGTTTTGGACTGCTGCTTCACTATTCAGCATTCATGCATGTGTCTGTACCTTTTAAAAGTGACATCATATATCAAATAAACATAAAAATAGATGGGTAGTGGGTAGTGCCTGAAAGAATGCATGACTAGACGAGTAGTGCCTCAGTGAAAAATTCAGTACAAGAGTACTGCCTGAATAATTTCAGAAAGCCAACACTAATCCTTCTACCATGTTACTATCTGCAAACTATTTCAAAACTCTTATTACAATAATACAAAGTCCAATAGAGAGCTGTACATTTCATAACATATTCCACACATCACATTTGTCTTACAATTTCAACATTTGGATTTTTTTTAAAGTACAAATATCACTAGAAACAATAAAGCAGTGCTGAATAATATAGACTACACCTTACAAATTGGTTACTCACGTTTGAGGTAGTATTGCAGAATACCAAATATCAGAAACTCTTAACAGATTTTCTTTTCCACACAAGAAATGTAATGCACCTCTCTCAGAAAGGTGAAACCAGAAATGGCAAACTTTTCCTTTCTTTTTGCTCTCAAATAAATGTAAGTATCAAATCGCATTGCTTCCATCATTATTTCAAATTGTAAAACACATTTCTATTGGTTAGACATATTAACCCTTTCTAACTGTCTTCAAATGGTGCCCAAACTGCTTCTTTAATTTTCTGAAGTCACGACTCCGCTGTGGTGGAGCCACAAATCAACACGGGAGTTCAAAAACCAATTTAAAAAATATTAGTATAGATTTTCAGCAACACACTACTTCTCCATATACTACTATCTTAGAAAATCTTAATTCACTAACTTTTCACTTATATTTAGGTATCCATTTCACATTTTAAGTCTACAGTTAAGTTTCAACCCTTCCCCATTCTACTTAATGAGAGTTTGCATAGTAACAGTTCATGGAACATTCAACTTTACTGGCAGGTCACAAGTTCACCGTAGTTTCAAGATCAGCATACAAGCTTACTAATGCAAACAGCAGGTGTGGTTGACTTTTGTAAAATATTACCTTATGGTATCAACTGTACCTTTCAAACATTTTCTAATAATGAATCACAAACATGATACCTCAGCAATGTAACATGCATCCTATTTTTGAGTGCACAATCTTCATGAACAGCCAATCACTTATCAACTTTTTAAAAAACAACATATTCTCCACCATTTTAGATACCTCTCATTCTACCAACTGACTACCTCAGCTACAGACATCTTTTCATTCCTTAAATTCCAATTCTCACTAACACTGCCAGTAAGCAATCCATGCATCCCCTTAGAGGCACATTGAGAGACTGATAGAGTAACTAAGAGTAAAACACAAAAAGTCCCTAATCTATACAGAAAATGATATATGGATCATATGTTGATAAACAGTGCAGACAGAAATACAGTAGGTATTCACAAAATGCAAGGCAAATTCATAAAAGCAATGTACAGACAGTATCTAATCATAAAAAAATTATTAAAAGTTATGACAAAATGGTTATGTGCAAATTTTTAAAACCATGGTGTTATTTAAAAAAAAAAAAATTGTAATTTGTTCAAATGAATTTACAATTTATACAGTACTAGAAAACTACACAGGGGTCGACGCAGCATTTCGGTGACATATGACTTCTTCACCTTCTTCAGGACAAAGTTTTCTAAAAAAAATCTAAATGGAAAAAACAGTCCATTAACAGTCTCAAAGGAGGACATATTTTGCTGATAAAAACAATTCGCAACTAGAGATAAAGATTTTTTTGTACATAGTTAAAATAACAATAATGTCGCCATGACAGCATTTTTTGGGATAATTCAATTTGAAACTACAAATGTAACGTCAGATAATAAAGCACTTAGCTCAACACATGATCCAAAAATATTACAGAAACCTACCTAAAACAAATTACAATGCATCGAGGCTTATGCAGTCTCTCGGTATTAGTGGAAGGAAAATATCTCATCCATGTATTATAGAGAACGGAAATACCGAATAGAAGCAAAGAATACTTTTAGCCACAAGGTGAATAAAGGGCTAGAAATTAAGCAAAGGCTATTTTCTAGATATGACCTACCTTAGTCCTCATAAAACAACTGCCCAATATGCACAATATAATGAAATACCTTGTTCAAGCTTCTTGGTAATGCAGTCGAGCCAGAATGATAAAATCAGAAATTTCACAAAAGAGCATAGAGTTACTCATTATATTTCTTTATTTGTGTGTTGATGCTAGTTATCATCTTATTGAAGGAAATCCCTACTCGTGAAGGAGTTCATGCTATATACTGGCCCACTTGTTTGTTTAATGTAATATGAAAGTTCCCCTAAATATACTGGGTATTTAGATCTCGATAGAGCCAGTAAATCGATCGTCTTATTGAGATCCTCATATGTAATGATTGTTACACCAAATGTAGTGACATAAAAACGCCACAGATTGATATAATATCACGGGGCCAAATTGTTTCATGAGTGCATTATACTTATTATCATTCAGGCATTATCATAACCTGAATAGAAAAAACGTTGTTTTAAAACTTCAATGTTTTAAACATTTATTCAAGGGAACTATGAATAAATTGTGCCGTGACCCGTGAAATTGTCGGGCGGTGGCAAGTGACGGCCATTATCAAATTCATGTTGTATTAAGATTCCCTTTTTTTTTAAAGTATCAAAGCATATTGCACAATGCTTGTTATTATAAATTCTAGTGGGATCTGAAGAGGACATTCTTAATGCATTCGCTTGCTCTTAGCGCGTACCAGAAATAAAAACAGCAGCCTCCCTGCTCCAACATCACGTCTTCCGGGTCAGGATACTGATTTGTGTTATCCTAGAAGACATTTTTATACGTTGTTGCCGGGTTACGTGATGTTCTCAATACCGGCTTCATGGTCCAAGTAATCATCAATAGTGGACCCGAATTAAAAAAAAATCTATCAAGGATGCATGTTGACAATAGTTGGATTTCACTCATTCATCTGTAAAATTGAAGAACTCAATATCTAAGTTAAATGAAACTGCGAGAGGTTTACAACTACGGCATCCATCTTGGTTTGGGGGATACTATGCCGTACTACTAGCCTTTTCAATATTACAGTGCCTCATCCAAAGCAATCTCTCAATTAAGGTCACTGTGTTTAAAATTAAATATGGGAATTATTATAAATTGAATACAGGAATTATTACTGTTAAGTAAAGGACTATATTCTTTGTTTCCATAGGGCATGAAAACGGCAGCCATCTTGGAATGGATACACTTACAATGTTTATAAATCCAAATTCATCTGTTTAGCTGTAATGGTGCTTTTGCCGCTATAATATTTTTTATACTTGAGTAAAATTTTCTTCATTATTTATAGATTCCTAGATTTTAATGAGAGCAAAACAGGTGGATTTTTCATCATAAAAAATGATTTTTCAGCATAATCATAATCATCAACATCATTCTCGACATACCAGGTGGTCAGATCTAAAATTCATGGATGACCGAATGTCGAACTCAAATGTTATTCGCTATATTTATCCAGAATACTATAAGGTGAACAGATACATGGTCGCCCCAGATATCTACACTAAATTAATTTTTCCCAGTCCTCTTTACTGTTAAGTCCCTTTCTAAATGTATTAAATTTAGACATATAAAATTGTTCTTGTTTCTTCCTCTTTATTGTGCAATCACCACCATGGATATTCATTTGAATTGATTCCACAACGCACCATCTGAGGTATTCAATTTTATGCTATCTCGATCGGTGGCTCCAACGTACGCAATTTCCTAATACCTTTTTATGAGGACTAATGTAGGCCATATCTAGAAAATTGACTTTAATTAATTTCTAGCCCTTTATTCACCTTGTGGCTAAAAATATTCTTTGCTTCTATTTAGGTATTTCCGTTCTCTATAATACATGGATGAGATTTTTTCCTTCCACCATTACCGAGTGACTCCATAAGTCTCGATACGTTGTAATTTGTTTTAGGTAGGTTTCTGTAATATTTTTGGATCATGTGTTGAGGTAAGTGCTTTATTATCTGACGTTACAGTTTTTGGTTCGAATTGAATTATCTCAAAAAATGCGATGTCATGGCGACATTATTGTCATTTTATCTATGTACAGAAAAATCTTTATCTCTAGTTGTGACTTGTTTTTATATGCAAAAGATTTCCGCCTTTGAGAGTGTTAAATTAATGCACTGTATTTGCCATTTAGATTGTTTTTAGAAAACTTTGTCCTGAAGAAGGTGAAGAAGTCATATGTCACTGAATCACTGCGTCAATCCCTGTGTAGTTTTCTAGTACTGTATAAATTGTATGAATTTGAACCAAAGATACGTTTTTGTTTTTTTTAAATAACATGTTTGAAAAAATGTGCACATAACCATTTTGTCCTAACTTTTAATAAATGTTTTATGAATAGATACTGTCTGTACATTGCTTTTATGAATTTGCCTTGCATTTTGTGAATACTTACTGTATTTCTGTCTGCACTGTTTATCACCATATGATCCATCTATCATTTTGTGTATAGATAAGGGACTTTGTGTGTGTTACTGGTGCTACCCTGTCCCTTCTTCAAGAATTAGGGTACCTCCCTCTTGTTATTAGAGTAACTAAGAGTGCCACACATACACCAACATACTTAGATATCCAATGAGACACCCACAAAGGCACTGAGACTCTTTCAGCTATGCACTGAAGAATGGACACTTACAAGTGACTGATGGAGTAAGCATGTCTCAGGACTGCTACATTAGAGTGCGCATATGCAGTTTTCGAGGTAGGCCAACTTGACGTTTAAAACATGTTGATAAGCCTTAAACTTCCCTTTTATTACATATGTCACCCATAAGCTGACACTTGCAAGTCACTAATGGAGACAAGTAGGCATTTAAACATATCTCCGGCCTGCTGCACTAGAGTGTGCATATGCAGTTTTCTTGGTAGGCCAACTTGTCCTTTAAAACACGTTTCTAAGCCTTAAACTCCAGTTTTATTATATATAAGTCACCCATAAGCTAGGCTGTAGGTAGGTCGTAGGGCAGGGAGCTATGTGCTTAAAATATAAGGTGCATTGTAAAAAGTCTCTCTGACTCACATGTGCACTTACAGACCCATATGCACAGTTGTACAAATAGTGGCCTACCCATACTGCAACTCACACAGCTATGTATAAAAGGATAGAACCACTAATACACCCAGTCTGACAGTGACAGAGGCACTTAAACATTTACCCACACACACATACAGGTGTTATGTATCCAGCAGTAATGGACACAGCTGCAGCCACAGTTAGATATCCCAATACTCATTAACAGAGCCAGCAAGCAAACCCAGTAAATAAGAGTGTTAGACATATACCAACATACTTACCTAAAAATCCAATGACACACCCGCATAGGGACTATGCCACTCATTTACATATGTAGTGAAGAACTGACACTTACAAGTCACTCATAAAGACAAGTAGGTATTTAAAAATGTCTAGGGCCTGCTACTGTAGACTCTGTTTATGTAGTTCCTTGCTAGGCCAACTTCACGTTCAACATGTTTGCAAGCCTTAAACTCATTTTCTACTACATGTGCGTCACCCTTAAGTTGGGCTGTAGGTAGACCATATGACACGGAGCTATGAGCTTAAAAGGTAACATGTTGTTTCAAATTTGATTAAGTTACATGTGCACTTGCAGACCAATACGTCCATTTACAGAGACACTCTCCTACCCATACTGCCACTCAAGTACCTAGGTGTAAACACCCAGTCAGACAGGGGCAGAGGTACCTAAACATTCACAAACACACACATTTAGCTCTTATGTATCTAGCAGGAATAGAGGCAGTTCCAGATACAGTTAAATGTCACAATACTCACTAATGCAGCAAGTTAGTAATCCATGCAGGCCCCTACTTGCACATTTAGAAACCCATAGAGTAACTATGAGAGCCAGACATATATCAACATACTTACCTACATATCCAATAAGACATAGGGACTGAGACACTCATGTAGATATGTACCAAAGAACAGACACTAACAAGTCACTCTTGGAGACAAAAATGCTTTTAAACATGTTTCGGGTCTGCTATGGTAGAGCTTGTATGCTATTTCCCTGCTAGGCTGACTTCACATTTAAGACAAGATGCTAAGCCTTAAAATCCTGTGCTACTGCACATGACTCATCCCCGAAGCAGGCTATAGGTAGACCATATGACAGGGAGCTATGAGCTTGAAAGATAACACATGGGTGCCAATCACGATCCGGTAAAAACCGGGTACGAACCGTCGGACAGAGCATATTCTCCGTCCGACGCGTACCCGGCCGTCAAAATATACAAACATGGAATTACGATTCGCACGGAAACACCATTTCCGTACGAATCGTACAAAACCCCGACCGACGAAAATAAACATACAAATGCGATCCGGGAAAGCGCCGACGTGACGTCGGGACGCGCACAGACTGCCATTCACGAACCAGGAATCACGATTCGCACCGACGTCATCCCGCACGGTGAATATTTTCTGGCTGCCAAAAACTGCCGGGAAATCAGGACGACGCGAACAAGGAGTACCTGTACGCGACGGACAGACATGGACCCGAACCTACCTGTCATCCCGGCCCTCATAGCAGTCGACCTCCTCTACAGGTTCGGACGCAGACGCCGCAGAAGGTCAGAACAACAAAGGGAGGGGGAAAGGGGGGGGGCAGGACCAGGGGCAGGCCACAAAACCCCCACTAAAGTCACACAGCACACATGTCCTGGACATACCTGACCCCCAGGCTCTGGTCACTACGAGGGGGTGGGGGCGTGTCCAGCAAAGCCAGCGACCGCCACAACGGAAGTGCTTGACGACGCGAACCGGCAACACAACAATACAGGTATGTCCTGTACCCACACCTTAAGAGCGTGGGTACGAGTCGTACCCCGCCCACACCTACGTCATCCCAACTATGGCGGGACGGCTGTACCCACGTGGCAAAGGCCTGGGTACGGCCCGTACAAGCATCACATAGCGTGGGGACACATATGTACGGACAGCACCCCCACCCCCGTATGCATGGAGCGTACCCCCACCCCAACAGTGTAAGTACGACCCGTACCCTCACCCGCATACGTATGGAGCGTACCCCCACCCCAACAGTGTAAGTACGACCCGTACCCACACCCGTGGATGTATGGAGCGTACCTCCACCCAAAACAGTGTAAGTACGACCCGTACCCTCACCCGCGGATGTATGGAGCGTACCCCCACCCCAACAGTGTAAGTACGACCCGTACCCTCACCCGCGGACGTATGGAGCGTACCCCCACACCAACAGTGTAAGTACGACCCGTACCCTCACCCGCGGACGTATGGAGCGTACCTCCACACCAACAGTGTAAGTACGACCCGTACCCTCACCCGCGTACGTATGGAGCGTACCCCCACCCCAACAGTGTAAGTACGACCCGTACCCACACCCGCGGACGTATGAAGCGTACCCCCACCCCAACAGTGTAAGTATGACCCGTACCCTCACCCGCGGACGTATGGAGTGTACCCCCACCCCAACAGTGTAAGTACGACCCGTACCCTCACCCGCGTACGTATGGAGCGTACCCCCACCCCAACAGTGTAAGTACAACCCGTACCCACACCCTTGGACGTATGGAGCGTACCCCCACCCCAACAGTGTAAGTACAACCCGTACCCTCACCCGCGTATGTATGGAGCGTACCCCCACCCCAACAGTGTAAGTACGACCCGTACCCTCACCCGCATACGTATGGAGCGTACCCCCACCCCAACAGTGTAAGTACGACCCGTACCCACACCCGCGGATGTATGGAGCGTACCCCCACCCCAACAGTGTAAGTACGACCCGTACCCTCACCCGCGTATGTATGGAGCGTACCCCCACCCCAACAGTGTAAGTACGACCCGTACCCTCACCCGTGGACGTATGGAGCGTACCCCCACCCCAACAGTGTAAGTACGACCCGTACCCACACCCGCGGACGTATGGAGCGTACCCCCACCCCAACAGTGTAAGTACGACCCGTACCCTCACCCGCGTATGTATGGAGCGTACCCCCAGCCCAACCATGTATGTACGACACGTACCCCCACCTCGTATGCATGGAGCGAACCCACACACGTGTATGTTCTAAGCGTACATATCGTGAAATAGGAGGGGTGGGTGCAGAGTCCTCCCAGCAGTGCCCAGAGACAGGAGGGGTGTGTGCCTATCACTCCCAGCAGTGCCCAGACACAGGAGGGGTGTGTGCAGAGTCCTCCCAGCAGTGCCCAGACATAGGAGGGGTGGGTGCAGAGTCCTCCCAGCAGTGCCCAGAGACAGGAGGGGTGGGTGCAGAGTCCTCACAGCAGTGCCCAGAGACAGGAGGGGTGTGTGCCTATCACTCCCAGCAGTGCCCAGAGACAGGAGGGGTGTGTGCCTATCACTCCCAGCAGTGCCCAGAGACAGGAGGGGTGGGTGCAGAGTCCTCCCAGCAGTGCCCAGAGACAGGAGGGGTGTGTGCAGAGTCCTCCCAGCAGTGCCCAGAGACAGGAGGGGTGGGTGCAGAGTCCTCCCAGCAGTGCCCAGACACAGGAGGGGTGGGTGCAGAATCCTCCCAGCAGTGCCCAGAGACAGGAGGGGTGTATGCCTATCACTCCCAGCAGTGCCCAGAGACAGGAGGGGTGTGTGCCTATCACTCCCAGCAGTGCCCAGACACAGGAGGGGTGTGTGCAGAGTCCTCCCAGCAGTGCCCAGAGACAGGAGGGGTGGGTGCAGAGTCCTCCCAGCAGTGCCCAGAGACAGGAGGGGTGTGTGCCTATCACTCCCAGCAGTGCCCAGAGACAGGAGGGGTGTGTGCCTATCACTCCCAGCAGTGCCCAGACACAGGAGGGGTGTGTGCAGAGTACTCCCAGCAGTGCCCAGAGACAGGAGGGGTGTGTGCAGAGTCCTCCCAGCAGTGCCCAGAGACAGGAGGGGTGGGTGCAGAGTCCTCCCAGCAGTTCCCAGAGACAGGAGGGGTGTGTGCCTATCACTCCCAGCAGTGCCCAGAGACAGGAGGGATGTGTGCCTATCACTCCCAGCAGTGCCCAGACACAGGAGGGGTGTGTGCAGAGTCCTCCCAGCAGTGCCCAGAGACAGGAGGGGTGGGTGCAGAGTCCTCCCAGCAGTACCCAGAGACAGGAGGGGTGTGTGCAGAGTCCTCCCAGCAGTGCCCAGAGACAGGAGGGGTGGGTGCAGAGTCCTCCCAGCAGTGCCCAGAGACAGGAGGGGTGTGTGCCTATCACTCCCAGCAATGGCCAGAGACAGGAGGGGTGTGTGCCTATCACTCCCAGCAGTGCCCAGAGACAGGAGGGGTGGGTGCAGAGTCCTCCCAGCAGTGCCCAGACACAGGAGGGGTGGGTGCAGAGGCCACCAGCATTGCCCATGGAAAAAAATAAGGGTGGAGTACCCACAGATCCAATTGCCACAATTGTCAGTCAGGTGCACAAAGACCCTGCAGTACATGTAACACATGTGTGCGATGCTGGGAGTACACACATGCATACAGCCTAAAAGGGAACATGTCCACATGAAGTCATGTCAACAGACTACATACACAAGTACACTGATCACCAAGGATGCCACGAATGATGCAGGTGGAGACATCGCTCTGCATGCATGGCCAAAGTTGAAGGTGTCCGTCACACACCCAGCTAATGTACACACAGCTCAGCGCTCAAAATTGGGAACACCCTGCAGGGAAGATGTCAGGGTACACAGAGGAAGGAATACACCTTGGGACAATTTCACCATGCAGTAACTGCTTACATGAACAGAGAAACCTAGCTAACACCTTGTGATGGCACACAGATACCAGGGTCCCCCCTATGACCAGCACACTACTACATTTCCCACACACCCAACACATGATCACAACCCAAAATCACGTAGCAGCCCCACCAACAGCAACACCACAAAAGCAGTAGTGTTCTAAGGGGAAAAAAAAGGCTTTATTCAGCATTTCCAAATAACGTGTGTGTGGATCAAGTTCAATATTTACAAAGCCCATAGGGCAGTGCATGAGTCACAGCTGGATGGGGGACACAGTGGGACGCATGTCCCCTAGCTTGCCTGCACATTCAGACTCCTTCGTCTTCCACAGCGGGGAGGGCATCATGTGGGGGGGAAGGACCAGGCACCGCAGGGACATGAGGGCGAAGGGTAGGCGTCGTGGGTGCAGGGATGGAGGACTCCACCACAGGGGGTGGGGCAGGGCCAAAGGCAGAGGCCAGGATCTCGCTGCACACCTTAGCAAGGTCCTCCAGTGTCTCCCCTGCACCCGAAGGAACCACAGGCCCCAAGGAGGGGGGGGGGCAGAGGGATGGGTCACAGCGCCACTGGGGGAGGGTGCGGACAGGGGGTGGGGACTCAACCACCCTGACCGGGGACTCCCTTGACCGCTTGCGGGGTGGTGTCACAGTGGGGCTCAGGGACAGAGCGGCCATGAAGGAGTCCTTGCCGGATATGTGGCCAGGAGAGCTGAGGGGAGGGGATTTGGAGGGAGTGGATTGGGTGGAATGCGGACTCCCACTCTGGCTGCATGACTTACGTTTGCCCCGACCCAGTGGGTGTGCCTACTTCACTGTGTGTGTGCGTGCCAGGAGGAGTGCGTATGACCTTCCCTGCTGGTGTGGTGCCTGTGTCTGTTGTGATGTGTGCATGCTGACGTCTGGGTGTACGTGGGACAGGCATGGGAGTGGGAAGTGTGGATGGGGCAGGGGTAGGGGGTGGGACGTAGTGCTGCAGGAGACCCACTGCTGCAGTCAGTGTCGAGTCGATGGACCTCAGCAACTACCGTTGGTCAGCCTGCGATGAAAAAATGCCCTCCAAGTATGCCTCCATGTTGTGCAGCACTTGGCTGTGGCCATGGAGGACATTAAGGATCGCAGCCTGACCAACCAGCAACTGCCGCTGGATGTCCACAGACTCGGCATTGGCGGCAGCAGTGGAGACAGGGGCAGGGGGTGGGGTGCCTGGCAGGAAGGAGACATGTGGTGACCGGGCACACTGGGAAGGGACACGAGCAAGTGGGAGGCGGCTGATGGCAATGGAGGGGGCGGGGTGCAATGTTGTGCCGCTGTCAGCTGCTGGTGCAGCCTCTGCCCACTCGGAGAGATCATCCTCGGACCCGTCAGCCTCATATTCTGTCGTGCCAGTGGACAGGTCCTCGGCCTCACTCTCCTCCGCCTCAGTACCACTCAATGTGCCAGCCACGATGTCAACGCTGGCACTGGTGCTCGGTCCCTCCGCTCCGTCTGTGCTCATGTCTCCCTCCGTGTCCCCCGACGATGCTGTGGGCAAGGTGAAGAGACAGCAATTAATCACACACCTGTATACATATGTCACATGAGTCCAATCTACATAGGTTACAGTGCATAGCCTGAAAAGAAAGATCAGTAACATCTACAAAACAAGGTACAGATGTAGGGCATGCAACACACAGTTGGTTGACCCACCATGCCAATGAAAATCCATGGAGAGCATGACACAATAGCAAATGACATGAAATGGAGTTTGACATAGGAGCCAGGCCCTGGGGACAATCCAGCACTGCATCTGCACCACACAGCATTGGCGAAAATAGGGATGAGGAGGGACCATATCCATTAACTTGAGGCACATGCTGCATAGGTAATACTGAAAACATGACCACCATGACTGGCTCACTGCACCTTGAGTGTATGTCCAGACAAACATCACACACTGGCCAGACCTAGCAAGGAGAATTCTGGTTTTGACATGTAGGCTTGGACCGTACCAACCACCCCCTACATGAGACAATTTGTTGAGACACAGGTGGCACTTACATCTCTTAGTCTGGGTGAAATACACAGGGGCTGCATAAATGCAAGATTGGACGCCAAATTCCCAAGGTGCGCCTGTCCAAATAATCATGTACAAATGGTCATCATCAGATGATTGTAACAAGACACACAGGCACTGGCCACTGTGACTATGAACAAGGAAAATCAGGTCAGGCTGTACAGTGGACACTTGTGCTACAATTCACGTCAATATACATGGTGCCAGGGGACAATGGCACAGAGCACAACCTATGCTGTAGACACTGAGAGTGTCCACGTTTTGTGATGACACACATGACACCTATGAACATATGCCCCAGGGGACAGCAGTGGCCACACAACTCCATGGTCCTGAATGGGAATGACTGCAACACACGCCACCATCCCTGCACTATGCGTATCGCACACTCATGCACATCATGTCACAGGCCACAACATAGGACATGCGCGCTGTAAGGCCTGACACTTGAGAGACTAACACTCATGTCTGGACTCAGCATCAGTGCCAACTGACATGGAACCCACATGCACTGAACTGGACAGGGCACAGGCAAGGTCCCCAAACCTGTTAGACACCACCCCCACACATGATGCTACAGGCATAGTTCACGTGGAGAAAGCGCCAGCCTACATTACCTTGTGAAGGAGTGACTACACACAGACCAGGGAACACATTGCAAGGAGGGGAAGGGAGGCAGGAGAGCACAGCTATACTGTGGGTAACTGGATCTGCACAGCACCTTTAAACCCTGGCAGTGTATCCATGCAACTGTGCACTTACAAATTATTGTGACACACAACAAACACACATGTACCTACCCCCTTCCTGCTGCTGCTTCTCCTGTAAGCGCCTCTCCAAGTCTGGAAATACCACCGCCAGCACACGCTTGTGGATGTGGGTCAGACGGCGGCACCCCCGGTTCTTATGGGTCTCAGGTGAGTCCCCCAGCAGGACCCGTGCGATCCTCCGCGTCCAGCACCGGATATCCTGCCAGCGTTTCCTCACCTGGGCCAGGCGCCGCTTGCGACCATCCGCACTCCTCACGGCACTTACGGCGGTCAGCCATATCTGCTTCTTGGCAGAGGCGCCTACCTGTGAGGATGAACAAGTGACACTACATCAATACACCAGGCACATGTCACAGAGAGACAGATTAGAACAAATGTGCTGTTTACAACAAGGCATAGTATGCATCCAACGCATTGCACCTTTGTCATAGGGACATGATCCTCTGGGGAAGGGCAAAAGCAGTACGTGCCATTGAAAGTACACAGGTGGAATGAGGGCAACGACACAATCAATGATCCAGGCTCACACTGTGCATCAGAAGGTACACCAGGATAATGTGCAGCACCTCTAAGCAGTCACATGCCACAGGCCACTGACGCTACCGCAGCAGAGTACACAGACACACACAGGCACAGGACATTCACCTGCCATTGCCAAATGCTGCGACAAACCTCACTCTGCACATGTGCCACTAGACGGGGGGGGCTCACAGGTGTGGGGCTGGCTCTGCACGTCAGACACACAGCACTGCTCCCTGCTCACATCACATGGGCAGGGTATATCCATCCCTCATGCAGCTGGGGTGCCTCACTCCACATATGCACCCACCCACATGACAGGGGACTTACACACACACCGATGTCCAGGGTACGAACACATCATGTGGACACTCTCAGCACAGGTACACAGAACTAACACACATCTGTGGGTACAGTCACCTGTCACACTGGGCTGACCACATAATCACATGAGGACTGCAGACGCTACATTCCCAGGAGGACAAGACAGGCAGAATGTGGCAGGCACCATGCAGTGATTGTCACAGTAAACACAATGCAAGTGAGGATGGCAGACATGCACCACAGCATGCACTGGCTGGGAGACATCAGGCATTCCCCCCCCGGGACCCCCCCTACAGTACATAGCATGTGTGCCACACCTGGACACAATGCCAGAAGTCACACTCACAAAAAAGGGACACAGTCAGTGCTGGTGGACTCTGCACTCACCTGATACCCTGGTCGCCCATACAGCATGGGGTACTGTGGGAGGATCACATCCAGCAAAGCCAGGTTCTCCTCCAGGGTGAAGGGCTGTGACCTCTCCACAGACCTTGACATGGTTCCAGGGAATCAGTAGCAGCAGCTGGGTCGTGGAATACAAAGATGTGCAGGCAAGTGCTCCCTCATGGGACCTGTCTGCCTTATATCTGCCTTGCTGGCCTGTTTCATGCACAGGAGTACAGAGTGATTGGTCACTCACATTTGCATCCTATGTTTCCTCCAATCCCTTCAAACCTAGCACAGTCAGTGGGTTCTCACTGTGGTTTTTTTCTTCAGCATGATGTCAACTCCTGAAGCACATTGCAACAAAGTAGATTCATTCAAACTGACTACTGCTGTGCACCTGCTTCAAAATATTCAAACTTTAAACTTGGTCTCCATGACAAACAGCATGCATGTAGGCCTTTATACTTGTCCCTCATGTGTCCCCTATGTAATTTGGAGCTTCACACACAGGTACGGTGCGTTCCGGGGCCCTAGGGCACCCCAAATGCATAGCAACGGCCCGTACAGGCGTGTGTACGGTCCGTACCACTATGGGTGTTCTCGCGTATGCGTACTCATAGTGGTACGGACCGTACACACGCCTGTACGCTCACTATCACTATGAGTACGCATACGCGAGAACACCCATAGTGGTACGGACCGTACACACGCCTGTACGCTCACTATCACTATGGGTGTTCTCGCGTATGCGTACTCATAGTGGTACGGACCGTACACACGCCTGTACACTCACTATCACTATGAGTACGCATACGCGAGAACACCCATAGTGGTACGGCCCGTACACACGCCTGTACGCTCACTATCACTATGGGTGTTCTCGCGTATGCGTACTCATAGTGGTACGGATCGTACACACGCCTGTACGCTCACTATCACTATGAGTACGCATACGCGAGAACACCCATAGTGGTACGGACCGTACACACGCCTGTACGCTCACTATCACTATGAGTACGCATACGCGAGAACACCCATAGTGAGACGGACCGTACACGCGTGCATACGCTCACTATCACTATGGGTACACATATGGCAGCACTCCCATAGTGATAGGGAACGTACACAGGCCCTCTTAGCGAAAGTACGGTGCCTTTCACACATCACAGTGGTGACAGGCAGCACACAGGAAGGAATAGGGCTGACATACTTGTCCATGGATGGACATCAAGGCATTGTCTGGGCAGTACTACATGTGTGGGGCACAGGTGTGAAAGGCTGTGATGTGGCAACTTACTCCTGAGTCGAGAAGGCACCAGATGTATGATGAGATGTGTACAGATGTTATGTGTGACGGTGCAATGTGTGCCAGGCATGCCCTTGACTCCTTTGACATGTGTGCATGTCGTACTGCACACTTGGGATGAGCGTCACTGGCATGGCACAGTCAACAACACACGCAAGTGTCCCCTGATGCCCGCTACAGGGGTTACCACACCAGACAGAGTCACTACCCACGGTGCACCATGTGACTATGTCATGTATGTGTGGGGGGTTCACATTGGGTTGATGTTGGTGCCCCCTTAAAAGCATCAGCTGTTGCAGCAACCAACATGTGTCTGTGTGTAGATTGACATGGCACACTGTTCCGCACACCAGGCCACATGTGGTATCCGATGTGAGGTGCGTATGTATGCATGGGACACAGAGTAGCGTAACAAGGACATGTCTGCATCCTCTCTATGAATGTGTGGTGAGTCATCACATGTACACCTTCATGGCAAGGTGTGTGGGCTGTCCTAGTGTAATGTCATGTGACCTGTGGCTCTAGTGTTTCCGCTACCAGTCTCTGCAATCGACATCCTACTTCTGCTGATGTGTGGATGTATGTCACTCCTGTCTTGCGTCTGGCTGTTCACTTACACTGGGACACAGCTAATCCCATGCCATGGCATGTGGAGGTTCACAATCTCCGTGTGTAGCTGGGTCTTGGTAGGAGTGTCACTTGCCAGCCATACGTGTCCAGGGCATGTGGCAGATACCTGACTCCATATGTCGCATATGTGTATTGACAGATTGACATGTGCTCAGTACATATAAATTGTTGTTGTAGTGCACTCACTCTTCCTTGTCACTTCCAAATTACTGCAGAGCGCCGCCTCTTCCCCGACCAATTCCGGACTTGGCTGCCATGCGGGAGAATGACTGTATCCGGTGCTACCGCTTCCCCCAACCGTTGATTCTGGAGTTGACGGCGAGACTGGCACCACACCTGCAACCGCTGCACAGGTATCCTACGGCACTGACACCCAAGCTGAAGGTAATGGCAGCCCTACATTTTCTGGCCACGGGTACCTTTCAAAATACCATAGCTCATGTTGGTGGCATGTCCCAGAGCATGTTCTGCCGTGTGCTGCATGATTTCTTAGAGGCCATGTTGCTTCACCTGGATGAGTTCATCCATTTCCCAACCCCTGAAATGTTGACTGGGGTCAAGCGTGGATTCTATGCCCTGGGAGGGATGCCCCATGTCATTGGGTCCATAGATGGGACACATGTGGCTTTGGTACCACCACAGGCACAGGAGGTAGCGTACAGGAATCGCAAGCACTACCACTCCATCAATGCCCTTGTGGTGTGTCTGTCCAACATGGTGATTTCACATGTCTGTGCTCGTTTTCCAGGATCAGCACACGATGCCTACATCATGAGGCGTAGCAGGGTGCCTGAAATGATGACGCAGCTGCGCAACGAACGAGCATGTGTTGTTGGTGGGTACACTCTGTCTGTCCTGTATTTTGCGTAGACTTCCAGCACGACCGCTTCTCCTGTCCTACTTATGTCCATGTGGTTTCCATGTAGGGGACGCTGGCTATCCCAACATGCTATGGCTGATCACACCTCTCTGCAACCCCATCACGCCGGCCCAGCTCCGCTACAACACCGCCCATTGCCGGACAAGGCGAGTGATAGAGAGGACATTTGGCCTCCTGAAGAGCCGATTCCGATGCCTCCACAAGACTGGCGGCGCCCTTTCATATGCCCCGGCGAAGGTCTGCAAAATCTTCATGGTCTGCTGCATGCTGCACAACATGGCAGTTGAGAAAGCTGTGCCACTCATCCTGGATCAAGATGATCAGGACCATCCACCCGTGGAGGACGAAGGGCTTGGCAATGGGGCTAGTGATGTGGAGGATGTGGAGCCGCAAGAGGACATCCGGACTCGGCTCATACGCGACTTCTTTGCTTAGTGGTGAGTACCAGTGTCTGTGTGTGCACGCATTGGTCCCCGTGTGGCATGTGTTGCGATGTGTATGTCCATCTGCATGTATGCCACGTGAGTCAGAGGTGTGTGTGGATGTGTCACTGGCGTGATGGTGCCAGTGATGTGTATTTCCCCAGTCATAATTGTGACCTAGCATGTTGTCATCCTTACATGTGTCGAGTACATGCACATGCAAGTGGCTGTGCTTTTTGTGGCTGACTTCTTGTGTGTCTCTCTTCCCCAGGTACTTGCGCATGCCGTCTGCTGCTTGCATTGTTGTGGCACTGCTATTCCTCATGGACACGTCATCGTGTGCTGACTCAGCGTTACACGCACGGACAAGTTTGGAAGTCTCCTTAGGGTAAGGGATGCATCAGGGGTGTATTGGGTGTGGCAGTTGTTTACGATGTATGCACACTGCCCCTGTCGATGTTTGGTTCCTCTGCAGACATGTCGCATCACCATGGTACAACTGACATGCAGCTGGGTACACCTGGATAGATGGTCAGACTTGTTGACAGTCATCAGTGATGGGATTGTGGAATGTGATGATGGCATCAATGTGTGTTTCACTGCCCTCGGACACATACGGTTTGCATTGGCTTGACATGGTGTTGGAATTCCACATCAGCGGATCAATGGTGTATGGCAGGCTCTCCGTGAGCAGTAGGGGGTGTTTAGCTGTTAGCCGACACTTGTGTGCCAGTTCCATGGCTATCACGCATTTGTGCTGCAGAAGGGGGGTGCCAGTGTTGGACCCACATGTTACTCCACATGACCTGTTCATGTGTACTCCGAGTTGCCTCTGCAATCCCAAATACATGACTAATAAAGGTGTCCCTATGCCTCCAAGGTGCCTCTTCTCAGTCAATGCTGGTGTGTTGCCATGGGGCATACGGCATGTCTGGCATGGTTTACCGTGATAGTGGCTATGTGTCTATGGGTAGAGTAGCAAGATGCAAGCTGTTTGTGTGGGATTAGACTGTGTATTGTGCATGATGTCCATGACTGTGTGGGTATTGTGACATGTAAAGAATCAATAGAGAGTGGACCACTTGTCCTGTGTCGCCAGGGTCTATTTGCTCTTGGTTCCGTCATAAAAGAACCCTCACAACTGTACACAGGCGCGAAGGCGGTATTTACTGGGTCACCGCTAATGTGTACTAGTACAGCATCATCATAGGGTCTTTTTTAGTATATATGCTGTCCGCCGCCAGGAGGAAGACCAACTGGTAAAACAGTAGCGTCCAGACATGAATATGAGGGAGGGAAGGTGTGAGAAGTGCTCTTGATAAAGTGAGGTAAAATTCTCTTAATCACTTTTTCTAATGGGACTTTATTGAGAGAATGTTGAAAAAGAGAAAAATCAAAAAGTTGAAGTAAGGATATAGACCGAGTTACTGGTCTGCCGTACTTTCAGGTGTCAAGGATCAGGGTCAACATGTTTCAGCCTTCTGTAAAAGTCTAAAGGCTTTCGTCAGGACCAATCAGAAGGAAAGCGCGTTGTCTTCCTCCTGGCGGAGGACAGCATATATACTAAAAAAGACCCTATGATGATGCTGTACTAGTACACATTAGCTGTGACCCAGTAAATACCGCCTTCGCGCCTGTGTACAGTTGTGAGGGTTCTTTTATGACGGAACCAAGAGCAAATAGACCCTGGCGACACAGGACAAGTGGTCCACTCTCTATTGATTCTTTGCATCTATGATTGGAAGCCGAATGGACCACAGCTTCTCCTTCCCTCCCCATTGATTATTTTGTTATTGTGACATGTGCCATCCCCATGCATCCAACGTTGGCCAGGCCACCATTCTCTGCATCCACCTGACTGAAGCTTGCAGGACATGGTTCTGCCACCTGTCCACACATACCTGGGTGCCCCCCAGGACACTCCACATGATCCCTGACCTCTGCGCATGGCTGTCGCTGTACTCAATATGTCTGTCGGCACGGTTGTGCGCCCCCCCCTCAGCTGGTTGGGCCCATCACGGGTGTGTATGGTGCTCCATGTCTGTCTTGCCTAATACAATGTGACCCATGTGTGTCCGGTGCCAGACTCAGGCCCCAGGGTGTGGATGGTTGAAGTCAAATGAGAACTCAGGCATGGTTAGACTTTACAAGACACATGTAAGGTAAAAATGCAACCAGTAGGCATCTTCTCTTCATGGTGTGACTTTTTATTTTGGTTGGGGGGGGGGGGGGGGGGGGGGTTTGACATGAGGGGCTTTCCGGGTGTGTGGAATCCAAAGTTCACTAGGGGAGATGGTGTCCTTGCCATTTGAAATCCTCAGAGTCCATGCCACAGTCTTTGTCAACATTGGTCAGACAGTGATCAGCAAATCCATGTGGCAGAGAATTTCTTTTGATGCTGTGCTGCTGTTGCTCCAGTGGGCCAGGTGCCAGGCCAGGTGTCCTGGGAGATGGTGCTGTTGCGCCGACCCTCACGGTCTTTTCCGTGGACGACCCGCCCTCCTGCGGGGACCCTCAGAAGCAGGCCGTGACGATGTTTGGGATGCTCCATTGGATGTTTCCTCCTCCTCCTCCTGATCCCTCCCTGTGGGTGGTGATGTTCTATGCCTGCTGGCACAGGGAGGGTTGCCCATGTTGTCGGCCATCCGACGGAGTGTACTGTGAATTCCCGTGAACACCGTCACGAGCTCAGCCTGTCTGTCCTCCATCCGCCGTTGGTGTTGCAGTAGACAGGCATGTTGCTCCGCATGTTGCTGGGCCTGCTGGGTCTTGATCTCCTCGAGGATGGACACAACCTGGGCCATGCCCGTGGTGTCCTGCCGGTATGTGTCCAGGATGTTTCGGACATGGGAATATACCGGTTCCCCAGCCAACTGGTCAGGCTCGCGCCTCCGCCGTCCTCCACTCCCACCACCCCTGCCCACTTGCACCTGGCCTGCCCTTGTGGGCACATCGGGTCTCCGGGACCCCTGAGGGGTGGCATTGGCGTTGTCGCCTGCCTCCTCCTGGGTGCCCGGGACACCGTGTCCCTCCTGGCCAGCCTGGCTGCATTGTGGTGGTGGGGCAGGGATCCTGGGTGTCTCCTGGGATGTGGCAGGAGTGGGGGTGGTGGTTGGCCCAGTTGTACCTGACGCAGGTGCTGCAGGTCGTTGGACACCAGAAGGGCCAGGTTGGTCAGGGTCGGGTTCGTCCACAGAGTGGTGAGAGTCGTCGCTGCCGGTGGCTCCGTCATCCCGCCGAGCCGGGTCCTGTGAGTCTTCCCCCCCAGTGTTGGGGGGTAATCCACGACGTTGACCTGTGTGTGAGAGAGACAAGGTTAATTTTGTTCCATGCAACATCCATGTTTCATTGGTTTCAAAGTTAGCACATTTCCTCTAGGAATTTGGATATGTCTTGCATTCCACTCACAGTGCACTTGTGCATGGGTATGTCCCTTGGGCACAGCTTTTGCGACTTTACCTATGTGTGGCACAGTCTTACTTGCTGCGTCAAGTGTGACTGCAGTCAGCAGTGGAGTGGGCAGGTGTGGTGAGCCATGCATTGGCGCCTTCCGTGTAGCACTGTACGTGGGCACATGGAGTTGCTCCACACACTTATATGATGCAGGTAGCTGTCGTTGTGCTCGTGCACAGGTTGTGACATGGCCCTGTGTTTTGCCATGGAGAAGAGGGGGGGTTCTGGCACTGGCCACCCTTGTCTACATGCACGCAGTCCACCTGCTGACGAGCAGACATTCCCACATACCACAAGGCTGATTTGCTCTCCCTGTGTGTCCCTTTCTCGCTCCCTCTCTGTCCCCCTCTCCCTCCCTCTGTGTGTCAGCCTCCTCCCTCTGTCCGTCTCCCTGTGTCTCGCTCCCTCTCTGTCCCCCTCTCCCTCCCTCTGTCTGTCAGCCTCCTCCCTCTGTCCGTCTCCCTGTGTCTCCCTCCCTCTCTGTCCCCCCTCCCTCCCTCTGTGTGTCAGCCTCCTCCCTCTGTCCGTCTCCCTGTGTCTCCCTCCCTCTCTGTCCCCCTCTCCCTCCCTCTGTGTGTCAGCCTCCTCCCTCTGTCCGTCTCCCTGTGTCTCCCTCCCTCTCTGTCCCCCTCTCCCTCCCTCTGTGTGTCAGCCTCCTCCCTCTGTCCGTCTCCCTGTGTCTCCCTCCCTCTCTGTCCCCCTCTCCCTCCCTCTGTGTGTCAGCCTCCTCCCTCTGTCCGTCTCCCTGTGTCTCCCTCCCTCTCTGTCCCCCTCTCCCTCCCTCTGTGTGTCAGCCTCCTCCCTCTGTCCGTCTCCCTGTGTCTCCCTCCCTCTCTGTCCCCCTCTCCCTCCCTCTGTGTGTCAGCCTCCTCCCTCTGTCCGTCTCCCTGTGTCTCCCTCCCTCTCTGTCCCCCTCTCCCTCCCTCTGTGTGTCATCCTCTGTCACCTCAGCCCAGCTTCCTGGGCACACACTGTTAGCAGATCTTTGAATGGCCCTTGGATTGTTGATGTGAGTTTGTTTCTGATCTCCAGGCACCCATTGGGTGTAGTGTCTGTGTCTGCACTGCTGCTGTGGTGGTGTGTGCTGCCACTCTTTCACAGTGTTGGCTGTTCATTAGCTGCTGTCATGTGCAAGAACGTGCCGTCACCCCCATGTGTTGATGCAAGGCGTCCGCCATTTGCTGGCAAGTCATTCCTGTGTTGGGACACACTGTTTGTCTGGCTGTCACCTAGGCCATATGGGCAGGGGGCATTGTTGTCTGCTTCTGAGTTGCACTATGTGATTTTCTGGGCCCACCCTCCCGCCATCCGGCTTACCGTGTCATGTGTTGGTGTTTTCTGTGGCCTGTGACTTGACATTGTCCAGCTGGGTGCATGGGGCATGGTGGCGCCAGTGGCATGTGCGTGTTCATGGAGTGTGGTTGAGTCATGCGATAGCTTGGGGTGGTTGCGTGCCTGTTTGTGAGTTTGGTTGTGGATAACGTTCCCCCCATGTGAGGTGAGTTGTTTGTGTACTCACACGGCTCTCGGAGTCCATCTACTCCGTCCACTGCCACCACCGGCTGTATGGCCATCACCCTCTCCTCCCAGGGATGGTATTCTACGCGTCTGCGGGGCGGCCCTCCTCCAGTGACGTTGGCCTGGTTGTGTTCGTCAGTCATTTTGGCTCGGACCCTCCTCCGCAGATCGTACCACCTGGCTTGGCATTCATGCTTGGTCCTTCTGGTGTCCGCAACAGCTTTCACAGCATCGACGATCGTCTGCCACATGACTGTTTTTGCTGAAATGCTGGTCTGTCTGACCAATGTTCCAAAGAGCTGTGGCTCGACTCTGAGGATTTCATCGACAAGGACCTCCAACTCTCGGCTAGTGAACTTTGGATTCTTGTTAGTGGGCATGGTGAGGGGTGTGGGTGTGGATGGTGGGGGGTGTGTGGATGGTTGTGGGTGTGTGGGTGTGGTTGTGCAGGTGTGTGTGTGAATGTGATGAGGGGGTGTTTGTGAAGGTGTGTGTGTGAAAGTGTGCAAGTGTAAGGTGTAGTAAAGGTTCTAGTATGGTGCTGTAGGTTGTCTGTGGGGTCTGGCAGCAGTGAGTCTGTTGCAAAGGCTCATGGTTTGTGTGTGTGGGCCCTTTTTATTGGTCCATTGGTGGGTGTGGCTGTGTTTGAACTTTGGGTGGGTGTGTTATAAGGAGTGGTTGTGTTTTGGGCCTCTGTTTTGGTTTTTGGCAGTTGCAGGTCAGTGAATGTGTTGTTTTAGTGGTTGTTGGACAAGTTTTGTGGCTTTGTGCCATTCGAATGGTGTATTCTTGTGTTGTTTTGGTTTGTCCTGGTTGTGTACGTGCGTTTTTAGCGTGTGTACGGTGTGTACATGGGCCATTTTGTTGTACAGTGCTGTCCTTGTGTGTGGCTTGGTACGACTCGTACATGCGCGATGTTGTGTGAAGGTGGTGATGTTGGGGCCTGGGGTGCGCTCCGTACTTAGAATGTTGGGGTGGGGGTACGCTCCATGCATATGCGGGTGGGGGTACGACTCGAACGTACATGGGTGTACATACACGGGGGGGTACGACACGTACACGGGTGTACATACACAGGGGGTACGACACGTACACGGGTGTACATACACGGGTGGGGGTACGACTCGAACGTACACGAGTGTACATACACGGGGGTACGACATGTACACGGGTGTACATACACAGGGGGTACGACACGTACACGGGTGTACATACACGGGGGGTACGACTCAAACGTACACGGGTGTACATACACGGGTGGGGGTACGACTCGAACGTACACGGGTGTACATACACGGGTGGGGGTACGACTCAAACGTACACGGGTGTACATACACGGGGGTGTACGACACGTAAACGGGTGTACATACACGGGGGGTACGACTCGAACGTACACGGGTGTACATACACGGGGGTACGACACGTACACGGGTGTACATACACGGGGGGGTACGACACGTACACGGGTGTACATACACGGGTGGGGGTACGACTCGAACGCACATGGGTGTACATACACGGGGGGTACGACACGTACACGGGTGTACATACACGGGGGTACGACACGTACACAGGTGTACATACACGGGGGGTACGTCTCGAACGTACACGGGTGTACATACACGGGTGGGGGTACGACTCGAACGTACATGGGTGTACATACACGGGTGGGGGTACGACTCGAACGTACACGGGTGTACATACACGGGGGGGTATGACACGTACACGGGTGTACATACACGTGGGTACGACTCGAACGTACACGGGTGTACATACACGGGGGGGTACGACACGTACACGGGTGTACATACACGGGGGGGTACGACACGTACACGGGTGTACATACACGGGGGGTACGACACGAACACGGGTGTACATACACGGGTGGGGGTACGACTCGAACGTACATGGGTGTACATACACGGGGGTACAACACGTACACGGGTGTACATACACGGGGGGTACGACACGTACACGGGTGTACATACACGGGGGTTACGACTCGAACGTACACAGGTGTACATACACGGGGGGGTACGACACGTACACGGGTGTACATACACAGGGGGTACAACACGTACACGGGTGTACATACACGGGGGGTACGACTCGAACGTACATGGGTGTACATACACAGGGGGGTACGACACGAACGTACACGGGTGTACATACACGGGTGGGGGTGTACATAAACGGGGGGTACGATTCGAACGTACGGGGGCTGGGGGGGTGTTGGGCGCGTATGCGGGCACATGTCTCCATGTTTGCTATGGGTGTTCGGTGCGGACGGTGTTTTTTCCATACGGTTGTAACATCGGACGCACGGGATGGATCGTGATTCCGCGGTCGGACTTCACTTTTCACATTTGTACGGTAAATCATCCGGGGACGTGTCGGACACATTTTCCGACCCGAGGACGTGTGGGGAATGATTCCCAATGCGATTCGTATGGTCTTTTTCCCATGCGTTTGTACGGCACTTGTACGATTCGTACGGTAAAAAGACCGGATACGAGTCGTACGGGGACATTTTTTACCGGATCGTAATCGGCACCATGGTGTTTCAAACTGAATTGAGTCACGTGCACTTGCAGACAGATATGTGCAGTTACAGAGGCACTCTCCTACCTATAATGCAACTCACATACCTATATGTAAAAGGATTGAGCCAGTAATACCCCTAGTCAGACCGTGAGAGAGACACACTTAAATACCCCAAAACACAGCCACTAAGCAATCTAAGGAGTCCTTACATGCATTTTGGAGACCCATAGAGTCACTAAGAGAGCTATTATATAGTGTTATAGGTATTTGTATAGAAAATTAATTGGTTAAGTTATGTAATTTCATAATATATAACAAAAAGCTAAACAAAAATATTACTTTTTTGTTTCCAGAGCTTTAAGTCTACTTAAAAGCAGATATTAAAAAAGGTAAATTAAGAACACAAAATAAAGACACAGAAGAAAGGATACTATCACTTTACAATACTGAAAGAAAATGGACAGAATATGGACATTGTGGCTAAAGAGAAAAGAGCTACTGGTAAGAAAACTAAGATGTTTCTTAAAATGGTATGTGGAAAACTAGTAGGTAAGAACAAGCAATTAAACAAAATGGAAAGTCTCAAATCAGCTAACACATGAAAAAAAGTTAGTGACAGCAGAACTAATAAATCGTTTAAGAAAGGAGATACTTTAACAAACAGACTTGGGCAGTTCAAGTTCAACAATACTTTATCCATAAAAGCACATCAAACAACAATTAAAAAGCACAAATACATAATAACATTGAAAATCCAATAACATGCAGCATAAATACACAATATTTTAAGGCACATATGGCAAAACTGAGGAAAAGCTCAGACAGGGGCAGTTTAAAGAAATTAGAATCAAAATGCTCTGTAGCAGGGTAACTCAGAATCTGGTATGAACTATGAAACAGTACACAAGAAGAAGAAAAGCAGTGAAACACAAGGATCGTGTTGAGGATGTAGTTGATAGGGTGTTTCCTCTGAGGAGTAAGTTATGTATTTTGATTCTAGGAGAATGAGAACACTGCATAAAACAGGGTTGTCTATGAGGCGAAGAAGCCAAAAGAAAAAAGTAGCAAATACATTTAATTTCTGCAAAGTTTTCACTGGTGAATTTACACATACTTACAGTACTGAGCCTTTCTTTAATGAAGAAAGCTACTTGCAAGAGAGCACATTAGTGCATGCAGTTGAAGCAACTGGTTGATGTTATGAGGTGAAGGATGGAACTCACATTTAAAAAGGGGAGATGGTACCTAGGAATGTTCAGAAATGATAGTTGAAGAGGTACAATGAAGGTGTGCATAGGCTCTGTATACAAATGGAACTATGGCAAAATTTGGATTGTTCGACAGCAATCTATTGATATATTGAGAAGTTTCCTACATAACTTTCCATGCAAAAGTATGAAACAAAAAGTAGGGATTTTGCAAGAATTAGATCCATGCAGAGTAAGAAAGTATATGTATCTATAACAATCATCACTGGCATGTCTATCAAAAAAGTAGGCCAAAGAAAATTAGTTAGGAGGCTTTACTATGTCAAAACTCCTGCTCTATGTTTAGGAGAAATTGATAGAGCTATTTTGCATGGTACAGTAGTAGCGTTATAAAAAACGTGTTTAGGTGTTGAATTTTGTTTCCTTAGTCCTGAACAACAGTGTAGGGAAAATGAGGAGTTGGCATGTACAGGTGTAAAGGAACAGGAGACATGTATTAGTGTTGACAACTTTACAGAAGAGATTAGGAAATTGAACAAGGTTTCTTCTGAGAAACCAAACTGTGTTTGTATTTGTTGTTGACACACTTACTACAAAAGCCAATTCTCTCAGTGTAGTTATTTTCTGAAAAACTAAGCAGGAGAATAGAGATAAGTTGCAAGAATTTGCTCTTTATTTATTTGTAGAGAAACGGTTTCACTTGTCCACATGTAAAATTATATATAAGTAGTGCTATGATAAATTAGAGGAAAACAAGATGCCATTGAATGTTTATGAATCCATTCTCATACAATCTGTACACCCGTTTCAGGCTATAGCTCATATGAAACTTAAAACAGGGAAGCTCCCCCCAGCTGACCTTCAGAAAGGCCTTAACGGGTGAGTTGTCTACTTACCTTTAGATTTTAAACAGAATATTGAAAGTGTTGGTGTACACAGAGTGGATCATGAACCAGTTGTCAATCTAGTAAATGGTGTGCCTACAAAGAGTACAAAAATCTGGCAAACGTTAGTGGACATTAGTAAATCTCGCAATTCTAAAGAAGTACTTGGTGATGCTATTGATCTTTTTCAAACGAAGCAAGCAAAAGAAGCTCCTATGAGTATGTGGGAGAAAAGTTTAGAAGCCCACTGTTTTCCACAGTTGTTGCCCACTGGAGAAGGTAGCTACTTTGATGACCACCCTGTACAGATATAATCAGCTGAACACCGGTCAACTAGAATATACTCGGAGAATCCAAGATTTCAACAGTGTATTCCCTAGATATACCATCTTCTATTTGAGAGTGACTTGTGTGGACTTTCATATGCTGTTAGTCAAACACTGAAAACAGTTTCAAAATATGTCTGCAAAGGAATTCATTGATAAACTTCACAGGAAGGATGACAACTTGGAGTACAACTTGATTAATTTGATGGTGTGCCAATGTGGCATCAACAAGTATTGGTATCACTGCCATGGAGAGCTGAAATGTATGTTGAGGAATCTAGGTGCACCTACTTGTTTTCTTACACTCAGCTGTGCTGGGTACACCTGCTTGAATTTTTGAGAACAGCGAACTCTAACATTAAAAATATCACAGTGAAGGCAGTTGGAGAACTTTGCAACTTGGATTCCACTAATGTTTGCAGATATTTTAACCACAGGTTTCAATCTATGATGTCTTTCATCTGCAACAAAACAAATCATCCTCTTGGCAAAGTAACTGATTCCTTTTCCTGAAAAGAGTGCCAAGCAAGAGGTGTGCCTTATATTCACATGCTCTTGTGGATAAAGGATACACTGAAATCTGGAACAGACAGTGATGAATCGGTCTTGGCTTTCATACAACAGTATGTGACCTGTGCCATCCTAAGAGGCGTTGTTGGAATGGGCTTGAAACAACACGTTCTACGGTTTCAGCTCATAGATGTGGGAAGTACTGTTGTCGAAAATATAGATGCAAAGGAACATTTTACACAAGATGTCGATTTGGATTCCCATGACCTGTGATTTAAGAAGGAAGACTGAACAGTTTAATGTCTGCAGTCAGACATACATTGACATGGAAATCACTGAAAACCACTTGCAAAATGAGCCAAAGTGTAAACGTCCTGCTTCACTTTGTCTTAATCCTGCTGACGTGGAAACTGAATGAAGCTGTTGATGTGTCTCATCATAGAAGAAAGAACTTCTCGTAGCACACCACTGAAAGTTGATTGTGACATTCCAACAAATATGGCCACAGTGTATTGGAAGGATTCTGTGGCCACAAAATGAAGAACTGCCATGATTTTGAAAATCGTTGTAATAGATGTCGGATTTCTGTTGTGAGGCAGAAGATCTGACTCCAGCTGATGATTTCAATCTAGTTTAGTTTGCCTATTTAATCTGAACTTCTTGATGATATCCCTTTCCTGGTGGCATGGTCTGAAAATGTGCGGTACGGCTGAGTCTATTATATACCCACTCTCCCAATGTTCATATGTATGCATTGGAAAAACTTTACAATATTGTCAAATATTTCAACAGCAACATATGTGAAAATGTTACAGTAAGGTCATGTACTAATACAAATATGTTTGCTTTTACTACATCCGTTAATCATGCATTTGTTTTCTGACCATCATTCTCTTCAAAATAAAGTATGTGCTGAAAATGGAAATCATTAAAAAGATAGTGTGTAAATTATACATGTGAAAAGCATATTTTTCAAATTTATTTGAATTTTTAAAAAAGTTCTGATAAAATACGGTCAGCAGAGGTCTACAGAACACTGTGGAAATATTGCATTTATGCACAGTAAGGCACTACATATAAATGTGGCAGTCGGAGGTGCAGGGACATGTTCATGGATGGACAGAAAATAGGGCCCACAAGATTCTCATACCTAGAAATACTCTTTGACCAAAATAATTTATGGGCTTAAGCCATATCAGCAAAAAAATGTGTATTCTCAAGAACCATTACCGCCCTTGTTCATTTCTCAAGAAAATTAGGCAGGACACCTCCAGTGGAACTCCTTCAGATTTATCAAGCGAAAAGTGTCTCCACAGCAATGTACGGAGCAGGGGTATGGGCTTTGCCGATACGTATCCGCTACAAATGGTGGAAAATACATTTTTGAGATATATTCTGTCAGTTCCGAGTAGCACATCTTCGTACGCCTGTCATGCCGAGCTGGGCTTACCATACCTCTCTGATCTGATGAAAATGGAGCCTGTCCTTTTATGGCATCGAATCTGGATGAAAACGGAGACCCAGTTAAATGGGGATGTTTTAATGGACAATCTAAAGTTGGAAGGGGTTTTAAAGATTTCTTAGATAACGCACTTTCGAAATTTTGTGCGCGACTTGGGACACTTAGAATATTTTACTGACCCAAGTACGATGCAATCGGTAAGGAGAAAGGATTTAAAAAGTGAGGGCCTTCTGCTGCTGAATACGATACGATTGTCGGCTGAGATTATAAAGCCTAGCGTCCAGCAGAATCAGTTGATTTTAACCACTTTTAGTATTCAACCTTATTTAACAACTGTACCTGGTGGCTACGATAGGTTTTTATTGACACAATTTAGGTTTGGGATCCTTCATAGAATTGTAAGTTTCCCTAATATGAATGACTGGGCCCGAATAATGCAATTGTTTCCTTGTGACACTCAATCAGATCAATCCACTATTCATGTATTTTTATTTTGTAAATTTTATACTGAACTCAGAAAAGTATGGATTGTCCCAATTTAAAAATTTCTGGGGATTAGACAATTCCGCCCGGCGTTCATTGTATTACAATCTTTGGATAATGTACATATCGTGTGGAGAATAGGAATGTTTTTAAAGAAAGTAGTTACCCTTAGGAAAAGTATTGTTATATAAGTAAAAGGTCAATTAATCACATATGGCGCATTAACAGCAATTCTGATTTTTATATATTGTGTTTTATTGAAATTTTGTGTACTAACGTCTGATTTTATGATTGTCTAAATTAGCAGCTAATACGCAATACGTATTTTAAATTATTACTTAGTGCAATATTCTGTATGTATTTCTGTACTTTTATGATTGTATGGAATAGCAATCGAATAAAGCTGTCTTTGTGCCTAAATGCGGCCGGCCGGAATTAGCCACCAGGTAAGGGCGATCGCCGACACCTCAATATCTACCGCCACAGCCCACAGGCTTGGGCCCGACCCAGCCTGCCTCCACCATCAGGCAACCGCAACTCCACAGCCCACTCTGGGCCCAGTGAGGCCTCTAGGCCCCGGAGACTGTCCGTGCTTCCAGGCTTCGGCTGCCACGGTGTCGAAAGGATGGTGATATGCAAAGTGCTGCATCACTATTTTTCCCCAGCGATGCTTCTCTTTTCATAAATGAGGCCCTGATTCTGCATTTCCTCTTCCCCTGGAACTCTGGCTGGTCTTCCTGGCTGTTGGGGGGTTTGGTGAAGTTGATGACTTGTGCTGAACTTGGCTCTGGCTGCTCCATTGACCATTTCATTGTTTTTATTAATTTTTTTTATTAGAGGTGTATTTATAGGCTTGTTTTGCCTCTAGAGGCTGAAAAGTGACGTTGGGCTGACCAACGTGAATTTTTTTTGCCGCTAATTGGCCGTTTGTCACTTTTCTCTCGCTACCGTCAAATTTTTTATCGCCTTGACGCTGTGGCAGTTTTTGCCGCGGCTAGCTAATACTATCACCATGTAGCGACGTATTGTAAATACGTCAATAACAGGGTTATAGTTTTCGGCGATAGACAGCGTTAAGTAAATTGCCGCTAACTAATGGAAACACTGGTTTGCGGTAGTTTTTGTAAATATACCCCTAAGTGTTTTTTTTTAAGTTGCCTACATGCATGAGGTTAGGCTGATGTTGAAGCCAAGTTTGAGGGCCTTTAAGCAAGTGAAATCTTAAAACTTGAAAACTGTTTTGTGATCAAAGCTCATGATCAGTTCAGTCATTTCAACATCATATGGGCAAGATGAAGGAGAATAAGCCATCATTGGCAGGGAAGCAGCTGGCCACAGTGGTACAGGTACCTACACAGAGGGAGCCATTGGCCTGGAGGGTGAGAGGAGTGTGATGGAGGCTACCAATGACTCAACATCATCTTCTGAGGCCTCCTCCAGCAAGCAATCCCTAGTGGTGGCATCCTATCCTGCTCCTGTGACACCGGCATACTTGTCTGCCACCCTGATATCATTCTTCACCCTCCCTCCTTTTCCTCCCACAGGTGGCCTACCTAGGCCCACCAAAAGGCCTGGGGTCTCCTTTGCCCCAGGCACCTCACCCTCTGACCCTGTCTGCGCTTCATGAGGAGAAAATTGCTCTCCCTTGGATCATCACTGTAGGCCAGACTGCCCTGCTGAATGCTATCCAGGGGCTTAGCTGCCAAATGCAACAAATGGCAGCTTACCTGGAAGGCATTCACAGTGGTATGTCTGTCCATTTCAAGCTCTGGCCTCCTACTTCACTGCAGCATCCCAAGCATCCTTCCCCACACACTAATGCACCACCCCATCACCAGCACACTCAGACATTGATACACCCACCACCAGCACACCCACAGCATTACACTCATCCATATGCACCACCTTCAGCACACACGGACACCACACCCATCCCCCACACACACATGCACCACCCCCACCACCAGTACACCCACAGACATTGCACTCAAAATTACACACACATGCACCACCACATCCACATGCAGAACACCAACACCCAGCACCTTCACAGTACATCCACACCCACAGACACTGTATAATACACACCCAAAGAACTCAGATGTGCAAGATCAAGCACACAACATACACCTATGACACAACATACACCCAGACATGCACAACATACACCAGACCCACACACAACCCCATCCTCAACAGATACATCACACACTGCCACACCCTCTATCTTCCAACCCCTATTCACTCCCAAACAGCCGACCAGCTTTCCCATTGAAGATCTCAGTGTTGGCCTTGCCCTGACCCCTCCCACACCACAACCCAATCCTTCCCCATCCCATTCCACTCCTGCCAAACGGCATTTCCCACCTTCAATGTCCCAACCCATCACTAAAAAAGCCAAGATCACCACTACAAAGACCACTGCCCCTTTTCAAACCCAAGTGCATCACTCCAAAAACCACCATCACCCAAACCCAAGACCACCACTCCCAAAACCACTTCACCCCTTCGAAACCCAAGAGCACCATTCCCAAAAACACAGCACATCCCAAACCAAAAGCACCATTCTCAAAACCACCGTCTCCCCTCCCAAACCCAAGGACACAACTCCCAAAACAACTGCCCCCTCTTAAACCCAAGGATACCCCTCCCAAACACTAACCACCCCACCCATGTAAGATGTTTGAGGTGTCTGCTCTGCCCACTCTGCCTCTAGATGCCTCTTCCTGAGGAGGTATGGCAGTGCAATTGGAGGCAAGCAGAGGCACACCTGTGTGCAAGACACCATTTGGACTGGCATTTGCCTTGTTTATATATTTGTTGAGAGAATTATTTCACTGTGAATAAATCACTAAATTTCTTTTCACCAAGTCTGCCCTGCATAATTATTTCTTTGCAATTGTTTGATTCCAAGCAATGTTTCAGTGGAAAATGTGTAGTACTTATATTTCTTTAGCATGATGGCAGGGACTACTACATACTTTCTGAATGTCTACTATGTTAATTGTATACACTGGTCCATACGGTAAGTGGTGGTCATTCGAATTTAGGTGCAGCCAATCAACGCAGTGGTAAACACTTGCACCACACAATGGATATTGAGACAATATTGAACTATATTACATTTTACTACAGGTGTGTTTGTTTCACCTAGATTACTGATAAGTATGTACACATATGAATTGCACCTTGCAATATGATGTGCAAATTGCAATTGTTTACAAAACAGGACTTGTTATATGGATGATAATGTAGAGTGCTTCAAATTTGTGACTGCAACTGATTTTCAAGGTCATCTATGATGTGAGGATTACAGCTTCCCTACGGCAATTTCTACATGATGTTACTTTGCACTTTTCACAATCAAATGTAATGCCTATTTATGTTATGACAATGTTCTTGGTGTCTTTACACACATCTGTATGGTTATTTTTTTAGTTTTAACATAATGAGCTTTTTGTGCAAGTGTCCTTATTTGGACGGCAACTTGCACAAAATGTATTGACACACTGTGGTTATACAGGCGTTTTACTTTCAATTTTGTAGATGTCAACATTAGAGACATTTGCATTGCGCTTTGATGTGCTATTGCTTGTGTGAGTACCTCAAAAATGCACGAGTCCTGACCAAATGTGGCCAGCCAAGTGAAAGGGTAACAGGTAATGTGGGAAGTTACTTTCGGTTTCAGTGATGACTGTGTTGATTTGTATCATGATCAGCCAGCCGAAACTGCAGGATGTGTAGGATCGGGTCCAGGGCAGTACAGGAAGTGAGAAGGTGAGTAAAGGTGGGTTTTCTGCCTTATATGCATTCCACTCCACCAACTCAAGTGTGGGGTTTCCCCGCCACAGTTTCGTAAGCAGTAAGGAGCATCGTGATTGGGCCAGCAGCGAAACAGATAGTCCTCCCTCTGACAACTGCTTTTGTCTATCCCGCCTTTGACACAGTTGAGATTTCCTGGTGGTTACGGCAGGACCGCAGCAGTCTGTTGGACTAGGGACCCACTAACAACTAAATAGGGCAGGCGGACCAACAAATATGCAGGCAGGAAGATTGCCAAAAAAGCAATGGCGGGACCAAATCCACCAAGAAATAAATCAGGCCCTTACTCCTTGTATAATATTAAAACTTTCTGTTGTAAGTAAAAGTACGGTTTTCAAAACTTTCTGTTTGGTATTGAGAAATAATTGCTTTGGTGCGAACACTGCAAATCTATGCAGTAGTACTGGTTTAAAGCACAAACTCAGAGAGAATGTGCACATTCAAAATTATTATTTTGAACAAAAAATGTGAAGAATTAACATTGGGTGGTCAGAAAAGAAAACCTTGGTATTTTGTTTTGTGTACAGGTAATACTGCATACGTTCCTTGATGGTATTTAGAAAGATTCATTTTCGTTAAATGCCATGCATGTTTAAACAGCTATTTCTGTGTGTAGATTCCAGGGGATGGTCCTAAAGATGCGCAGAAATTTATTTGCTGACAATTTTACTAGATTTTTCAAATTGTGGTCAGAACTGCTTTCATTATCTCCAACTATACGTTTGACAAAAGGTTGTGTAGAAGATTTACTGCATTAACTTTGTTAAAGTTTTTCCATTTCACTAGTTAAAGTATAGTTAAAGTACACCTAGTAGTGGTGCCTAAGTCATCACCACCACATTAATTCATTGGTAGGTTAAAGACCCAAAATGCCCAATTATCCATATACAAAGCATGTTGTTGGACTAAATGTCACTCTCTGAGTGTGATCTGCAGAAAAAAAAGGTTTACAGTAATTCAGTGCTTCCCATCGGGAAAAACGATTTAGTGATGGGACAGAATGTCAGAGTTCATAGACTAGTGCTTGGCTGTTTTCTCACCAGAATAATGTATTGTGGATGAATAGGATGAATACTTAAACTATGGTATGCAGGAATTGCTTTTAGACAAAAAAACATGCTGCAGCTTCACCTTTTGACCTTGAACACTGTTCTCTCTGTCACGTGAGAAAATGGCATTTTAAGATGCATATAATAGAAATGGTAGTCTATGCTGCTACGGCTTAAACCTAATCAAATGATAACATGATGCATCATTCATTTTGAAGTTAGAGATTGCTGAGTAGTAGGCTAGGTATTGCTAACTTTTGACCTTGCTAGAAGAAGATAGAAATACTGATAGCCTCAATATACAGAGTAGTACAGTAATAAAATGACCTTATGTGTTTGGTTCGTGACCTTTGTAGTTCAACCAAAAATGTTATGTTAGCCAATTTAAAAAAAGCCTCTTCTTGTAATTGGAAGTTTTAACTTTAATGCTGCATCTGTTGGAGAAGAGAAAGACTGCAGAACTCCTTTATCAAGTTTAATATTGTGTACTTGACTAAATTCTACAACGGGTAGGACATTGAGCACTCAAAGTTCCTTGCTTTATTAAAAAATATAGAATAGGAATTTGCTAGTGGAAAAGGTTTTCCGCTTAAGAAATATTGTAAAACTATATCTGTGTTTTTCTTGATAAACTCTATTGTCTGTGGATGACCCCCTCATTTTGTAAGCTTATATTGTTTAGGTTCATATGTGTAAGTCCTGATTTAATTGCTGTTTACACTGTCACAGTTTAGTGGAGGTAAATGTGAATACAGTGTTGATATTTGGTCTACTTTGTTGTGTTTTCAGTTTAATGTAGGAGGTATTCTGCTTGTTTTCATAAAAATCCATAGCAGATTTAAAAGAGAACCAAAGAGAACCATGGTCCTTCTTGGCTTAATTTATTTTTCTGTGAAATTGCAGTGTGTTGCCGGATGTTGTGCAAGTCACCAATGAAAGGAAAATCATTTACATCATTGAAAGACTAATTGAACATCATTTATTTGTTGAATTGGATATGTGGAAATGTGCCTTTTCAGGAGCACACCGGTGCAGGGTTCACCCTTAAGTTTGTCCACGGGTCCTTAGACTAACAAAGAAGAGATTGGCATTGAAGCTGGAATTCAAAATAACAAGTTTATTAATCACTTATGAGTGGGACTACATCAATACAACACCCTCAGGCACTGTAGGATGTAGTACATAGAATACAGAAACCATGGGCCTTTTATACACAGTTTGTTGCAGAGTAAGCATGTAGTTACACATAGAAGGTACAGGCCTGCAGAGGAATAGATACTGACAAACATGGGCAGATGAATATCACTTAGTCAGCAAAGTGGGAGGGGAAACAGAACTGCTTACATCAGTAGGATATACAGTTACACTCTCAAACAGGTGCATTCTAGCAGCTACAGGCCTTTCTGAGCTCATACATTGCTCTGGCTCAATACAGAAGTAGTTAACTAAGGTTGATGACTCAAGCAGAATAGAAAATCAGGCAACAGTGAAGATGACAGAATAACAAGGCTAACAAAATGCATGCTGCAAACAAGATGGCTTCAGCTCATGCTAACAACAATTATTTTCGATTTCCACAGATACACTTCTCATACAGATGAGTTCAACTTTAAAACAAATTTGCTTCTAATTTAGTGTAAATTTAGTGTAATTTACTTTGTCGTCTTAGGTTGGGTAAGGGAGGAGTGGGGTGAATTGGGTACAGTCAGTCAGAAGAGAAGAGTGTAGCAGGTGTTGTTTGTTTACAGCAGTGAGTTGATGAGAAACTGACAGAAAGATTAGGCAAATATCTTCAATAAAAGGTACACAGTATTGATTTTCACAAATGGGCAGATATTTATAAATGAGAGGCCTCAGTGTCAGAGACTTTGAAGGTAAGGGCGGAGGGGTTGACAAACAGGGAACCAGGAGATTAAGGGCTGTCGGTTGACAATCTGGAGACGATGGTGCTGGGCCAAGACTGCAGTGTGGGGTGGGGTGGTGTGTCATGTAACTTACGAGCAGTGCCCCAAATCACGGTGCTGGCAGTAGCGTAAAAGTCAGCTTGCAGCATCGCCGCCGGTAAGACCGGCTCAGCAGTGCGAAGCGGCTAGCGAGGTGGTGCAGAGTGTGGTACTCAGTGGTCATGGTGCAAGCAGCAACTTTGTGGTGGCGGAGGACGGCATCTTCGTGAGATCAAAGGGTTGCAGTGTGAAGTACAGCAATGCCCTTTGTGGTGCCTTCAGGTCTTTGGACCGGCAGCTGCGTCATTCATGCCGTTTAGTTGCTTTTTCCCCCTGTGGCAGCTGAAACGCACAGTTCCAGATGCAGGTACCTAGAGGAACGCAAAGCCTTTGCTGTTCCTGAGACTTCTTGAACAGGGGTCAAGCTCTACCTCAAGTCCTTGGAGATACTCAGAAAAAGAAGTTGTAGAAAGTTAATTCCAGTCCTGTCACTGCCCATGACAGAAGTAGCCACTGCAGGCCAACACAGCAAAGCACACAGAGAAATGGTAGTCTCTTCTCACAGCTTCTCCATCTCTTCTTCTTGACAGGTTTCTTAATCCCAAAGAGTTGTAAAATCCTGGGGTCTGAGCCCCAATATCTATACCACATTTCCCTTTGAAGTTCTGTGGTGTTGGCACAAACAAAGTTCTCCTGGCACCCATAATCCAGTTATATCCTGCTCAGGCAAGTTTCCCTACTGGAGGTCGAGACAGCATTGTGTAAAGGCATACACAGTTCGTTCAGGTGCATGAGGCAACTGCTCCTATCACACTAGATGCAGGACAGACCCATCAGCCTGGATATGAGTCACCCAGGAAATCTAGGACACAACTTACCCCACTTTGTGTCCCTGTCCAGTGTGACTGCACAAACCAGCACCTTTCATTCCGAAACCCAGACAGCTAATACACAAACAGGCAGAGGTACATGGATGGTTAGACAAGGAAATAGCCACTGTCTAAAAGGGGTATTTACAAATACACAAAATAAAATTCATCTTTACTAAAAGATGCATTTTTAAATCCAGATTTCTGACATACCAAACTCCACTTTTCTATCAGCTTTCGCTGGCAAACAACATTTGTAATATTTTAACAAAGCAGACCTCATGTTAACCAATAGTAGAGATAGCCTTTCAACAGTGAAAACGGAATGCACAGTATTTTAACATCAGCACATGTAACAAACACCACTACATGTCCTACCTTTCCTCACACTGCACCTTGCCCACAGCAGTACCTTGGGCCTACATGAAGGGTGTTTTATATGTGAGAAAAGGGAAGGTTAGGGCCTGCCAAGAGGGTGCACTCGCTGGGTTGACATGGCTGTAGAACTGAGTGCAGACACTGCAGTGGCAGGTCTGAGAACCAATTGAAAGGCTGCTGGCATGGGTGGCACAATCAGTGTTGCAGGCCCACTAGCAGCATTTGGTTTACATGCCCTGGACACACACAGTGCACCGTACTAGGGTCTTAGGAGTAAAACAAATAAGCCAATCAGGGAAACACCAATTCGTAAACTCAATTTACACTAGGAGCACTTGCACTTTAGAACTGATCAGCAGTATTAAAGTGTGCAGAATCATTAAACCAGCAAAAACAAGATCCAGAGTACCACAAAACCGGGAGGTCGCATGCAAAATGACACAGGAAATGTGCCAAAAGATGCCAGGTCCAACACAAGGCAGGTAAGTTGTGAATGTTTTGGTGCAGAGTAGTTGGTAAGTGAATGGTAGAATGGGTTTTGGGTCAGGTGGGTAGCTGTTGAAGTGAGATCAATAGCATGAGAAGCAGGTACATCATGGAACATGGAAGTCTGGAAGTCTGAGGGCTTCAAGGACAGAGGCACTGAAGAAAGTTGTGAAGGAGCTGACAAGTAGTGTACTGGGTGGTCAAGTGGAAGAGTGTCTATTGCCTGCCGACCCTAGACGGTACAGTTAAATAGAAGAGTGTTGCTCTTGCTGCTCTATCATATCTCTAGGTCTGGCATGGCTGGGGCAGATTCTTGTCTTAACCTTTGCTAGTGGTTTGGAGTACGCATATTGTACCCTAGGTAACAGCAGCAGGTGTGTTAACGGAAAGGTAGGGATGCTTGAGATAAAGTGGTAGAAGCTGGTGGGTTAGGAATAAGATGGTCAGCAATGAAAACAGGTAGTTGTGGATAGTTCGGCAGACAAGTGTTGACTAAAGTGATGACCGGGGTGTGGCTGGTATTTGATCAGTCAATATGATGTAGGAAGGGGTGTGGGGCTGGAGGGAAGTAATGTTGGCGGCATTAATAAAGCAAGGACAGAAGTGACCAATGTTATGTATGGGCGTACAAGGCAGATAGGCAGTAAAAGACTTGGGACAAAGGTGTTGGTGTTGGTGAATGGGGACAGGGCAATGGGTCAGGTAGGTACCTGTTGAGGGTAATCAGTAGTCTGAGGGGTAGATGGGTAGCTATGAAGGTGGGAATATTGGTTTTGTTGGAAGCGTAAATATAGAGATGTGAATATTTTGTTTTGTCAGGGTCCAAACAATGTCCCTATCAACTGCTTTCTAATGCACATCATGTTCAGACGGGTTCTTCTCAGCTATGATATGATGTTTACGAAATCAAGAGTACAGGCTATGGTATAAGAGTCACATTACTTTATGCATTCACAACACCTGTCACTTTATTAGTTCCTGCACCTTGCTGATCTGTATTGTGCTTTCCGTTCTTATCATGCTGCACATTCTAGACATTTTTGCTACACTGCCAGTCCTTGGGAGCCTCCCAATACATGTAATCACCCAGGACACTGCAGTATCCTGCTTGCCACAAATTATGCTAGCTGGGGAGACAGCAGGAATTGTGGGGGCCGGGGGGTCCCCCGCAGCCCTTAACAATGGGATATGTTGTGGGACCCGCGGGCGACTACTGGGGCACCCATTTAAAATAAAAGTTGCTGGCTTCTGTCAAGGCCCCTAGCATGGATACTGGCAGGAGAGCTGGCCAGTGCCGCATGAGCCTTGTGGTTTCCCCTGTGTCCCCAACTTATAAAATATATAAAAAGAATGTTTGGGTGCCACAAATAGGAACCAGGCCTCCCCCCAAAAATGTAAATGACCACAAAAAAGAAATCATAAATGGGGGACAGGAGCAGCTAATTTATTATTCACTGCTCCAGCAAGGAGTGCCCCATAATTTACCGAAAGGGCTTTTCAGTCATAGTATTATGACCATGGGGATGCCCTTAAAAGGAGCAGGGGCACAACAGGCATTTTTTTAAGTTTCAGAGGGCTGCAGGGAATTCAGGAGCCTGGTAGCAACATTTAAAAAAAGTGAGTCTCACCGGTCATTGAATTCATAACCCCAGGAGAGCTTGTCATGTTATGTAAAGCACTCCATGCTGGAGCTGCACCTGGCATGTAAGGATCCCTTGTGGTTAGTTGTATGGCTGTACTTTATGGTTTGAAAAATGTTTTTAAAAAAAGACTCACAGACAGGTTTAATGTTCTTATGTAAAACGTTTTACAGAAATCAAGCTGTGACAATCACTGTTATTGAACATTGCAATGTGTGAATTTAGAAAATATACATTTGATTATAGTTAGTGGTGAATTTTTGACAAATCCAATAGGCTTGCTTTATTTATGTTGAGAAAGCCATTAGGCCCCCTGCTGTTTACATTGTGGTGTTTTGACAGTAGGTGTGCCTTACCTTAAATAGCACCATTTATTGCCTGTGGGAGTTAGGCATAGGGCCTGGTTCTAAGCCAGGCCCTGCACTCTACCCCCGTGCCACTCAAGGCAGTTGATATATTACTTTATGTTAAAAAACATAGAAATTCAATGAAAAAAAACAAACGTTAAAGTGACGTTATGGTTGGGAATTATATCTTACTTTATATTAAACAAATCTTAGAGATTCACTGAAAACACCAAAGGTTGAAGGGACATTATAGTTGGGTGAAAATGTCAGTTAAAAGATGCTGTTTTAAGCACAATCACTCAAATTCACCAGATATAGTTGTCTCAAGTAACTATAACTCATACCTTAATGTAACTCTAACTTGTGCCCTTGACATGCACTGCTAAGTACCTCCCATATTACATCATTCAAGACATGTTCTTTGACATCATTGATAACATCTCTGGAACATCTGAAATAACGGGGCATATCATCAAGGCGCCGCGATAAAATTATCGCCGCTTTAGCATCCGTTTTTGGGCAAAAAGCGGCAATAATTGTATCGCATTATCAGCAAGGTCACGCTAATGCGTGAATCCTTGCCTTAGCGCCCTTTCCCTCAGCACTCAGCTTTGCATCTCTAATGAGATGCAAAGTGGGCGTTCCGCACAAAAATAACGTGAGAAATGTCGCTAACCGACATTTCTCCTATCAACACACCTCCCGCTAACTTGCATGGCGATAAGAAAAGTAGCGCTTACCGCGCTTATTGCAACTTTTCTTACGCCTGCTTTCAATCTGACTTAGCCATTATATCCAATGGAAGGTAGATATAATGGCTAAGTCTGCCATGCCCTATCAACAACGTATCACCAATCGTTGTGTGATTATCGCTGGATTTCCAGCGATAATCGTACATTTTGCAGCTAACTCTGGAATTTGTATCGCTTTGGAGATAAGCGTCGCTGATAGTGTGCTATCTTCGCGATAAAATCCAGCGAAAGCCGGCGATAATTATCCTAGTGCTATGCGCGCTTAGCTATAATTATCGCCGGTTGTTGCTGATATGCCCCGACATCTTTGATAATAACACTGTGCATGGCGGGGTGCGAGCCAACATCTGAGAGAGATGAAAAGTATTTGTTTCAAAAACTGAGAAACAGATTTCTAAACACTTTGCATCTGGTTTGCATTCCTGTTTTAAAGCAAACTCTTGGGTTGGTATTTACATTCCAAAGCAAATCATAATTTATGGTGGCTTCTAACCTAAAGTACATTTTCACGTGCATTCACCCAAGGGTTTTGCCGAAAATCCCTATCTACAAAGTCTTGTAAGAATGGATTTGTGCCCAAATTGTATTCCTCCCTGAGGCAAAAGGAAGAGAAGAGAAATTAATTTATTTCTGCAGCACACATACAAAGTTGAAATTGCCTTACAGCTCAGTTTTTGTGCCAAAAGGGACCCCTTCCAACACAAAAAGTATGACAAGAACAATGCTGGTACTCTTTCACTAAGGCTCAAGAGAGTCTGCGTTGACACACAACAGTATAAAGTACTCCACCGCAGGGAGAGAGCAGAACAGGCCACACCTTTGCAGACATGGCGCTGTTCTGCTCTTTTCCTTTCACGCAATGCAGCGCAACAACTTCACTTGCTGAGCTACGTTGGTTGACTTATTTGTAAATCTGGGTCTGAATGTAATGTATCAAGTCAATCAACTTTGCTTTTGAGACTTTAGTTAAGAAGGAAAAAACTGTTGATGAGAGATTCAAGCACCCAATGTCAAACTTCCCTGGAAAAAGACACTAGCAAAGAAAAGAAAATCTGATAGGAACTTTGTGAAAGGTAACATTGCTGCCTCAGTGTTTGTACAAGGTTTGCTATTGATGTGATTATGTGAAGTAGATTTGCCCCTTCCTCTTTCAAAAAGCAAACATACTACATGAGGGTTTTTAGGAACTGTGTGCTCTTTCTACATCCTACACCGTCTTTTCTCAAAATAAAAGGAAGGATAATTAAAGCCACGAGTTTCATCTCTGAGTTTTAAATATGCTTCTTCTATGTGGGGAGGGTTTGAAATACATTTTTAATGCTGCTGTTGTTTAAGTATGACTATTGTCTGCGAATAAAAATGTTTGCAAATAAGTGCCTGATTTAGAGTTTGGCAGATGGATATTGATGGAGCAAGGTTTCGTAAAGAAGAAATTTGCTCGGATGCAATACTCTCAAATAACGTATAATACCGTAATCAATTTGTCTTGTAAATACTAATATTGCATTATACATACATACGGTATCAGGAGAAGCTTTCATATGTGTATTACTAACATGTAACCCGAGTGTCCTAAAATGGCCGCCAAAAGCGCAGGATTTCACTGCGAATGTGTCTACTGCATCTACGTAGTATGACGTTTTCTATGCTTGGAGGGAAAACTTTGCAGCTGCGCAATAGCTTCTAAAATGGCCGCTTGAAACTCACATGTTAATGTGCACGCTTTGCTTAAACTAAACCTTATAAGTTCTACTAAATGCTAATGCCAAAGATATATATAAGTAAATGGGATTAGAGTAGTGATAAGTGGTATACAGTGAATTCATTTATTTTCGTATTCTGACATGTATTTCGCTGATTTTATTATTAGTTCGTATTTGGGACTCGGAGGGTGACTGAAATCCCTTCCACACCTGATCTGTGTGCACGCACACTAAACCCTGCCGGAACTTTGATGACACCATTGAAACCTAGCCAAGTTCAAGCTGGCAAGAAGCACATGAGAACTTAACCCATTGACCCGGACAGAGGAACAAAAATGTACAATTTTTGCATACAATGTATTGTGCATAATGTGAAATACGGGTGGGAATAAAGCTTTGGGAAAGTAAATTAAGGGGCGGGAATATTGAACAATGAGGCTCAAGTAAAATATTACATTTAGCATGGTGTGATGAACTCACCTCCTTGCCCTGTCCAATCACAAATAGGGGACTCACGATATTGAAACATTTGGGGGTGGTACACAAACACAGAATAGTATAATTGAGGGAAGTTAGTTAGAGAGACACTCAGGTCAGACCCGTCTGTCAGACCCATCATTCCAACCCGTCACAGACCCGACACCGATGCTGCCACAGACTCTGTCTCAGACCCTGCAGGTGCCAGAGACCCTGCTACAGAGACCGAAATACTGATCGATAATCCAATCATCTAGAAAGGGAGTGGCGGAAGAAATATCGAGGAGAGTAGTGCCAGAGAGGGATGCGACGCTGGCGTTGCACTTAGGAGAGGTCACCTTTCTGGCCTGAACCTGTCCTGATCCTTGTCTTCCACCTGTCCCGGTGGACTTCATCTGACCCATCATCAAGGAGTTGGGTTCATCTATCATTTTAGGTAAATATAATTCTGTGAAATCTGTCCTTGTACATGCTCTCTGTTTTCTCCCTCTTCAGGTACTGTCATCACGATATATTTTAATGAGACTTATATTGAACTAAACTTGATTTCTTTCCTGAATGAACCCGATGTTAACATGTATTTGATCATCGACTCACAAAATTTTGATTAGATAAAACATTTAAAACTCATTGAGTCTGTGGTTATTGGAGAAAACCTTAAATGTTATTTCTACCTATTCTACTAGCTACTAGATTCAATGACCAGGAGAAATATATTGACAAGGAGTTTGGATTGGTAAGATTTGGGTAAAGATAACAAAATCTTGCAGGTAAAACAATAATTTGACTCCGGCGGTACTACTAGCTTCTTGTATGAATGTTTATGGGCCTAGGTGAGTAGTATATGGTGTGTGAGTAACCCAAGCTGGTAATCCGCTGGATCAGTTTTTTCTTGGTAGCAGAGCTATGGTTTACAGTTCTAGTTAGTCAGGTAGAAAATATTGTGGATTGAATTATTGATTTATGTATTAACCAAATCCGTGTGTTCTGTCTTATGTTGTCTGGAAATTCCCGGAAATATTGAATAGAAGGTGCTGAAAGTTCTGCAGGACTATAAGCACTGATTAAGGGATTATTTTCTTTCATATAAAAGTGAGAGTAACTGGTAGCAAAAGAGTTCGCTGGTAAAACTTTGGTCTTATATCACCTAGAAAGGGTAATACTGGAGGAGTAACAGGTTCTTTGATGCTTGTGTGAAGGGTAAACTGAAAGGTTTTACTCGTAGTGTGTGAAGAGTAAGCGGAAAGGTTTTACTTGCAGCAAAAGAAATAGACTATTCTTTGAATTTAGAGGATCAGACAAAGTAGCGAATGTTTCTATGTTGTTAATTAATTAAAATTGCACATAAATTGTGAGTAAATTAGTTTTCGCATCACCTTGTAAAGGAGGGGTTAGTTGCGAGTGCTGCACTGACGTCACAGAGGGCCGCGCTGGGATTGGTTGGAACAGCGGGCATGTGACTGACGCAAAGAATTGTAAAGGAGGGGTCAGTAGTAAGGAGGGATACTGACGTCACTAAGAGCCGCGCTAGTATTGCGTAAACGCATAGCGAAACAGAATTTGATTGTTGAGAAGAATAAGAAGCCGCGCTGGTATTGGTCAATTGTTAAAGTGAAAGCGAACATTTGATTAGTTGAAAAATAGAAGCCATAATAATAATTGCTCGTGGGTCTTGCATGTGGAGACACGATCCTACTTTGATAGGGAATCGTCCAAATAGAAGGTACTTAGGATTAGCCCACGAACAGTACATAAAAGGAATCTCGAAAAATGTACGGAGAGAAAAGGAAAATGTCATTTATACAGAAAAATAACAATTATTTTAAAAAGGATAAACCCATTAAAACTAGAGAAGGGATTCTTATTCCTCCCCCGAAAACACCTGCATCCTACATGATGATAGAGAGGGGTTATCATATCTGTGTATGGTTAGAAAATTGGATAGAATATACAAAAGATGATGATATACTAGCTTTTCCAGAGTTTGGAACATTTAATGGAAGAATCCAACATAACTTACGTACTAGAATGAACAAATTAGAACCCAGACCCAGATTTACACAGTATAAGGCATTAGAAGAATGGGAGACTGAAGCATTTGAGCATGATAGATCAAGAAATGACAGCAACTTGAGCAAATTTTATCCCGTAATTTTCACGAGAAACTCGAGATAGGCAGATGAAACAGTGGAGACAAGCCATGGTAACAGAAGGATTATGTCCCGTATTGATGGCTGAAGAACAGACAGGAGGTAAATGTACAGAGAAAACAAAGCATTTAACAATGTCAGGTAGTGGAGACTCAGAAGATTATTTAGAAGATATTTTAATGAAAAATCCTCCACCTTATCAAGAAAGACCTAATAGAACTACCCCGAGTGCCCCGATTCTAGAAACACCTTTAGTTCCACAGGTTGTACATGGAAAAACAATGGAGAGGGTACTTCAAGAAGGAGAAAGGGAAGCAATAAATTAGAATAGAAGCAAAATAATACAGAAAATAACCCAGATAAGCACGCATCCTGAAGCTCTGACTATACCAGTGACCATAGGTCCTGTTGTCCCATTGTATGGGGATAAATCAAATTGTCCTAAAACACCAGTCATGACTACTCCCATCATTGAACCTAGAAAAGAGAAAATAATAATTGATGACCAAGCTAGTGAATGTGAGTCAGTGATCTCATTAATGGACTTGTCGATAAGAGGGCAAATAAATGACACACCCAGAAGACTCACACCAGGTTGCTCGAAAGAAGTATGAATAGAGACATCCACAGGAACGAAGAGTGCCTCAATCGTAACCCCAGAAGAAATAGAAAGATGGGCACAAGAAATAGAGAAACGAAACCCACCACTGAAAATATTAGACATTTTCAAATTAAGGGTTGAATTAGAAGAAATGATAGCTGGGAATGTAGGACTAGATAGGTTAAACACCTATAGTGAGGAAGAATTGTTGTTCATTTGCAGAAGCATAACCCGAAAAACAAAAATATTTTATGAAAAACTGACCAATTTGGCCTCTGAAATGGGAATAGAGATAGGAAGATCCAAGGTGTTGCAGAAACCTTATAGAGCATAATTTTCTGATAAAGATCTGGAAAACATGAATATGTCAGGAAGAAAATTACAGATTAAGGATTTGATGACGATATTACAAAAATGGGGAGATTTAGACAAATGGAAAGTTAGATGGACAAAGAAAAAGGAAGAAGCACAGACAAATCGATCAACGTCTGAATATTTGATGAGAGAAACCGAGAAGGCTGAAAGATTGTGCCCAATGAGAGAGGTTCCAGGAGGAGGACATGTACGTGTCCCATGGACCCGACAGGATATTTTATCATTTACTAATGATTTCCCAAAATTGAGAGAAAAGCCAGTGGAATGGTACAGGCAAGTGGAGAGGTTTGTGAAGGTTTCAAAGGTTTTGTTGAAAGATCTGGATGGTTTGTTTGACATAGTGGTACCTGCTGATTTGTGGACAGAATGTAAAATTACAGTTGATTGGCCAAATGATGAGTACCCGAGAGATGAAAAGACAAGATCACCATCAGAAGAGGCTATGAAGAAATATCACCAAGTAATTACTTTCTTGAAAGGGAAAATTCCACCAAAAGAAACTGATTGGATAAAGATAGATAGAACTCAGGAAAAAGATGAGTCTGCACATGCTTACTATGGGTGCCTTTTACAGGTGTTCAAACAGTATAGTGGATTTGAAAATATCGGAGATAAGGACATGACTCATTTTGTGTATCGGTTTGTGTCAGGGTTATGGCAAGAGATATGATTAAACAGCACAATCTGTGCTGGTAAGCAAAGCCCATAGATGAGATTCTAAAGTATGCACAATATTGTGGAGATGAAATTGACAATTGACGAAAGAATTTAGAAGAGAAAGTGATGTGGGCTCAAGTGAAATTAGCAGGACAGCAAGAACTCCAGCTACAGAATCAGGCAGGAATACTGGAAGGGGGCAAGGTCATGGTGAGAATAATGGGGGTAAACCAAAAGGGCGATTGAGCAGAGAAGAGGTGAAGAAAAAGTTTCCGTCATGGGTGCAGAAATTGGGGCATTGGAAAAACAAATGTAAAAGTATACAGAATAATAATGGCCCAAATCAAAATTTAAATCCACAGACGCAGAAAGAGGTGATGAGTCAACCGCAGCAGGTTGTAAACCTACAGAGTCCATTGCCACCTGCCCCATGCCAAATTTTGTGAGTCAAGCCAAGTACAGTACGGACACGGGCTTTCAAGAAGGAAGTGGTAAGAAAGCTTTTGTAACGTCTCAGTTTCATTTGCAGGATTCTTATTTTGATGACAGCACCTTATGACGGTGCCTTAGGGGGGAGGAAGAGGAGTGCGTACTTGGTGCATCCTTGCCGGTAGATCAGTCAGGTCCATATATTGATGGTAAGGTGGAAGGAAATGATATTACCTTTTTATTGGATACTGGTGCTTCCCGTTCTACTGTGAGAACAGCAGACATCCCAAACCCACCCCTCTCGGGAGAAGCAATCCAAGTAGTGGGCGTTTCTAATAAACAAATTAGGACCCCTATTACAAAACCAATGTAGGTACGCATTGGCAAACTAAGAGAGATGCGTAAGTTTGTAGTATGTGACTCAAGTCCTGTGAACTTTTTAGGAAGGGATCTATTGTGCAAAATGAATTTCTCCATATTTTGCACACCGGATGGTGTTGCAATTCAGACCCCAGACCAAGACAGAGTATACAAAATCATGCTAGCCAAACAAGGAACAGAAGTAAATGAATTGTTTTCCATAATGACAAAAGATGACTTACCAAATGAGGTCAAAGCCACAGTAAATCCTGAAGTGTGGGATTTTACAGGAAAAGAAGTAGAATTAATAACAAATGTAGATCCCGTGAAGGTGACGGTGAAAGAAGGTGCAGTTTATCCAAATACTCGACAATACAAAATGAATAGAGAATTAAAAGTTGGTGTTGCAGCAGAAATTGATCGAATGGTGGAACAAGGCATTTTAAAAGAAATAATGAGTAGTCCTTGTAACTCACCTATAATTGGCATCAAGAAACCTAATGGGAAATATAGGGTAGTTCAAGATTTGAGGAAGATAAACAAGATTGTGATGTAATGTTGCCCTATAGTACCCAACCCTGCAGTGTACCAAATACCATGGAAGGCAGGATGGTTTACCGTAATTGATCTATGCCATGCCTTTTTCTCCATTCTATTGCATCCTGATAGTCAGTTTTTATTTTCTTTCAAATTTGAGGATGATATTTATGTTTGGAATCGCGTTCCTCAAGGGAATACTGAAAGTCCTTTGATTTTTAACCACATTTTGAAAAAGTGTCTTGAACCATTAGTGCTGCCTAGGGAATCAGTCCTGGTACAATAAATTGACGATCTATTGATTGCATCAAAAACAAGAGATGACTGTGTTACTGATTCCATTGCTTTATTGAACCATAAAGTGTCCCCAGAGAAATTACAGTTTTGCAGGACAGTAGTTAAATATTTGGGACATCAGATAGAACAAGGATTAAGGAGAGTGACCTCTGAGAGAATACAAATAACAAGACAAATGCAATTGCCACAAACCCAAAAAGAAATAAGGATGTTCCTTGTTATCGTAGGATATTGCAGACAATGGATTGTAGGGTTTTCCCTATTGGCAAAACCCCTGATACAAATGACAAAAAAACAAGCAAAAGACCCAATAGAGTGGGATGATCAAAGCATGGAAGCCTTTGTGAAATTACGAAATTGTTTGTGCGAAGCACCTGCTTTAGGTATGCCAGACTATTTGAAAGAATTTTCATTGTTCAGTTGTGAGGGAGATAATTGTGCACTTTCAGTCCTAACACAGAGACATGGTCTAATGCGACGTCCTGTGGCATATTTGTCTGCTACCTTGGACCCTGTAGCATCTGCATTGCCTGGTTGCCTAAAAGCTGTGGCCGCAACGTGCATGAGTCTGGAAGAGAGCGAGTCAGTTGTAATTCTTTTAACAAGAACTCAAACTCAGTATCTTACCCCTAGCAGAATGACAAAATATGAGAGAATTATACTAGGAGATGAAAACGTGACCGTAGTCAGATGTACTGTTCTTAACCCAGCTACCTTGTCACCAGATGCATACAATCAAGAAGTGAAAGATGAAGTTGAACACAAATGTCTTGACGTGACAGAACTCAGTACAAAACCTCATCCAGAAATACAGGAGGAGCCTTTGAAGAATGCCGAACATGAGCTCTTTGTAGATGGCTCGTGTATGCGCCATGAGGAAGGAGGCCTGAGTGCTGCTTATGCTGTGTGTACATTGGCTGGAATAGTCGAAGCATCCTATTTACCAGGAGTCAAGTCTGCACAAGTAGCCGAATTGATAGCTTTAATCAAAGCCTGCAAAAGTGAGAAACCATTTACACTGATAGTCAGTATGGTTATGGGGTTGTGCACGACTTTGGCCAGCTATGGATGCAGCGAGATTTACTGACTTCTTCAGGGTCTCCCATTAAAAATGGACATTTTGTGAAAGAATTGCTTGATGCAATACAATTGCCAAAAGAAGTGGCAATGGTCAAGTGTGCTGCACATCAGTCAGGATATGACCCATGTGACGGCAGGTAACCGATATACTGACCAGGTTGCCCAACACTGCGCCAAATTTAAAATATCAGTGAACAAGAAAATTGAAACATGTGGAATCAGCTGCCAACTTATGTTACTTTCAGGATTAGAAACATGGAAAGAAGTAAGAGAACTACAAGATGAGGTGGAGACAAGAGAAAGAGAGGAGTGGGAGAAAGTTGGTTGTCAGAGAAGGGCAGAAGATGGAGTATGGGTCTATTTGGATGGCAGACCAGTAATGCCAGACTGTATGCTTACACCAATGGCTAGGATGTATCATGGATACACTCACATAGGCAGAGATGCAATGATTAGACTTTTCAGACAAGATTGGTTTAATGCAAAGTTCAGGAATGTCGCAGAGAGTCTTTGCCAGAGATGCTTAACCTGTCAACAAATGAATCCAGGAAAGAAAACCATAGTCAGTATGGGAAGAATTGGAAAGGCAGAAGGTCCATGTGTAAGGCTTCAAATAGATTTCATTCAGTTGCCTGTTTGTCGAGGATTGAAATATGTACTTGTCCTCGTTTGTTTATTTTCGAGGTGGGTGGAAGCATACCCAACTCGAAGAAATGACAGTTTGACAGTGGCCAAACTTCTTTTGAGGGAACTCATTCCTAGATTCGGTTTTCCAGTAACTATTGAATCAGATAGAGCGTCTCATTTTAATAATGACATAATTAGATTAATTTGTGAAGCATTCTAAATTGAACAAAAGCTGCACTGTGCATACCGCCCAGAGGCTTCTGGAGTGGTAGAACAAGTGAATGGCACAATTAAGTCACGATTGGGAAAAGTGTGTTTATCCACCCCATTGGAGTGGCCTGATGCTTTACCTCTTGTTCTGATGGGACTCCAAAGTATTCCAGACAAGAATACCGGATTGAGTCCCCATGAAATACTCATGGGAAGAACAATGAGACAAGCATGCATACCAGGACACAAGCTGTTGAATATATCTGATGATTTGGTGCTAGAGTATTGCAAAAAGTTGGCTGACCAAGTGCGTTCTATCTCTCACCAGGTTGGAGAAGATGCAGTCACCAGGCAGCAGAACCAACCGCATGATCTGAACCCCTGGGTGATTGGGTAGTTGCGAAGAAGAACACTCGAGAGTCGTGCCTAGCCCCAAGGTGGGAAAAAACCACATCAGGTTATATTGGTTACAATGACAGCAGTAAAATATGCAGGTTTGCCTAATTGGATACATGCAAACCATACCAAAAGAGTACCAGCACCTGACGAAGATGGACCTCAACTGACTCAAGCAGTTGGGGATGCTGAAGGTTGTACAGCTGAAGGATCAAGAATAACAGATCCTGAAGTAGCTGACCAAGAACAACCGAGCACCAGTCAGGATGATTGGATCCCAATAGTAAAAATATCTGAAGTAATTGTAAGAACAAGAAGCCAAACCAGATTAGTTAGTCAGGAAAAGAGTGAGGACCAGATAGGAGCAGAAGAAAGCACTCAGAAAAGTGAACATACAACAGTTAGGGAACCTGAGCAGGGCCAGTCAAGGAGAGAACAATCTACTCAGACAGAAGAAACTAAAACCACAGCTCCTGAGTCTGAGGAGGGACGGATAGGCTTAGAAGAATGTGTTCAGGTGGCAGAAAGCCAAAGTGCAGTAAGACCTAATCAGGAACAGACAGGAAAAGGAAAACAAGTTCAGGAAGATGAAGAAGAAAAACAAATTGAAATAAAACCTGAACAGGGTCATATTAGGGAAGAAGAACGTATCCAGGCAGATGATACTAAGGCAATAAGCCCTGGACAAGGTCAGATAGAGAGAAATTCTGAAGATGAAAATAAGCAAGTTGTGCCACAAACCAATGAAAACAAAAGAACACTTGAAGAAAGTGAAAGTGCAATGCAAGCCAAAAGAATCAGAAAAGGCAATAATCAGCCTAGTGTTATCAAGAGAGTGAGATACCGACTCGAAAAAATAAATGAGGAACCTGACCAAGTAAACGAGGTATTCAGTCAGACTGAACAATCAATTAAAAACCCAAAACAAAGAGTGAAAAGACAGAACAATAAATTCAAAGGTCCTGAATGGAAGTATGTTATTCTTAAGGATTTCGAAAATTTGGAAATAAATGAAGAAAGTGATGAAGAATTAAATGCAGAAAAAATTGACAAAGAAGTGAGACCAACTTGAAAGACATTTTTTGTTATTTTTCCTAATGATTCTGTCGCGTATTGAAATACTAAATTGAAAAAGAGAAATCTTCTTATCCAAAAAGTAAATGGTTGACAATAGAGATGCAGGAAAACTGAAAAGAAATTGTGTAAATAAATGTTGTAGAATATGTATATGTAGCATATTTTTAGTACTTGTAATTTGGTTAACACAGGGGTCTCCAACCTTTTCTGTAGTGAGAGCTACTTCTGCTCAAGGAAATTCTTCCTGAGCTACTAGCAAATGTTATACCTGTAAAATAGTGACTAAAACTACACTATGACCACCCAAAGCAAGATTTTCAGTAGTTACCACCCAAGTATACCAAGCGCGGTTACCAGCAGAAATGCTGGGATAAAGTTCTTCAGGACGGTTAGAGGAGAGGCAACCTGGAGTGAGGTACAGGATACAGCCCCAGGGGAAGATCCACCTGCAGAGGATATCAATTACCCTCATTGCACCAGGGTCGAAAAGTCGACACTCTCCCCCAGTGGGACTGTACCGGATATCATCCCAGCCTGTCTTTTCACAGATGAATGTTCTCTGTGCATCATCAGAAAATCATGAAATTAATATTTTTAAATCCATAAGGGAGTGGCCTATCTGTAAAACTGGTGCCACTATGAACCACGTCCAGTTTTACTAAGGATACCAGAATTGATTGGTTATTTGAATTTACCTTTTGGATTCCCCTCCTTTATATCTGTCCTACCTCACAAACACTTTCCTTTTTCACACTCTCCTTGGAGCAACCTCTTTCTCTATTTAGAGCACTGAATATGGTGATCTGTTATAATCAATCAATCAATCAATCAAGGAATTTATATCGCGCACTACTCACCCGGAAGGGTCTCAAGGCGCTTGGGGGAGGGGGTCTGCTACTGCTCGAACAGCCAGGTCTTGAGCTGTTTCCTGAAGGCGAGGTGGTCCTGGGTCAGCCGCAGGTGGACGGGCAGGGAGTTCCATGTCTTAGCCGCCAGGTAGGAGAAGGATCTTCCTCCGGCGGTGGCTCTCTGGATGCGAGGGACGACGGCGAGGGCGAGGTACGCGGATCGTAGCTGTCGGGTGGGCGTGTAGAAGGTCAGGCGGTCGTTGAGGTACCTTGGGCCCAGGTCGTGGAGGGATTTGTGTGCGTGGGTGAGGAGCCTGAACGTGATCCTCTTGTTGACAGGGAGCCAGTGCAGGTCTCTTAGGTGGCTCGAGATGTGGCTGCGTCGGGGGGCGTCCAGGATGAGACGGGCGGAGGCGTTCTGGATACGCTGAAGTCTTTTCTGAAGCTTGGCTGTTGTACCGGCGTAGAGGGTGTTTCCGTAGTCTAGTCTGCTGGTGACGAGGGCCTGGGTGACAGTCTTCCTGGTCTCAGTCGGGATCCATCTGAAGATCTTGCGGAGCATGCGGAGGTTGTGGAAGCAAGATGAGGAGACGGCGTTGACTTGTCTGGTCATCGATAGGGAGGAGTCCAGGATGACGCCCAAGTTGCGTGCGTGGTCCGTTGGCTTGGGTGCGGTGCCCAGGGCCGGGGGCCACCAGGAGTCGTCCCATGCAGAGGGCGATGGTCCCAGGATGAGGACTTCTGTCTTGTCCGTGTTCAACTTCAGGCGGCTGATGTTCATCCATTCGGCGACATCTTTCATCCCTTCGTGTAGGTCGGCTTTGGCGGTGTCGGGGTCTCTGGTCAGGGAGAGAATCAGCTGGGTGTCATCGGCGTAGGAGATGATGTTGAGGTTGTGTTGGCGTGCGATGGCAGTGAGGGGTTTCATGTAGATGTTGAAGAGCGTGGGGCTGAGCGATGATCCTTGCGGGACGCCGCAGATGACTTCGGTGGCCTCAGAGCGGAACGGAGGGAGGCGTACTCTCTGTGTTCTGCCGGAGAGGTATGAGATGATCCATTCCAGAGCAATCCCCTGGATGCCGGTGTCGTTGAGGCGTTGGACTAGGGTGCGGTGGCAGACAGTGTCAAATGCTGCGGAGAGGTCAAGGAGGATGAGTGCCGCTGTTTCACCTTTGTCGAGCAGGGCTCGGATGTCGTCGGTGGCTGCGATGAGGGCGGTCTCTGTGCTGTGGTTGGCTCTGAATCCGGATTGCGATGGGTCGAGGGATCCGTTCGTCTCGAGGAAGGCGGCCAGCTGCTTGTTGACGACCTTCTCGATGACTTTGGCAGGGAAAGGAAGGAGCGAGATAGGGCGGAAGTTCTTGAGGTCGGTCGGGTCCGCAGTTGGTTTCTTCAGTAGTGCGCTGAGCTCGGCGTGCTTCCAGCTCTCTGGGAAGGTGGCTGTGTCGAAGGAGGCATTGATGATGTCTCGGAGGTGGGGTGCGATGGTAGAGGCGGCCTTGTTGAAGACATGGTGGGGGCATGGGTCGGTCGGAGATCCGGAGTGGATGGTGTTCATCATGCGTGTCGTGTCTTCGAGGGTCACTTTGGTCCATGTCTGGAGGATAGCGGCGGGGTGCGTAGGTTCGGTCGATGGGTGCGGGGGTGGAGCGCCAAAACTGTTGTGGATGTCGACGATCTTGCGGTGGAAGTAGGAGGCGAGGGAGTCGCAGAGGTCCTGCGAGAGAGTGATGTCGTTGTTGCTGGTGCTGGGGTTGGAGAACTCCTTGACGATGTTGAAGAGCTCCTTGCTGTCATGGGCGTTCTTGTCCAGTCGTTCCTTCAAAGATTTCTTCTTGGTGGTGCGGATGAGCTGGTGATGTCTGCGGGTGGCGAGTTTGAGGGCGGTCATGTTGTCGGTGTTCCTGTCGAGGAGCCAGGCCTTCTCGAGGGTGCGGCAGGCCTTCTTGGAGTCCTTGAGTTCGTCGGTGAACCAGGGGGCCTTCTTGCTTCTGGGCCTGGTGAGTGGGTTCTTCAGTGGGGCGAGGTCGTTGGCACAGGAGGTCAACCATTGCGTGAGGTCGAGGGCTGCTCTGTTAGGGTCCGTTGTCCTGACTGGTGGGTTCTGGCTGAGGGAGGTGGTGAGCTGGTCGACGGTGATCTTGCTCCAGTTTCTGTGGGGAACCTGCTTCGGGTGGTGGTGGACCGTGTTCTTCTTGAAGCTGAAGTGGACGCAGCTGTGGTCAGTCCAGTGGAGTCCGGTGCAGTGGCTGAAGGTGATGTGCTTGCTGGATGAGAAGAGGGGGTCGAGCGTGTGGCCGGCGTAGTGAGTGGGGGTGTTGACCAGTTGTTGGAGTCCGAGGTTGGCGAGGTTGTCCAGCAGGGTGGTCGTGTTGCGGTCGTTGTTGTTCTCCAGGTGGAAGTTGAGGTCTCCGAGGAGGATGTAGTCGGTGGAGGGGAGGGCGTGAGGGCTGATGAAGTCCGTGATGTCTTCGCAGAACTGTGCGCGTGGTCCCGGGGGTCTGTAGATGAGGGTGCCTCTGAGGGTAGTCTTGGGGTCGGTGTGGATCTGGAAGTGCAGGTATTCGGCGGTGTTGAATGCGTCGGTGGAGTCAGTCGAGATGCGAATGGTGCTTTTGTGAACGATGGCGATGCCCCCTCCGGTCTGGTTGTTGCGATCCCTCCTGATGATCTTGTAGCCGTCCGGGATGGCTATGGCGATGTCGGGGGCTGAGGAGTCGTTCATCCAGGTTTCCGTGAGGAAGGCGACGTCTGGAGATGCGGTGTCGAGGAGGTTCCAGAGTTCCACGGCGTGTCTGTGGATGGAGCGGGTGTTGATCAGGATGCACTTGAGGTGGTTGCTGTTGTCCGTCTTGGTGGGCATGGTGCTTGTTCGGAGGCAGGAGAAGTTGCAGGATCGGCAGTCGAAGGGTCCATGGGTGCGTCGCGGGGACGCTCGGTGGCATCCGGGGGCTCGGGCGGGTTTGAGTGCGATGAGCGTAGCGAAGTCGTAGGTCCTGCGGGGGGGCTGGCGGGCGCGGGGGCCAGGGGGTCTGGTGCTGGGCGCGGTCCAGGCGCGGATGGGCGCAGACGGGCTTACCTTTGGCGCACCTTCGGCGCTCAGTCGGCGCTCCCGCTGCGCGCGTCCGCTGCGCGGTCGCTGTGGGGGCGTCATAAGTAAGGAGCCGGGAGGGAGGGTCCGCTGGGAGGCGGGAGGCTGGGTGGCCAATGGGCAGGGAGGAGAGGCGGGACTGCGGGCTCAGCGGCGGGAAACCAGGAAGGCGAGTGACCGGGGCAGCGGCGGCGGCGAGGAGGCGAGGAGAGTGGCCAGCAGCAGCAGGAGGAGAGCGGCGTGAAGCGGAGGTCAGCGCAGGTGAGGAGGGAGCGGCGTGAGCGGGGTCGGTACCAGCAGGTAGGCGACAGGCAACAGGCAGCAGCAGGCGACAGGCAGCAGCAGGCGACAGGCAGCAGCAGTGAGAGGTGAGCGACCGTCTGTGTGGGGCACAGGGGTCATACAAGTAACTAAATAATAAAGTCACTATTGGAGCGTTATTTTGTGCCTTTGTGTCTTTTGAGGTTATACTTGTTTGCATTGTAAAGAAAATGGTGGTACATTAATGATACAATGCTAATTCTATATGTACTGGATGCCCTTTGACTAATGAATGTTTTTCATAACTGAATTGTAGCTTTAAAGAAGTCTAGGACCGTTGTTTCCTATACCAATCTATATCCAGGTCCGTGGACAATTGTGGGTTACCCTATTATATCATAATGGATGCTCACCATAGCACCATGGATGCCTGGATTATGCCACTAATGCCCACCATTATACTGGGGCCACAATTGTGCCAAGGCTGGAAACCAGAAGGATCAGGGATAAGACCACATATCAGTCATGACCATTAAGATGCTAGGAATAGGTACATATAGGCCAGTCATGCTCAGAGTAGGTCTATGATGGCTGCCTGCAAACCACAACTAGACCAAAAATACTAAAATTGTCAAGGATGACCATACTTATGCCATTGACACTTATGTCAGGAATGGACACAATTATGCCAAATATAACACTTTTATCATAGGGCTAGCATATATATTTGGCGGTTCTTGGCACCAGGCATAGTTTCAGGAAGCAACAGTGTTTATTATGGGCACACACATAAATGTTGATGAATCTCTTAATTTTCTCTGGTCTGGATCATACCCTGTTCTCCTCAGGTCTTGAGTTGATCATGCATCTAACTGACACATTTTCACTCTGACTCCTGCAGTCCCGCACTTTGGTGGGTCAGCACTGATTACAGCTCGGGCTATTGCTGCCATACTTTTTTGATGGTGCGCTGGTCACACACATGTTGTGACTGATAAAGGAGGGACTGCAACATGGTCAATCTCCTTGTGGCTTAATTATATTGAGATTGGATACAAACTGTCATGTAGCAGGTCCTATAAGCTGGCACAGTGTGTGTTTGAGTGTTAGTATGAGTTACTGTGACAAGTTTGGCTGGCTGTCACTCTTAGGGTCTTGAGATGATCAGTGCCGCCTTCTTTAATAAGCACCTACTCTGAAATTGATACTGGGCTTGACTTCACCTCAGAGAGCTACTTTGAAGGTTCTGGTGAGCTACCAGTAGCTCCCGAGCTACTTGTTGGAGACCCCTGGGTTAACACTAACAGTTGCCCTTCCTTATCCAATAGATACTGTAGAGAAGAATAACACACACACACGAGAGAGTAGCTAACATTAAAAGAAATAGGGAAGCCTTAGAAACACCAGATGAGAATAAGACAAGACGAGACAAAGTAGATTTAGAAGCACCAGGTGAGTTAGACATATCACACACAGTGACAGACAATGACACTGCTTTAAATGTATTTACAAAATTATTAGTGCAATACGTGGACACTATGGAAGTTAGTGACTGTTATGTGTGTATGAAGTTACCGGCATCAGTAGCAAAAGGTGTGACATATTATCATATTCCATTAGCATATGGTATCTCTTGTAGTGTTTTAGCAAGTTTATTTTATAGAACAGGAAAACTACAGTATTATTACTCTAATGTAGACACGATTTTTTCTGAGGTTCCTATGCGAAAGAATATGGACCCAGTCCTTAGTACTAGAGCCTTACATTTCATGGGTGAATATTTCCTAACTATGAAAGCAATAGATATAGCTGAAGCACATAAGCAAAATTTAACACGTAAATTACACGAAAAAGAAAATATATATTTGAATTTAGTTGAGCAATGGAGACAGGACTTCCAGAGAAGGGCTTCTGAACTGAAACCACAGATAGCTCAGTGGGCTGAGAAAGATGAAATTTATAAAACTGGCAAGACTCATGCGGCTATGTCCTTGGACTTTGCGAAGAAAGGGAAGATCTGCTTCCATAGATTAAAGACTGAACATAATAATGTGTTTATTGGTTCCAGTGAATGTGAGCATAATTTCTTGATTATTGGAGGATGGGGACTAAAAGGTGGAACAGATCCAGTAGTTCCTGAAAATGATTATGTATGTGGCAATAAAGCTTATTTCAGATTGCCTGATCATTGGTACAGGAGTTGCTATTTTGGAATAATTTTTCGAAAAAATGTATCATGTGAAAAAAATCACTGGAAGCAATGAAGACGCAAAAGAAGTAACACGTATAAAAAGAGTTTGTTTTTCTGAAATTGTGGGTGGTATTTTCGGTGCATTGATACCTTCAGTGGGAGTAATTCTGAACTCTCGTAAAATTTGTCAACTTTCTACAGTAGTGGATCGGTTACATACTGACACTGCTGGAGGGTTCTTAATGATCAATACAGAATTGGTTACGATCAGATCTATGGTTTTGCAAAATCGACTTGCTCTTGATATATTATTGGCAAAAGAGGGCGGAGTCTGTAAAATGTTGAAAGCGCAACATCGTTGCACTTACATTCCTGATAAAAGTGTTGAAATTGGAGGATATATAAAAAATATTATGAAATTAGAAGAGAAACCACTGGAAGTTGACAGTGTATGGAAGAAATTAACAAATAGCATTTCTGTTATAGGTAGTTGGTTTTCTAATATAGGTAAAGGTATTTTAGGTCAAAGAATATTGCCGGCGGAACTACTAGCTTATTGTATGAATGTTTATGGGCCCAGTGAGTACATGGTGTGTGAGTAACCCAAGCTGGTAATCCGCTGGATCAGTTTTCCATCACAAATGTGATGGATTTTCCATCAACCTTATGTGCTTTACATCCCAATGCATTTACTTATAATAGAGGGGACGAGATATCTCTCATATTTGTAATAGAGCAACTGTCCGTCAAACTCCCAATCAGGCCCTACGTCTAAATAGATTGTAAAACAACGATCACAATGAAAAACACAAAATTGGCAAGCTGAAGAAATGTTGTGGTTGACTTAGTAATAGAGAACACATTTGTTAAAACCTGAAAACCGTCTGAGAAAGTCTAAAAAAATAGCGAAGAATAGAAATCACACATTTATGGTACAAAATGAAAACACCTGTACTATGGTGACAAGTGCAGTCTAAAGAAACTATGAAAAACATGTAAAAATGCAACAACAATGAAACCCAAATCACCACACAGGTGTAATTTTATTGCATTCTGAAAGAAATGCAGCAGCGTTGGCTAGCTTTGCAAAATGATAGTAACCTCGGAAAAATGATAATTATGCCAATACACAGAGCAAGGGGATTCTGCTAATTGCAGAACATCATGTCATTTACAAAATACGTGTAATACAAAGTTTGTGTAACCCTGGTGCTATTTTTGGTTTTTATTTCTCAAACCAACCTACTCCAATGAGACTGTGCAGAACAATACAGGTGGCTGATGTGAGAAAATAGAATTATTTGTTAGGGTGGTTGTAAGACCTCACCACGTAGTGAGTTCACTAATCCTTGTCAGGTCCAGTTAGGTTTATTTAAAAGAAATCTTAGTTCGGACCTGGGTAGGGGTAGCACAGAGCAGTCAGGATCAACTCAAAAGAAAGAAGTGTAAACCATTTATCATTAGCAAAACAGTAAATATGTAAGAAATACATCACAAAAACCTACTTCATTTTATAAAAAAGAGAGTGTATTTTTAGCATTAAATATACACCAAAATGACAAAAATCTTTCTGACAAAGGGAACCGGAGTTGTGATTCTTGCAAGGGTTTTATCAATCACTGCTTTTCACTCCAGAAAGTTTGAGAAATTTCAAAAGATTAATAAAGCACTGCCTTTCACTCTTAGTGTCAAGTCAAACTTTCAAGCTGACCGTGATGGAAGTAGGGGTCAGATGAGGATGCCCGATTAGACCCGATCAAGATTTTACCTTTGTACTTCTTTTTAACATAGATGGTGAGGTCTTTGGGGTCCTCTGCAGCTTGATCCCGGTTTTGAGTTTGACATTGTCAGACAGGCAAAATTGAGGGTCCAGTGAAATTCTTGGTTCTCAGCAGCATTCGTGGCTACCACAAACTCTCAAGTAGCAGTAATTTATTAACCTCAGACTCTGTGCTCATAAAATGTTATCATGGGTTTTCAGTTGGTATATCACAGTACTGTTGTGGGAAAAAGTAACATTTAGCACTGGTCGAGAGTACAGGACCTGAGGGACCTTTTGGGGGCTGGAGCTTGTTCTCTCAGGCTACACCAGTGGATTCCAGGGCAAGTCCAGGGTGGACTGGTCAGAAGGGCACTTTGTAGGTGCAGGGCTTCTTTTATACCTGAAGCTTAACAGGACACTAGCCAACTAGCTCTTGGTGTTCACTCACCAGTGCTTGACACATGTTTGATCAGGTTGAGCCTGGCTTTGAGCTTGACATCGGCAGACAGGCAAAATTGAGGGTCCTGGGAAATTCTAGGTTCTCAGCAGCATTCGAGGCTACCCACAAACCGGCAAGTAGCAGTACTTTATTAACCTCAAATTCTGTGCTAAAAAAATATTAAACCTCAAACTCTGTGCTAAAAAAATATTATCTTTAGTTTTCAGTTGGTATATCGCCAACTAGCTCGTGGTGTTTACTCAATGGTGCTTGACAGGTTTTTGATCAGGTCTAGCCCTTGGGGGTGTCTCTCCACTTCCTGAAGTCCTGATTTAGTCCGTTAGGTGTAGCAGGAGCAGTCTTCCTTGGTGCAGGCTTTCTTTCTGGCATCCAGAGGTTTAGCAAGTACCATTGTTTTTATGTTCCTTCCAAGTCCAGCAGTGTTTTAAGGCTGCTAGCCAGGGGTACCACTTTTATGGCAATTGCAAGTTTGTGGGTGGAAACAACTCACTAGTTAATGGAGCTACTATGCCCGCCGCTCTACCCTATCCACTTATACATGATTTCCTGTGGGCTAGGCACTAAACGATCCAAGATGACGGGACCCCTTTTCTCCGGAAAAGAGCCATGGGCACACCCTGAGGAGGTGTGTCCAGTATAATTAGTCACCGCTCCTGAAAAACGAGTTTGCCTTGGGAGAGATGCCTGCCTGTCAATCTGCTCAAAGGAAAGAGAAGGCTGCACTGTGATTCACATTAGCCTGTCAGGGGGACAGCCCCTATGAAGCTGGGCCATCTGTGACCACAGCTCTCTAGGCCATCTTGCTGGTTGAGGCCAAACCTCCTCTCACCAATAGTCCTTTCCCCGTTCCTTTTTTTTTTCTTCTTTTCATTAACATTTTTCAAATGCAGCATACAGTGAACAGTCAATATAATCACATTTCTGAGTGTCCCATTATTACATATATATTTAGACATACATCATAACCTTTCAATTTTAACATATTTAGTTCCTAGCGAGACCCCGTCCCATGAATATGAAAAGGATTATCAGGCTGGCTTACATGTATATTGGTCTTCCAGTTTCCATCGCCTCTTGTCTCAGTTCCCAGCCGTAGGTCCTGGGGGTTCTGGTTTGCTCGGGGAGTCATATATGTTTGGAGGTTTCTGTTACGTATTGTGTGTTTTCAGGACCGTCTAATCTATTCAGTGGAAGCAGGGGGGCGTTTGGCCATCTGTTGCCTCCCGATGTGTAAGTAAATACGCACGCAGAGGGTCCCAAATGTCCCTTGGCCTAGAGGCTGTGGCAGTAATTCTACGTATGTTAATGTCTGAACCTGCCAGAGAAGGAGGTCCCTGTTCCATTCCTTACAAAAACTGTGTGAAATGTACCGTCTATGTATAGATCACTGCATGTCGCAATGCCTACTCTCATGAGAAGCTAGTGACACTGCGATTCCTGAGTGACTTCTAGGGCAGGGTGTCAGGTCACTGGGAGCAACGGTGAGTATAGCATCGCTATATTCAATCATTTTGCAATTTTTGTCCATGTATTCACAGTGCACTCCACAGTAGTGGAACTCACTTCTCTTGTCCTAGCTTGTGTAGCTATAAACTCAGTGGAGTTTGCCACATATGATACTGTTCTACCATCACATGTGGCATGAAGGGAAGGGGGTTGAACCAGTATGTTGCATAGTGCGCCTGTGCACTAAGATAGTATAATTCAAAGTGAAGAGCTTCAAAGCCCCCCTGTGCATAGGGCACTGTCAGAGTCTCCAACTTCAGTCTGGGCTGTTTCCCTCCCTAGGCAAGTCGTATCATCTGAGTTTTTAGGTTTTTGAAAAAAGCCAGTCCCAGTGCATGGGAATGTTAATAAATAAATATAATAGCTTAGGTAAGATTACCATCTTCATTAGGGAGATTCTTCCTGCCATAGATAGGGCAGTTCCACCCATCTCCACACTGACTCCGTAATGCCTTCCATCGTTCTCCTTTAATTTGCTCGAAGGAGCTCTGAGCCGTCTTTGGTTACTGTTCTATAGGATAATCGAGAGTGTAAGGGCGCACAGCGTCAGCGAGCGGAAACATCTGAGACTTTCCCCAGTTAATTTTGATTCCCGATAGCTCTCCAAATGTGATAAAGTCTCTCAAGATTGGGTTGAGACTGGTCTGCGGTTCTTGCACATATAGCTTAATATCATCTGTGTATAATGAAATCAGTACATGTCGTGTGGGGTATTCAAAGGCCCATTCTCGATGCCACTGTCTGAGTCTAGCCGCCAAGGGCTCGATGGCCAGGACAAACAGCAGCGGTGACAGCGGGCACCCCTGGCGCACGCCCCTCCTGATGGCAAACTAGGGCGAGCTGGCTACATTTATTACCACTTTCGCACACGGTTGCGTGTAGAACAGGCATATCCAGGACAGGAAGCGATTTGGCATTTCGATCTGCGGCAGTATTCCGAACAGGTAGTCCCACTCCACTGAATCAAACGCCTTGGTGGTGTCTAAGAATACTGCAACCGCCTCAAGGTCTGGGTCCATGTTGTGCATTTCCACGAAGAGGGTTCGCAACTTGTGAGAAGTAGCATGACCTGGCATGAATCTCACTTGGTCAGGTAAGACCAGCGCTCTCATGAGTAGGCTCATCCAGTTTGCAATTATTTTGGCTAATATCTTCCCGTCACAATTAATAATAGAGAGCGGCCTGTATGAGTTTCATCTGTCTGCTGGTTTTCCAGGTTTGAGTATTGAAATTATGGTGGCCTCCCTCATGGTGAGCGGTAGCTCACCTAACTCCAAGGCTTCTTCGTACACCTGTTTGAGTACTGGGGCTAAATGATCTATATATGTTTTATAAAAGTTGTCAGGTAGGCCATCAGGTCCGGGAGCCTTGCCAAATCGGAACTGCATTATTGCGGCACAGATTTTGTCTAATTCAAACTCAGCAGATAAAAATTCCCTCGGTGAGTCCCCCAGGCATCCTAAGGCAACTGGCTCCAAGTATTGTTGTAATGCTATCGGATGTTGCAGAGTTGAAGCGTATAACGTGGTATAGAAGTTCTGAAATGTTTGTAGGGTATCTGATGTTTCCTTGGCAGACTCTTCCTCTGGAGTCTGTACCTCCAGGACATAGCTCGAGAATCTGGGCATGCGTATTTGTTCGGCTAGTGCTTTCCCTGGCCTCACGCCCTCTCCATATTTGTGGGCTTTAAAATAATTACCCCGGAACCTGCATTCTCTATCTGCTACTTCTTGATATTCGGTTATCTTGTCTCTAAACTCAATGTACTTTTGTGAGGATAGCAGGTGGTTTATGTCAGTTTCGATTTGTTTTATTACTTTCTCTAGCCAGGTGAGCATAGACCGCAAGTCTCTATGTACCCCCCCCCCCTTGGCAATGCAGATCCCTCTGGCACTGACTTTGAATGCCTCCCACACCGTCGCCATATGTTCGACTGAGCCCGTGTTGCACTGAAAGTAGTCTTGGATTTCCTGATCTATCTCAGCTCGAAATGCCGTATCTAACAGCATGGTGGGGTTTAGGTGTCAGTTCATCTAGGGAGTGTGTGATGTCGGTGGCAATAGGCCCATGAGTACAGGGGAGTGGTCCGAATAAGTACGCGCCATATGTTCCACACTGATTAGCCATGTACTGAGTCCTTTAGCAACTACCCAGTAGTCTAATGGCAACAACGTCGCATTCGCTGCCGTGTGACATGTGCCTTTTTTCCTCTCCGGGTGTATGTGTCGCCAGGCATCCAGCAGTCCACATTCTTTCATTATGTCCCCTATTTGATGCTGGGAGTGAGTGTAATGGTGTTGTTGTCTCAACCTGTCTCTTGTCGGGTTAAGAGTGATGTTAAGGTCCCCTCCCCATATCACATGTGTGGATCCAATATCTGCTATTTCCCCCCATAGTGTGGCAAAGAACATAGGGGCATCGATGTTGGGACCATAACTGCTGGCCAGAGTCACTGAGTGAGAGGCCACGTACGGAGTGCTCTTTTTTACTAGAATGGCTGTGCCTCGTGAGTAAGTGGAGTAGGATGCCAAACAGCTGTATCCTGCCTATCTAGCAGCAAACCTCTGTGGCCTTTTGGGATCGAGATGAGTTTCCTGGAGCATCGCAATATGTTCTGAGTGCCGCTCTAAGTATGCTGTTATTTGCCTGTGTTTTTCATGGGTCTCCCAACCCCCTGATGTTCCAAGTCAATAAACGTATCACTAGGGCAGTGCCGGAGTTATTAATTCTGCCAAACTTTCGAATGGAATGCTCTCCGGCAATTAGATGCGCAGAGGTCGCTACGCCTCACACGCCAGACAGGTCTATTATTGTTATGCAGTATATCTCTTTGCATATGCTTTTCACTGTGTGAGTATTCTGTGACATATATTGTGTTATGCTGCAGCAAACTTGAAGATAACCACTTCCCTTTTCCACCCCCCACCCACATCAACAACACAAATTTGTTGTGATTATTATTCCCACCCTTATTATCCGGAATCCGCAACTCGCAACAGTTTCATTAACAGCTATTTCGACAAACAACAATATTCCCAACTGATGTGAAACAGAGAGAGAGGGGAGAGAAAGAAGGCAATAAGATATATGTAAAAAGGGGGAGAGAAGGGCAAGGGAGGTGATATAGAGGAAGGGGGAGTTGACTTTGTTTCCTGAGGGGAAGGAGAGCAAGGGATATACAAATAATAAGGTCAAAGGTAGACTGTCTCCTAGGGATTTATGGGTAGGTGCTTAATGGAAAGAAGGGTAGAGACACTACTATAACCAGGGGGCTCGCCCTGTGGGATAGCATCAGAAGGTGTGCCTACCCGCTTTCCCCTCCCATGTGGTTCTGGAAAGAGTGGGAGAGGGGTGCCCGGGACTTTAAAAAGACATGCTCACTAGTTTCCCAAATTATATGCTAGGCTATCATTTGCGTCATTCTGTTGCTTCAAATTGCTGTGTAAAGCTCTTACAGACTTTGACCAGTTCAGCAAATGTAAAGTCCGGGTATAAAGCAATGGTGTATCCGTCGTAAGTTAAATGCACTTTCCTTCTCGCCATCCTCAGAGCTATATCGCGATCTCTATAGTTAAGAAGTCTTGCAATGAAAGGTTTGAGCGGTGCCCCCGAGGGTGGCCTAGGGCCCAGGGAACGGTGCACCCTCTCTATCACCAGCTGGGCCAAAAGGGCATCTGAACCAGAAAAAGGCCACTCATTCATTTTTAATGTATTTCCCCATTTTACCGGTGTTGGCGCTCTCCGGTACCCCCAAAACGCGAATGCTGTTGCACCATGAGCGGGCTTCGAGATCTTCATTCTTGTCCGCTATAAGTTTTACCAACTTGTCCATTTGTGACAGTTGCTTTTCCTTGGAGGTCGCTACGTCTTCTAGATATGAGATTTGGTGCTCTGCCTCTCCTATGCGTGCGTCGTGTTTCTCCAAATTTTGGGCAAAGAAGTCAATTCGGTTGCACACAGTGTCCATTTTGGATTCTATAGAGGTTGGACTGTGTTTCATGGTAACAAGGGGTGTTTTTAAGTCATCTTCTTCAGGTCACAAGTCGTCGGTATGTTGATCTGCGGGTAATTGCTCAGTGTTGCACCGATGTCTCGGCGTCTTGCATGCCTTGAAGTGCAATTTAGACTGTTTGGGGTCCGTTCTGCCCATCATGTTTAGCTGCTCATGCGCACTTACGTGGGTGGACAAATTGTCAAGTGGTTGTGGAGCAAATCTGTTATCTTGTTGCGAGGGTGCTCCAGAAGTGTGATGACCAGAGAAACACTTCTGTACCTCCGCAGCAGTGTAGCACAAGTTGCACGTTGCAAAGTCTCAATACTCTCAGGAGTGGCTCTGGAGCAGTGGGAGTCTTCCCTAGCTTAAACCTCTGCGAGAGCTAGGGGCTCTCTTTTCAGGTTGCCCATCCCTCTCGGTCCATAGTGATGCTGCAGGGGAGGTACGGCATCAGCTGGCTCTTATATTCCTCTTGTTTCTCTGGTTTCCCTCAGTATTGGGGGCCCTTCCTGTGAGCGCAAGTCATGGGCCCAGCTCTGGCTGGTTTTTCACTCACGCAGCTTCAGGATCTTCTGGTATCTACAGCAGCCTCACGTCCTCGCTCCCTCCAAAGCACAGACCAGCTCCCAGTCTCTCCCTCTGGCAGCAGCTCGGAGGCTCCAGTCTCCCTAGGTATGGCTGGGCAGCGTGGGTGTCCAAGCGCCAGTCTGTGGGCGCGCGCTCCTCGTTACACAGGCTTCAGCCTATGGATAGGCCTCGTTAGGACTGCTGCTGCTGTTCGCTGCCGTTGCAAATTCCCCCATCACAGGAGAGCGCCTTTGTCACTGATTATGGCCCTTTTGCCTGTTAGCATGTATTCCGCCGTCCGTTCGCAGCTACCTGGCAGCGCTTTCAGTCTCTTTACGCCACCGATGCGCATACCTGTGCACCATTCAATCTGGGCCTCCGTGACCTGGTAGGGCCCTCCGCAATCTGGCCGTAACTCACGGCCCACGGTAGGTGAGGTTGTCACAGTTGTTCCTTTGGGCCGTAGCCACTGCTTGTTCCTGTTACGACGGGTGTCCCAGCCTCTCTCTCTGAACTCCGGGGATGATGGCAGAGCGAAGTCAGCATCTCTCCCCACAGCAGCAGAGCCCAACGCAGCCCCTTCAGCTTCGGGGCAGCACCTTTCCTGTCACGTCACCGCAGCACCACGGGGGAGATCCTCCGCTCCTCGCTGATTATCAATTTTGAATGTCTTCTGGCCTTGCTTTCCCATAACCAGCAGTCACCCGACGCTGAATATGCAATTTTAACCAGTCGATTGCTTCACAGGAGCAGGATAGTGGTGGATTATTTCTCCCGGGCTGCGAGAGCCTCACACAAGTGCGGCCATCTTGGTTGTGAACTCTCTGGCACCCCCCTTCTGTTCCCAATTTCTGAGAGCGCTTTACACCTTCTGGCAGGAGGACAGCAGGCTTTCTCAGGCGATAACTGATGTACCTAATCAGAAAGGGCTACTAGAACATTGGGGCAAGAAGGTGATGCCTTTCTAAAGTCACCTTTGGGTTAAAAGATATTTTAAATCTGACTTCAGCAATAATTAGGGTTTAATGTAACAACTAATTTAATACCTTGTAGTACTATATTTGGTGGTCCCAAATGAAAGTTAGCTCTTTGTGTGTGGGATCCTGAACTCTCATTTTAGCCCGTGGGATTACCAGTCTTACAAAATTAAAGTAGAGGGGGGATTAGGAGCCTCCTAAAGGTCCAGTGCCTATGCTCCGAAATTATTGATCCATTCAAAAAAGCGGGCACTGTTCCTATCAGTAGAGTAGATTAGGTAGTGGATGAAACGTATAGAGGAAATCCTAGGACCAATTTCTTGTTACCCTCACACACCCCTATAGATGTCATGCTTCATCATTGGGTGTTTTGCTCCTTGTTGGGCTGACACTGTAATGACCTACGGGTCCCCTGAAGATTTAGCGGAGATCTTTTCGTGGTCAATGCCTTCTGATGAAAGGTGTGAGTATGAGGGTGTCTCAAAAGTGTTGGGTGACAGAGAATGTGAAAGTGAATAAAACTCTTGAAGAGATAGCAATTCTTTCTTTATTATGAAGATTCTCCTGACAGGGTTAAAAAAACATGATTGGTTTAGGCTAATTAAGGGGTCTAAGTACCCAAGTAGCTCAGCATGTGTGGATAAAATATAATGCGGTTGACATGTTTCACGACTTGATAGTCTGAAATTGATCAGCGGTTCTTCTTCAGAACCAGAAATGGAGAAGGTTAAATGGCAACCCCAAACCTTTATTGTATTTACACAAAAGAGGGCTCACTCTAAAAGGGAGTTATCTACTTTTTCAAATTTACAATGATCATCCAACACTGCAGATCGATCCGTTTTTGCCTCATGGGAGGGGACAGAGGTTGGTGCATAGCTGCTAAGTGACTTGCACCTGTCGGATGCAGAAGACCTACTGTTAGAAATGGGGGTCTCTAGTTGGCAGAGGGAGGCACCTTTGTCCAAATAGGGGCCCTTGCTTCTAGTCAGGGTAAGGGGGATACACTTCTAAAATAACCCCTGTTCACCCCCTTGGTAGCTTGGCACGAGCACAGGCTTTTCTCAGAGGCAGTGTGTAAAACATTTGTGAACTCATACTGTAATACTGTGTAAACACTACAAATGGACACCACACCCATTTAAAAAAATAAGTAATCTTTATCTAAACCAAAACAAGACAAAACAACAAAAAATCCACTATACAGTTATCAAGATATCCTCAAAAATAGGTTATTCACTCAATTAAAGTTTGTAGCAACAAATAACTCTACCTGGAGTTATCACGCCGTTGTGACAGATAAAAATCCCAAAGTACGGCGCCGATCGCGAGGTGCGTGGCATCGGGCGTGGAGTCAAGCAGACCCACAAAGAACAGTACCTTGGAAACGATGAAAGCAAAGACGTTGTACGGCATCGGGGAGGTGATGCTTCTTTGGCCCCGGGTGGCGTTGGTTCCTTATGACCCCAGGGGAGGTGAAGCCTCCATGCCAATTTCCTGAAATTAAACGGTGACAAGACTGAGGTTGTCATCTTGGGCAAACATAAACATCTTTGGAGCCCTCATCATTGGCCCCAGGACATGGGTCCTTTCCCCCAGCCTGTTGCTCAGGTTTGCAATCTTGGTTTTGTCATTGATAACCAACTCTCTATGCGGCAACAGGCGGTTAGCATTGCCGCCACCTGTTTTACCATCCTAAGGTGCCTGCGGAAGATCATCTGGATGCTTCCTGGCTCCACACAAAAAATGGTGGTCCAGACACTTGTCATTTCTTGACTGGATTACGGTAATGTACTTTACCTGGGTGGTAGTCAGGAGCTTTTGAACAAGCTCCAGGTGGTCCAGAATTCCGCAGCTCGCCTTTTATGCCACGTCCCAAGGAAAAATTCCATCTCTCCTTTTCTTCGGAAGTTGCACTGGCTCCGCATTGAAAGCCGCATCAAATTCAAGACCTTGTGTCTAATTTTTAAAATTAAGCAAGGGACTGCCCCTGCCTACTTGCAGGAACTTATCCGTCCATATGTTCCTTTCCGGCCCCTACGTTCTTCCACCCTAGGCAACCTGGTACTAACCAGATTTTAACTAACTAGAATGGGTGGCCGTTCTTTTGCATGTCTTGGGCCTAAACTTTGGAATTCTCTCCCAAACTGTATGAAACACGAATCCTCTTATCTCAGGTTTCGCCGAGATCTTAAAACCTGGCTCTTCTCTCAGTGACTAGCTCTGTTTACTTAGTCTACAGTAGTGGACATGCCTGCGCCGAGAAACCCTGTCAAGGGTAGCTGTGTGCAATATAAATTAAATTTAATAATAATAATAATAATTCCTTACTGCGATGCAGGGGAGGTGAGACTTTGTTTTTTCTTACTGTGTCGGGGAGGTGACGTCATGGTGGTGGCGAGGCATCAGTTCCTTACAACGGTGCAGTGTCGATGGATTCATGAGTCACCCACGTCGAGTATCGGCTACGCGTTGATGAATCACCAGCGTTGGTGAAGTTGGGGCTGCGGTGCGAGTCAGGCAATGTGTCGTACTCTTCACGAGCGGTACCCTCGGCTTCGGTGCAGGTTACGGTGTCGCTCTCCAGCATTGGTATTGCAATTTCCTGATGTGGTAGCTGAAACAGCAGTTCCAGATGCAGAGAGACAGAAGAAATTAAGTATTTTGTCATTAAGACTTCAGAACAGGAAGCAAGCCTAATTTCAAGTCCTTAGAGATCTTTTCTTTAAGCAAGTGACAAATCAAACAGCAAAGTCCTTTTCTCCTTTCCTTGGCAGCAAGTAGCCACTGCAGGCCAACCCCATACAGCATTGTTGAAGGCAGACCAGGCCCATGCAGGTGAAAGGAAATCTCCTCCCCCTACTCTAAATGCAGCCCAGGTCTATTCAGCCCAGCCCTGACTTATCAGACTTCTGGAGCCACTGCCCCTCTCTAGCCCCTGTCATCCAAAAGCCAGACATGCAATACACAAAACCTAGCAGAGGCACAATGGATGGTTAGGCAAGAAAATACCTACTTTCTAAAAGTTGTATTTTCAAACCCAGAATGTAAAAATCACCCTCACTAAAAGAGGCATCTTAATATTCTGAGTTCAGGTACACTAAACTTTATTTTCCTTCCTTGTTTCCAGGGTCAGTTATGTTCATAGGATGTTATAAAAAAACTTCCCATTCTGTCCTATGGGAACAGTTAGCCTTGCAATAGTGAAAAACAAAATTGGCAGTATTTCACTATCAGGACATGCCGCACACACCAGGGCATGTCCTACCTTTCACATACACTGCACCCGGCCCACAGGGGTACCTTGGGCCTACCTTAGGGGTGACTGACATGTAAGAAAAGGGAAGGTTAGGGCCTGGCAAGTGAGTGCACTTGCCAAGTTGACATGGCAGTACTAGACCGCACACAATCTCTGCAATGGAAGTCCAGAGTTACTTTTTACAGGCTTCTTCTGTGGGTGGCACAATCAGTGTTGCAGCCCACTAGCAGCATTTGATTTACAGGCCCTGGGCACACACAGTGCACTGTACTAGGGTCTGACTAGTAAATCAAATATGCCAATCATGGAATCACTAATCCGTAACAACAATTTACACAGAAAGCATATGCACTTTAGAAGTGATCAGCAGTGGTAAAGTGCCCAGAGTCATAAAACCACCAACAACAGGTCAGACAAAATACAGGAGGGATGAAAAAGGTTCTAAGATGACCACGCAAAAAGGGCCAAGTCCAACACCTACCATCCTCTGTTCTCCTGGATGGAGCTGGGTAAACAGAGCTGGGTGGGTCCTCCCTTCTAAACTTATGAGACACCCTCATACTCACACCTTTCATCAGACAGCATCGACTATGATAAGAGCTCCGCTAAAATGACCATTCAGAGGACCCATAGGGCATTGCAGTGCTGGCCTGATGAGGAGCAAAGAGCTCAATGATGAAGTATGAAATCTGTAGGGGTGTGTGAGGGCAACAAGAAATACGTCCTAGGATCGCCTCTATATGTTTCGCCTACTAACTAACCTACTCTACTGATGGGAACAGTGCCCTCTTTTTTATTGTTACTACCAGCCTTACTACAGAGAAAACAACAATTTTGAGTTTTCACTATCAGGACATCTGAAGGGTACATTTGACATGTCCTTGTTTTTAATATCTGGCACCCTGCCTTATGGGCTACTCAGACCTGCCTTAGGGGTGACTTACAGATATTAAAAAGGATGATTTAGATATAGCATAAGGTCATTTTGTCATGTTGAGTTTGCAATTTAAAAGCTGCCTGACTAGGCTACAATGACAGACCTACAGCCATGTTTTCACTTTGTCACAGCAGTGTTGGGACAATGAGTGCTGCAATCCACTGGTGACACTTAAGTTACTAGCACTGGATACACTTTGAGCAATATACTAGGGGTCTTTAGGTAAGTTAAATATGCCAATTAGCTAATTGCACATACCCTTTGATGGGTACAGAGCACTTGCACAGGGGCCTGGTCAGCCATGCCCAGTACACTTCAGATTAAAAAAAGCAACAACATATGTCCAAAATTGGGGGGGTGATTACACAAAAAAGTCACATTACTTAGAGCCGAAACGCAATTATGCCAGCATATGCACCATTATGGATATCACTCACAAATAAATTATAAATACTATGGGGCCTGTCCTATTTCCACCATAGAATTCTGTTATGTCCACTAACACCTGTTAATGCAAATATCAGAATTCTGGACATTTCTCCTTTGATGCATGTAGGGGCAGATTTAGAAGCCCCTTGCGCCTCCTTGTGGAAACATTGTGTCACTTTTTTTGAAGCAACGGCGGCATAAACAATGCGGCCAATTTACAACTTCCTGCGCCAAGTATAATGTATGCAGACTGGGCGTTCCCATGCAAAAAGCCATGTAGAACTGACGCAGAGACATTTACAACATTTCACTGCGTCACTCTACATGCGTTATTCCCTTATATGAGAGAGAACTCATAATAGGTGGTAGTAAAAAAAGAAGTGTTCTGCTATGGATGCATATCAAATATTTCACCAGAAATTAACCGAGCCCTGACGCTCAAATGTTAAAAAGGACACAAAAAGCATATGTTTCGAGCTGTCGTGACCTTTATTCACGTAGCTCTGATGAGTTCAACAAAAGCAGACACACGGCTGTGAACTGTGAAATTCAGGGAGTGGGGGAGAAGGAGCAGCCGTGACCCGCACCATGTATATCCCTGCTCTGTATATCTCTTTCTTTCTCGCAGAACTCGGGCTTGGGGCGCGTGACCCCTTTCTTCTTAGAAGCTGATAGGTTTCTATGATCATTTGTCGCCAGCTAATCCGTTTTCTATTTTGTTGCCAACATGGTTTACATTGACCACTAATCGTTTTTTGTATCCCCAGCACAGATATTCGAAAACATTGCCTACTTTCCGCAGCTTGTTGCTTGCTGTCACGTGCGCGCAATGAGTGAAAAGTCATGGTTAATCAACACGGCGACGCCCTAGGCCGCTCAGAAGTGTGGGGAGGGGATGTGGCGAAACTGCCGACTTTGGTGCTGGAAACCAGGGTTCGAGCCTCGAGGTCGCGTCCACATCCCATCATTCTGGGCAAATCATTTAATCTCCCCGTTCCTGAATGTGTAATGTAAATATGGTGCTCGTGTGAAGCGCTCCAATACCTTCGGATCGAATTCGCGCTGTATAAATATGCAAAAACAAAAAGGTAATAGTTCATGCTGATCTCATCTTTATGGGAAAAATACATAACGACGTAAAGCCAGGTTGAAGCAATCCTGCTTCCCCCTACCATTTCGGAATATTTTAATTCGATACTGAAATAAGAAGCAGTCAGACATGTGCTATATTTCGAACGCCTTGAACATGGGAGAAAAAATTATCACCAACAGAAGCAACAGACCTTGCTTTCCAATAGTTCATCTTCTCGGAGTCACAATAAAGAGGTATGTTGGCAGACAGCATCCACCTTCCTGCGTCCCTCTAATGCTGCCCTCTACTTCATTACTGACATGTTCCTGCTTAATAAATATACCCATATACATATTTCACTGAACTTGTAAGGATGAACAGCAGACAGCTGAGATCTGGACATCTAAATAAACATTTTCAACAGTTATGGATCTCCGTTGACTCATGGATATTTGATATTTTCCATATGTATTTACCTCCGAGAAATCATAAACAATTTCCAATCCTCCTAAACGCACTAGAAAAGGGCATTGAAGCGCCCGTCACTGTATCCCAGAACACATGTTGGCTCTAAATAGGAAGCCAGGCTCCACATTATACCGCTGTGTGGATATTTCAATACCAAACCTGATGTGTTGATGCTAAACCCCGAGGCGCAAGAGGCAGAAGTTGTGTGTGGCATCTCTCCACTTCACAATAATTGTCTGGGTAGTACCAAAAGAGGGGGTATATCACCAACAGCCGGTGATAATTATCACTAAGCGCACTTAGCGCTAGGATAATTATCGCCGGCTATCGCTGGTTTCTATTGCTGAGATAGCGCGCTATCAGCGACGCTTATCTAAAAGAGATAGAAATACCAGCGATACGTACATATTGTGCGATTATCGCTGGAAATCCAGCGATAATCGTACACCAATCGGCGAAACGTTGGTGATAGGGGAGGGCAGACTTAGCCATTATATCCACCTTCCATTGGATATAATGGCTAAGTCAGATTAAAAGCAGGCGTAAGAAAAGTAGCGTTAAGGGCGGTTAGCGCTACCTTTCTTATCGCCATGGCAGTTAGCGTGAGGTTTGATAATAGGAGAAATGTCGGTTAGCGACATTTCTCCCGTTATTTGGGGGAGGAATGCCCACTTTGCATCTCATTAGAGATGCCCAGCTGGGCGTTCAGGGAAAGGGTGAAAATGCATGGAAACACGCGCCAACGTGTCCATGCTGATAGGGCGCTAAGATTATCGCCACTTTCGCGGCAAAAAGTGCCGCTAAAGCGGCAATAATGCCCTTGATGATATGCCCCGAGGTGAGAAACTCTGTGATCTAATGTTGAAATATGAACTGCGCTCACTCTGTGTCTGAACCACATCTGACTCCCCCGCGCAATAGATCTGGTGATCGTATGATCCTGATTGACTACATACTACATACTATTTGCTATGAAGTCATGGTATTCAGGTACAGATATGAAAATCATAAAAAGACTAGAAAGCGACCATGAGCCACTAATAGCGGATCTAAGGCTTTCACTTGATTCCATTTGTGATCAAAAGTCAAGCGCTTCCTCGATCCCATCAATTTATGCCTGAAGTCTAATGGAGGAACATCAACTGGAGGAAAACCCTCTGCAAAAGGCCCAACGCAAAAGCAGGCTGTCCCCTCTGGCACCATGACTACATAGAACTACTGAAATTGATGGCTAATCAAGACGAGAAGCTATTCAGTAGCTGGAATCCCTGTTAAAATTTGCTTTGTGTGGCTTCAAAAATCTGACTTAATGTTTGCTTCACTCTTGCCCTACATTGCTTGGTGCAGGAGTGACGCAAACCGGGTCATAAATATGGCCCTTAGATCGCAAAAAAGGGGTAGCCTCCTAAAGCAAACTGTAGGTCCTGAGAAAGAGCCTTTGTCTAGCAGGGTGTGACTCATCACTCATCCTTTTAGCTTTGGCCAGCCCACATATCCTAAAGCCGCATTCCTGTAATTATGGTTACTGCCATCCATTTCCCCTACTGGTTCTATTGTACTTTTATTTTTCAGAATTTTTTTATATGACTTTACTGGCAAATTAGAAGGGGTGTGAGAGTGATGGCGTAGCTGTTAACTGAAGCGCTTAATGCCACTTTGAGAGGTGCCAGTTGTAACTGAGCAATTTACACAAGAAATGGGTTTCCAATATGAAGCTTCAATGGTGAGGAGGTGGGATGATCATTGGTTTACATTGTGTACTATTAGTCTGAGCTATGGGGATTTCTCCTGATGTGACACAAGTGCATATTGAACAGTCTAATTTTATAGCAAGACTGGAGGATCATATTATGCAACATCCTATTATTTCTACTCCACGTGCAACTCATGGTCTAGAAATGACTCTAGAACATTTTTATCTGTAATTAGGGCATTCCATAACTCTTTCCCATTTTTTCATGCTTATCAAACAGTTGGGTCTTGTTTTTCGTTCAGTGTATTTAACTGTGAGTTTTAACACATCTTTTTTTTTTCAATATTTGGGTGTGTGCAAGTCCCCATGCACAGGGGCAAGAATTCCATGAGCACTGAGGTGCACAGGTCATTATGCATTTGTAGTCACTGAAACACACACAATTAATTAATTAGAAACACCCCTGCGCACATACACACAACCAACTCACATCCAACACATACGAGGAAACGTGTAAACGTAGACACCACGCATAAAGGTACACATATACTGATACACAGCAAAGGTATTCTGAGTCATGTGGATGGATGCATGCATGTATGTGTAGATAGGTGAATGGATATACAGAGTTACATGATTTTAAACTTTATTTCGGTCATAGACCATAAAAGTCACAAGTCAAAAGTGCAGTACATAAGCCCAATGAAGAGTACAGTTAATAACAAGACATAATGTTTAAAATACAATGTGGGCTCACTTATGTGACAACATGACAAATGACATACAATCATAAAACTTTGGGTTCAAATAATAATTAAAATAATAATGCGCTAGATATCAAAAATATTCTCAAAATTAAAAATGACACATTAAATGTACATAATTACAAAAATGTAGACACTATGCATGGAGCAAGGGGCAAGATCGACAAGATTGTGCTACAAAGATTAATTATCAGCTAGTAAGAGTAGAATTAAACTTGTGCAGTTCATCATTCACCCATAGGGCATTTTGTACTGGAAAACAGACAGCAGATAAAGGGGAATTTACAAGTGCCAAACTTAACGCAAAAGGAACGTTTTGGGGCTTTCTGAAACCCACAATACTATGAAACTAATATCAACCCACAGAGAGCACTTCTCTAAACTGGGGGCTAAGTTATAAAAGGGATCTATCCCCTGTCCTAGATCTTTGAAATCTATGGAAGGCAAAGAGCCAAGAATTGCTCGTGTGTAGCGTTTTGGAGGAATTGTGCAGGGTAAATCAGGACACTAGGGGGGATTCTTTCTGTCTATAAAAACGCATAAGGCCTTGAAGGTGATTCTCTGCTGCACAGGAAACCAATGAAAATTAATTTGAGTCACAGTAATGTGGTTACTTTTTCTAAAATCGCTAGCAACACGCTAGCAACAATTGTTCGGAATTTACTACAATTGGGACATGGTTGCCACAGGAAGACCCTGATAGGGAAGATTACACAATCCAGTCTCAGCAGAATACAGGAAGCAAACACTTGGCCATGAAAGTACAGGGGCATTAACCTAAGTGGAAACTACCGTCTTGATCAAGGCACCATCGATAATTGAGAGTCGATTTAAACCCCCAAAGTTTTCACCGATATGGATAGTAATGGTGCAGAGTCCAGGATTGTAGGCGAGAGAGAATTATTCCATCTATCTGGGCTTATGCCTGCCACAAGCAGTTTTGTATTGTTGGTAATTAATTGCATAACGTCTATTGACATCCAACGTTTAACAGACATAAGGTATTTAGATAACTGCATGGTCATGCCAGGTGATTGCTGGTCCAGTCCAAGCTGATCCGAGTATCATCTGCATATAAAAGAGAAGAGCAGCCATGTGATTTAAAAACGAGCGCAATCAGAGTCTGAATATCGATATTAAGAAGAGTAGGGGAAAGGGAAGAGCCCTGAGGCACACCACAAGAAATCCATTGAGCTGGAGAGGAAAAACACTTGTATCCATTATCCGAGGAACCATGCAAGCAAATGTCCATTTATACCAATTTCTTGTAAGTGTGTGTAATAAATTGCGCCGTTGGTTGACTGGAGTGTGAGCCTTGGTCAAGCAATTCACTTGCAGGGGGATTCACAAAAAGTCACTAACTTCAGCTGTATTTAATCCAGGGTAGCTTGGCACAAAAAGCAGTCAGGTATAATTTAGAAGCAATGTGTGAAGTATTTATACAACACACAAACAGTAATAAAGTCAAAACACAACATCAGAAAAATCCCAAAACAATTTAGAAAAATAGAGTACATTTTAATAAATTATCGGACACTAAAATAACAAAAATACAATCAGTAGACACGGAGCTATGAATTTTGAAATTTTTTAGTAAAAACTAACGTCTGAAGGATCGAAACGCCAACCGCAGTCATCTAGCCTTGCGAGACCGGATCAAAGTAAATATGGCTGACTGCACTTCAGATACAAAATGTGGATTCAGCTTGGTCAGCGCTCACCTTCCGACTTAGAAGAAAAAGTGTCTGATGTGGTAAAGTTCAGCGGGGCAAGGCTACAGGAGGTGTCCGATGAACAGGCAGTATGATCCAGCAGCAAGAGCCCACAGTGCCTCGAGACGCTCACGGGTGAAGCTTTCGTGCTCTACAAATCCTGATTGATTGACTGATTGATGAGGGGGCGGCCTCAGCTGATGACCTTGGGATGAAGCTGCAGTGAAGATTTCTACATTCAGACTTAGTCGTCAAGATGGAAGTTGAAAATCTCCAGTGGGAAGAGGCAGAGGGCTGTAGACACCCCTTTTTGAAGGATCACTGAAAAGAATTTGCTGCTGCGGAGAAGAATGCAGCAGCGGAAGCCGCAAAGGCCGACTGGTGATGCTCCTTGGCGGAGAGGCAAGCAGGTTGATCCCAGTCTCTAACTGGTTCTCAGATCCTTATTGGGTCAAAATTTGTTAAAGTTCTCAGTTTTGGTTTTTGTCCTTCTGCGCACCTTAGCACCACAACTAAGGGTCCAGGAGTGGTGGGATACCTCTTGGGGGTACAGGACACATTCATGCTGGGTCCAGGGTGTGAGAAGGTGACCTGATATATGCTGTCCACTAGTTCTAGTGGGCACCTTGTATCAGTCCAAACAACCCCTTATGGTGATAGGTTAAAGACAACCTTTATTGAAAGCTATCTTAGTGGTAGCTATGGAGAGCAGCCTTCAGGCTAAGTCTTGAAGGAATGTAAAGCAGCTTGTTTTACCTGTGTATAATCTCTTGAATGATCAAATGAAAGGACAACCACACCAGGTATATATTTAAAATATATATATTTAGGTTAACACACACCCCTCTAGTCTCTTTATGAGACTGGAGTTCGAAGTACTTAAGTTACAAGATAGCAATCATCAGTAAAAGCACAAATACACGTTTGGGCCCTAGGGGCGTACCAAACCATATACCAAAAAAGTGGTATAAGAACCACGACTGGAACAGGCACTAGGCCTATTGCCTCTAGAATCGCTGGGACCCCAAGGAACCACCCAAGGTAGGGACACTGGGGACCCATGGGGACTGTATGCAGTGTGTAAACACAACCGCGGGTTCCGATTATCCTCCATGGGCAATGTCGGGGTTGGAAATTTAAAGATTAGGGATGCTTCTAATCGAGTCTGGACCAAACCCTTTTGGACTTAAGAAGTTCTAGGGCTAGCACCCACAAGAGCACCGGAGTACCCGAGTTACCTCACCCAGGGAAGCCGGATGCATAGGTGTCTTTTGGTGTCGGGTCGCGTCGTCGATTTCAGTGGAAGCCTGCAAAGAACTGCTGCTGCCGTGAAGAGGAGAAGTGTCCGAAGAGATCCAAGCCTGGATCTAGGATGTAAGGAACCTGAAAGCAGAGGGGACAGAGTCTGGGTCACTAGCCAGTGACCGAGGGCAGGATGGACCAATGCCCACAGATGTCGGGTGCTTCAGGTGAGTTGATGGGTGTCTTGACTCTTCAGCCATGAGGTCCAGGAGGTGTTGACAAAGTCCACGAGCCAGATTCAAGCTGTCCTATGAAGTTTGTCGAGTGCTGCAGTGTCTGCGACCAGAAAGGACCCAACAAGGCTTGGCAACGGCAAGTCACTGGAATTTAGAGAAAGGACTGCGGTGCAGGCCAACAAGGTCTGAGGGACTCACCCAGCAAGGGTAAGTCAGGGCATGTCTTTAGCAACCAGGAAAGCCCAAGCAGAAGAGGAGTTGCCTTCGTGGGGACCTGCTAGCCAACGGGCTAGTGATCACAAAGGAGCCTCAAGCAGTCGCACTTGAAGCTGGCCCACGGGTCACTCGTGGAGTGGGAGCCAACAATCTTCGGTGCAGGAGGTGCTTAAGGCTGGGGCTACTCGGAGCCCAAAGTACAACTTCAAGGAGGACCAGGAAGATAGTGTTGCTGCAAAAGTTCACGGTGTCCAGGGGTCACGGTTCCACGTCACCCACCATAGCCACGGGCCTCAGCTTTGCTGTGGACTCAGGGTAGCCTCGAGGAAGTCTGGAAATCCACCTCTGGTGATGCAAAGACTTTGGCATCCGGTGGGAGCTTCAGCGATGCAGACCGGTCAGTTGCTTCTTTGGTGCCTGCCAAAGCAGGGGAGTCACTCCTTGACCTCAAGGGGGATTTCTTCAGTCTTCAGGTTAAAGTAGAACGTTAAAGATCCAGGATATATGTTGCAGAGTTTCGTCCAGGGTAATCTAAAGTCCTAGGGACTGGATTCCTATACTTATACTAAGTTTAGGGGATGAACTAACTCTAAGGCCCCACCTATGGGTGGGCCAGGAAAGAGGGGTGATTACACCCATTTCCTATGTCCAGTTTCACGCCAGAGCAGGGGCAGGTAACCCCTGCAAACGGTTTGAACTGGGCTATGCACAGGGACACCAAACGTGCCTCCAGTGCAGGACTTCAAAGAACCAGAGAGTGCTCCCGCCCAGCCCCAATACACATCAGCCTGTCTGGGCAGGTGGGGACACCTCCCCTCGACAGGAAACCTATTGTCCAGGCCTCCCCTGCCGGAGTTTCGGTCAGCAGCAGGAGGCCAGACCTGTGTCTGTGGCAGAGGCATCCATTTTGTGATGCTAGGGCTCAGGAAAGTTCTACCAGGTTTAGCCAGTGTGAACATGTCTCTCCCTCTAGAAGGGTGGAATGCTACCCCGACTGCCAGAATTGGCGGGGGGTAGTATTCCAAAGTGTTTGCCACCAAACACGGCATGTTTTGATGCCGCCATCCCAAAGTTAGCATTTACCGCGAGGTTATAATGCACTTAAGAGTATATGGTATGGCTGTATCACAGAACAGCCATAAGGAAGTATTTCCGAAAGCTGCAGAGGGGCTCAGCTCATGCTTGGGCACCCTCTCACACAAAACCAAGCACTCTGCCTTCAGGATTGTCAAGGCCTGCCATAGGAGTGGCTTATAGGTTTATATGTGTCTGTATATGGTAGTGATATAGGTAGCCTATTCCACTGTAAGGGGTGCAAGCACACCCTTACCCAGGCTGCAGTAGCAGACCTGTGGTGCCATTTTGGAGTGCTTCCCAGGGGTAGCATAATACATGCTTCAGCCCCTGGTAGGCCTCTGAGGTACCTATGCCCTAGGTACATAGTATACCATATACTAGGGGCTTATAAGGCACTCTAGAATCCAATTAGATATGTACCTAATGTACATGTAAACCATTTTAGAGAGGAAGCAGCTAGGCTGTGGTCCTGATTAGCAGGGCCACAGCCAGACTAAGGTCGAAAAACAGTGAAACGCCAGCAAAAAGTGGGGGTACCCATGTGAAGCAGATCCTACTCTCCTACACAGGGGAGGGGTTCAAGATGATGGGAACCTTGTGTGTCCCTGTGGCACTGAACAGGAGGCCAGCAAACTAGCCCATAGAGTCACTGCTGGTTGTCCTGGGTGCAGGTGAAGATGTAGGGCTCAACAGCAGGGCTAGCCTCTGAGAGTTTAAATCAGGCTCCAGGCAGCAAAGCAGTTCTTCTAGGTACTGGAGCAGTCTGGCAGAGTGCAGCAGGTGACAAAAGCAGGCAGTCCTCTGAGAGTCCTTCTGCAGGTCCAGTAGTGAACTGAAGAGTAGGTCTCAAGTCATATTTTTATAACCTGGTGCTAATCTTCTGGAAGGTGGGAGAAGCTTTTAGAAAGGTCCTTTGCCGATGGAGAGAATTTTCAGACTCTCTGCCCTTGCTCCAAGCTCGATGTAGTGACAATACAAGGTAGTTAGGCCCTTTGCGTGAAGCCAGAGCGCAGGCTATTCAGTTGTAAGAGGGGCTGTGCTCAGCTCTGTCCCTCTATCCTGCCAGCATATGGCCCAATAAGGCACACCTAATCCCTGTATTGTGTGACTGTCTGGAGAGAGTTCACAAAATCTAACTTTCAGCTCCACACAGTCATGTGACCCAAGACAGGCTGCAGGCACGAAGGGCAGAAAAATAGCAACCTTCTAAAAGTTGCATTTTCAAAACTGTAATAAAAAATGCCAACTTTCTACAAGTGGCATTTTCAAAACTGCAATGAAAAATCCGACCTTACCATTAAAGAGGGTTTATTATTACAATTTCATGGGTACCAAACATGATATATCTACCTATTCACAATTAGGATTTATACCTTATTAAAAGCAATGAGGAATCACCAATGTTATTCAATAGGCTAGCTAGGGCCTTCCTTAGGGGTGGCATATATGTAATAAAAGGGAAGTTTAATGCTTGGCAAGGGGTTAAATGGCAAGTATATATGCCAGTTTAGCACTGCATTCAAGCTGCAATGGCAGGCCTGGGACATGTTTCAAGGGCAACTCAAGTGGATGGTACAATAAGTGCTGCAGGTCCACTAGTAAAAGGAGCAGTTGATGGATGGAATGCTGAACAATGCAAAAATTCACCCCCAATCACAAAGATCTGGGTTTAATCCATCGTTCTTTTGCTCCCAACACAACCCCAGTTTAGACCCAGCCAAAGCCAAATCAATCTTGACCCTGTTCCTCACAGGAACAGTCCAGCCCGAGCTTCCAATCCAGGTCCTCCCTGGGACCGGTTCCGAGGCATCACCCCTTGCCAGCCAGGCTAGCTTGAATACAGTGGTGCAATGAGCATGGGACCCATGTCTGGGAATACCATACCCACTTAGGGTGACAAAAGCAAAAGAAACAATTGAGAATTTTATTTATAGGCCCTGGGTATATGGTATACCACCCTACAAGGGACTTATATGTAAATTACTTAGGCCAGTTGGGTAAAAGCTAATTGAACCATGTTTTGACGAGAGAGCACAAGCACTTTAGCACTGGTTAGAAGTGGTGAAGTGCACAGAGTTATATGGCCAGCCAAAACAGATACAGCAAAAAGTGGAGGGAAAAAGGCAAAAGGTTTGGGGTGACACTTCAGAGACGGCCAGGTCCAACACCTTGTTAAAAGAATGTCATGTTCAATGGTATCAAATACCACTAACAGATAGAATAACAGCAGGGCAACAAAATCACTTTGATCAACAACAGATTGTAGATCCTCTAAGCTGAAGACCAGGGCTGCGTAGCTGCCCATCTAAGATCTATACGCTATTAGCCAACTATTCGGCAATCTGCTCTTTTCCAAATAAACTACTAATTGACTTGAAACAATCTCCTCTGACATTTTACAACAGCGGTGTCTACAGTGCTGTGTGCAGACTGATCTAGAAAATGTCTCAAAGGCATGTCGGTTATGGCAAAGTGGGAGCACAGAATAGAGATGTTGTGGGATGCTAGCTAATGTAACACTCAAATTGGAAGGTCATGCATGCACAGTAGGCATGCCATAGATAACATTGTGCATTTCCATATAGAGTGTCTGAATTCCAGAGAGTGCTGCAGTCCTAGTCAACTCAATTAAGTCCAGCTCTCTCAAAAAGGTAGAAAGGTGGGAAGGATAACCCCCATGATCTAGCATGATCAAAGTAAAATCCTTCAAGCCTTCATTGGAGACCATGGAAGATCTTGTGATCTGGATAGGATTACTCTCACATCTCATGATATTGAACCAATGGCTAAACTGATAATGTTAAGGCTGAAGGAAATATGCAGATAATCAGGCATCGCAGAAAAGAATGTGATCACTATGGAGTTGCACTTTGGCAACTTAACTAAACACGTACAGGGGGCAGAGTTTATAGCGTAAAACTTGGGCAAGGTTACTCACTCAAGAGCCTTTCCTTTGGTCAATGATGATAAAACAGAATGCCTCTACTAATTTCTAGCTATTTGTAACAGCGATAATATATGAGCTCCCAAATGAGGTTGAGACATATGAAGACAAAAACCATAACATATGCACTCTTGAAGTTGAGAATGTAGAGTGCAAAAACTACCTATGGAAACGTGTCCAGGCACTTTTACTAACACTGTACTCTAGCTTTTGAGCTTGTCAAAGACAAAAGCTTACCCCACATGAGTCCAGCAGGGCCTGTATTTGTATTGTTCAACGTTTGCTTTCTGATATCCTGCCAGCAAAGCCAAATATTGTTTTTCTAAGACCAGAGTCTGGCTTCACAATATTGATTTGGTGCTGCTTGATTGTGGCTAACTCATCATCCCCCCTCATCATTGACTTTTAGCTGGGAGGTTTGCAAAAGATAAATATAATGAATGTTGAACTCGGAGAAGAGACAGTTGTTTAATAACAAACCAAATTCACCAAAATACTAGGTGAAGGCATTTATGACCCACCTGCAAGTACATTACATTCATATTTCCCTGAAGATGATGTCCATTTTCCAGTTAATAAAAAGTTTATAACTTTGATTAAAGCAACTTGTTGTATTTGTATTATCTATTTTTTACGTTAAAGCCACCTTGCTGCACTGCATTAAAGGGAAGGTATGTGCTGTATTTAACATCATACAGTGCATTCCTGTCCATTCCTTGCACTAGCACACAATGTGCTGCCCAGTGGCGTAACAAAAGTTCCCACAGCCCCGCGATGTGGTGGGGTCCCAAGCTCCGGTGGCCCCCTCCCACACTGGCAGACCCCTGGCCAGAGAGCTTCAGTGTGGGTCCTGAGCATTGGGTGCCACCTGCATGTACTTAGCAGGAGGGCCACTTCAAATGTTGTTATGCCAATGGTGCTACCTAGCGCCAATGCAGGCACCCTTGTGCCTGCTGAAAAGTCCCAATAACACCCCAAGTAATGGTCCAAGGATCCCGAATGATGTGCCCCTGCCTAAGCATATCCTTATGTTCCTCTTGCTGGGATTGAAGGTGATCAAAAGGGATATTTTTTAGCACTAGGGCAATGCAAACTATCCTAGCAGAGACTTCGGGGTCAAAGGAATCAACTGACATATGGCTGCCGAAAGAATGTTGTATTAGTCCAGGCAAAGTTCCTGAAGATTTGGGAAACTTGGCAAACCCGTTTGGTACTATGCCTTGGGGCATGTTAATTACATTACAAAAAAAATGCAATTAAATATTTCCGTTTTTAGTAAAGAGAAGTACGTCTGGTTAATGGAGAAGGTGAACTGTTAAAAAAGAGAATTGAGTGGGTTTGAATTTAATAGCTGTTAGACAAGTAAACTGTGCGTGTGGTTAGTAAAGCGCATCTCAAAAATGTTGGTTCTAAATTAGTTGAGAGTAAAAAGTACGCTGAAATAGGATGACGCTGTTTGAAACTTCAATCAACAGTATTATTGAGACCTCTTAAAATACTTACCTTTCTTATGCTACTACATGTGAACTACTTAAGGAAATACCATGTTTGCTTTTGTTCCTTAAACCCCAGAAACTGGCAATAGATTTAAAGTTTAATTTACCTCCACACATTATCTGAAACAAGTACAAAGTGGAAGATATGTTCTGCAAGGAACTAGAATTAGTAGATGCTTGGAGACAACGAAGCCCCACTGACTTTTCAACATCATCATAAACCTTTATCGGTCTCATTGCAGACCCATAAATGAACACACATAAAATACAGTTAAAACTATCAACAGGAAAGATGCAAATTAATCCAGTAGCTGCAACTGTCAGAAAAAGTTATGACATCACATCAAATCGCAAATAAGGCCTTCCTCACACAGACAGCACTGGATAAAAACATAACTGGACTAAAACAAATATACACATCAGCAATAACATTAGTTGGAGAAGTGCAGAGCCAACTTGCACAAAATGCAAACAGTGGCAAAATAAATGACCTTCTTTATTAAACTTTTTTAAAAGGGCCAAACTATGACAAAGTGCAATGTGTCCTGAGATGAAGAATTACTACAGCTAATGGGTTAGGAGTAGATCCATAGATGCTACTATTGGGAACTGCTAGAACAGGATGCTCTACGTTTAAACTAAATTGTGTCAAGAGAAATCAGATATGTTAAAAGTAAGGTAAGGTTAAATTAGAAGAGTGGTCTGAAGTAGAAGGTAGGCTCTTACAGCTGATTTGTCAAGGACAATAATGCTCTTTTTATCCTCTATCCCACAAAGGCTTCTTGGTACAGGTATAATCCTCAATAACTAAAGATTCTGACTTATCAAACCATCAAGCTGTTCAGTTTGACCTGCATCCATATCTAAGTAATGAGAATTCTTTTTACCTGAACTTCAAAGCAAATTATCTGCCTTAAAAACTAAAATTCACCAAATGTTGGAAAGCAGTCAAGTTCCTTTGAAAAAAACGGTTCGATCATACCAGTAGTAAAATTACGGATATACTTGCAGAAAGCTTGAAAGAATGTAAAGCAGTAAGACTCTTCAATTAATAAGGGTGTATTGTATTGTTATGAGGGTGTATAGTATTATTAAAATAGATCAAATAAATCCACATGATCTTTCATGAATTCAATGCAACCATTACAAATCCTCAGTCGAACCTCATACATTAGAAATCTTTGGATTGGTTGACCATTACTAAACTGAAATAAGTTGGAAAATCACATCTATCTTGTTGGAAGAAGCAAAGACTGCTTCTAAATTTTGTACTTATGGAAATTTTGGAGGCTAAAATGTCTTCTTTATCACTGAGTGTGTTCACAGTGGCCATCTTCTATCACAGATCCCACTAAACAGTACACCTATGGTAACAAATACTGTTCCTTGAAACAAGCAGAAACTCCCAGGAATATGTGACTTATAGACCCATTTTAATCAAGATATACAAATGTCATTGAAAATCAGACCAAAAAGGTTTAGTGCCATTGTAGCAGCTCAGTAAGAATATATAAAATGCAGAAATAGCTCAAACCAACATTAAAACAATCTTAATCATAATACGAAGCACCTGAGCTAGATTAGACCCACATGTCTTACTAAGGCATGATGTGGAGAAAAATTCTGATAATGCTAATTATTTCTTATTAGGTCTTAGGCATTACGACCACATATCAGGAATCAGATTCAATTCTAAGAGTACAAATATTTAGTTTTCGCAGACTACACTGTGATTATATTGTCTTCACTAGAGACAATTGTATGTACACATCTATAACTTGTTTTGAAAATGTAGCCCATTCCCAAGCCCCATATGAACTGGGAAAAATCAATGAAATGATGGTAATTTCTAGTAAAACTGAAAGGGTTAAGCTTGATGCGGAGTTTTGACTCAATATACTGATTGAAAGTAGAGCTAGAGTTTTGGCAAAGGTTAATACATGGAAGATGATTACCATTGCTAAAATCATTCAATCCATAAGGTATGTGATAAAAGTGCATTCTGCACTTACAAGGTGCTAAAAGGTATGATAGCCTCATGTATTTGCCATTATCTTTTGAAAGGTCATTTAGATAGGGTGGTTTTGGACTGTTAAATCTAAAAGAACATTACTGTGCTTTTGGATTATTGTACTGAAATGTCATGCTATACCCTCTCTACAGACACCACCACATTTATGAGGCAATTGCTTAAAGTAATAATGAAAAAACAATATGTGCACTGTCATGCCCTCTATCTCTTGCAAAATTGCAAGGGTCAAATGTCAGGGTACTGTTCTCTCCTAGAAAAACTGGCCATCTTGCGGTATCATTTCTTTAAATTGTCAAGTGTTGAGTGCTAAAAATTGCTCTTTTGCAGTGTTCTGCATTCTTGATATGACTTGCCATAATCAGAGCTGTAAAGGTATATAGGCTTGAGAAACTGGGAGTTAAATTCAGAAAGCTGTTTCAGAGCAGATGTTTCTTACGCAAGCCTTTTAGATGTGATTTATTTATGAATGTTCATCAGTTAGACAAAGTATATTGGGTTGCACTTAATGAACTCATCAAAAAAACTAGAAAGGTTGGGGCTAGATGACCTCAGTACCCGTTGGTGGGGCCAATCATCTGAAGACAATATACTTCATATTTGAGGAGAATGTATGAAGGTCAATTATTGGTGCCCTGATGTAAGGGAAAGGGTGAATCTTTTGACAGGCGTAGATATCAGAGAATCTAAGTGGTCAATATATAGCCTATAGAAGAAACCCAGTAATCAGTGAGGCCTTAGGATAGTAAAAAATCTTTGCTCAGGAAATAAAGGTCACCATTCACCTTGAATGTTGAACAATAATCCTGGTAAGTGATAGATCTATTGGTGATTGAATAGCTGTAAAATTAAAAACATCCTTTAACCACATGTGGGCAAATTATTTTGACTTTAACATCTGCTTTAAGAATACTACTATGGTCACTGTTGACTGGTAATATACAATATAATTCTACCTAATATTTGCAGTCATTTTTATGAATTGTTATAACTAATATGTAGTCAGTGTGTGGGTCTTTGCTATATTCATTTTGTATATGCTAGTTATTTGTCTAATTGTACAGGCTGTGTCTGACTAATTTATAATTGGGCTAAAATATGTTACTGGTACCTTTGAGTTCAAGTTGCTTTTATTGTGGCTACCGCTGACATTTTTGCCACCTGTACCTTGCTAGCTCTATATTGGGCATAGGAATTTTAGCGAAATTTCAAGTTATTCAGCTATCCGTGTATCCTACTCCTGAATTAATTACATTAGGAACTTCATTGTTAAATATGTGCCATTGTTGTTCATGATAATTTCAACTAGACTTTGATTATCTCGGATTTGGTTGGACCCTAATCTCCCTCCTGTGGGTGGAATGAGTTTTCAGAGATTTAGGGACTAGAGCCTGTTATTATCAAAGTCAGTCTGGCAAAGAAACCGTTAAATCAAATCTGGGTTGATTTGTAGATTAGTGTGAATCTCAGCAATAACCAAAGCCGTTTAGGGCCTTGCATTGTTTGACTACACTATATTATAAAATTATATATATGCTTTGTTGCCTGTGCATACATTCTAATGTGGCCTAATATTGATTTCTGTGTTTAACTTTTGTTTTTGAGCCAATTCTTTTCTCTTTTACCTCAAGCATTTCTGTTTGAAAATGTGATAATTCATGTAGTACATATGTGCCTTTTCATTTTGCATAAAATAAAATAAAAGATTACAAAAAAAGAAGTTAGTCTACAAATTATGTCACTGTATCATGCAATGAATTGATGAGGATTCCAACATAATGGAAAGTGTTTTGCGTCTCTTGTTGTATTTACATTTTAAAGCTTACAATAGGTTTTCGGGGACAGTTGCCCGCAGGGAGGTGTACCCTCCAGGGAATTTTGGAACATTTTTTTTTCAGCCCTGGCTTCAAATAGGATCATTGTGGGCTATAATTTCTTTGTATGCAGCCCAATATAAATCTGGCCATTTTAGGGTAAAAGTCACCATTTTGGGAAGGTCACATGGCAGTTGTACAGGGATATTTTTCAGCTATGGATATTTTTCAAATAATGTGTATTGTGAGAAATGGAGGATTAAAGGAAGCCATGCACCTCCTAGCAGAGGCAGGTCACATGGATTTGATTGCGCTAGAAGCGCGGGTCATGGCATGTCTACCATGCTGGGCTGCTAGAGGGATTGCAGCGGTGGTGAGAGCATGCTTGGCACCACGTGGAGTAGCTGTGGAGGTGTGCTCGCACGTAGCAGGCATGGGCCGTCCGAGGGGGAGGAGAGTGGCATCGGGGGCATTGCGTGGCTCACACAGCGCCCGCAGTGTGGAGTGCAGGCCCATGTTAATTTTTGAAGCAGGAAAGGAGGGAGAGGCTGGCAAGGCAGCGCTGGGCCCTGTGGTAATAAAAATGTCAGCGGGGACCACGGTAGGCGTGTCCTCACTGGTAGGAAAAATGGTTGTGTAGAGATAGACAGCAGCGGGGAGCACAGGGGACTTGGCCTGCTGGAATTGACTGCAGACGGGAGTCGGCGGGATGGGCTGGGCCCAGAAACAATGTTCCCACCAGCCCAGAAGCAGGCCAGCACACAGGGAAACAGGCTGCAGAACGGCAGGGGCAGGGGCCCCATAACACAATGAGGAAGGCAGTGTTGCGGACACTGGGTCATTGCAGGGGAGGCCAGGTGCGCAAGTTGATGTTGGGAGGGGTCCAGAGTGGGAGGTATGGAATGGGGTCTGCAAGCCCCAGAGCCAATCGAGAGGTCACGGAAGGAGGTGAGTAGCAGGGTAGAAGGTTGGCGAGTAGCAGGATGCTCAGGAGGGATAGAGGTCAAGCAGCTGGAGCAGTATGTAAAGTGGGGGAGTCCTGAACAGGTACAGTATGATAGGCAGGAAATCAGCGGTGTAGAATAGGAAATGGATTCGGGAGCAAGGAGGGTCAGGGGAGGATGGCAGCAGAAGGGGCGGGGGGTATGTTGTGGGGAGAGACAGGTACATTGGGTTGGGGGGGACATGGGCATGCACAGGGCAGTTACCCCCAGTATATTATCTATGAGAGGGTGGTTGGAAAGAGCACCTGCAGGAATTAGATTACGCTGGTGAAAGGCCAGCACACAGGACCTATGGGTGCAAGATAGGGGAGAGGGGCATGGCCCGACACAGAGGGGGGTCATTCAGAGGTAGTGGGGAGAGGGAGCAGGGGTGTACGCCGTGGCAAACTCCTAAGGGAGGCAGGTGTGTCAGGTAGGCAAGAGTGTGGGGGTACACAGGGTCAGGATAATACAGGACAATGGCAATGGGTGCTGAATGGAGCAGAAGGGCAGACAGGCAGGGATACTAACACCAACACGCTAGACTCCCCTTTTTCTTTGCAGGCACATGTACACAGTAGTAGAGCTGGCTCGTGAGAGCTGGGGATGGCTCCTCAATTCTGAGTGAAGAGAAGTAAGGGTCTTGGGCGGCTAGCTGGATGATGATGGGGGTGGGTACATCCACTGCCACAAGAAGGTCCGGCGTGGCCTCGGCAGTGTGTCAAACTAGACGGACCAGCGCAGTCCCTTAGGTGGAGGAGTGCACTATGGATGGGCACAAAGCAAAGGTATAGTCGGCAGGGCATACTACGGTCCCCTGGCAATGCTTGGACATTAGAAGGACACATACAGGTTACCAGTGCAAAGAGATGCAGGTTGTCTCACATATGGGCAGTTGGATGGTGGGGAGGGGGCCACACAGCTGGATTATGAGGAAATGAGTTTAGAAGAAGGCGAAGTAGTGAATGGGGATACACCTTTGTAGGAGGAAAACAGTTGGTGGCAGAGGGGTGCATGCAGGGCAAGGGGGGTACAGTTAACAAAGGTGCCACTAATGTTTTCCAGGCATGGGCGACGTTTCGGAGGGCATGTGCTCTGTGGTGAATGGTGGAGGCCCTTCGCAACTGGTTAGGTAGCAGGATCTGGAGCTGATCTCAACCTTAACGCAAGGTAAGGGAGATGGAGGTGCATGGGTAGGATGGAATGAGTGAAAAGGGTGTTGACTGGTAGAGGCGGGGATTGGCTGGTATTCCAGGATTTGAGACTACAGAGAGGTTTGTATGTGAAGGATGCAGGAGTGGGAAAGGAAGTACAAACAGCAGTGACACAAGGCCCTTCGGACAAGATGGTAGGGCCAGGGTTAGACAGCGCAGACGGTGACACCGAAAGTGGGGGCCAAGGGTGGGCAGGACAAACTTCCAGCTAAGATGGAAGGAAGTACAGGAGGTCTATTAGTGTATTAGCCCTTTCAGTCCCATTCCATTTGAGGGGGGTTGGGAGCAGCACCACGAAATTACGGAAGGGCACTCGGGATCTGTTGGGATTTCAACAAAGATTTTTGCACAAGAGAATATTGCAAATTTCGGCATGTGTGCTTGAAGTGCGCGGGTAGACACGCCCCTGTACAATGCCATGGGCCGGGGGCAGCGGACCATGACAGCACATAGGACAGTGAACACCACATGCAGGGAATACAGGTTTCCAGCAGGGAAATTCGGTGGATGGCTTTTGAGGAGGAAGGGGTACACAAGGAAACATGAACAAGGGCTCACACTGCAATTGATGTGGAGCGTTTGGAATGTTGGTTGTCCAACTATCACAGCAGGGAGGATGCCATATTGGTGCACAGGGGTTTTTGGGAGGGTTTCCAGCTGGAGTGTTATGGCACATAGGCACATTGGAGGGTGGAGAGCTTGAAATCAGCACAGTCACATAAACATGAGGGGAGGGTGAAACTACAAAAGGAGGTGTGGGAGGGAAGAATGGTAGGCCCTTTCAAGGAGTGAATTTGATTGTTTCTCCAATTGGAGTGGTATCGAAAAAGGAAAAAAGGGAACCATTGACTCACACAATATCTATTGTGGCCGGAAGGTGACTCAGTGAATGATCTCATATCGGAGCAGGCTGCATCAGTCTCATATTCTTCAGTGGACATGGCAATGGAATTGGTGGAACAGGCAGGGTGGGGGGCCCAAAATGGCAAAGTGCAACATTAAGTCAGCCTTCTGCCTGTTACTAGCACATCCAGCGGACTTCCAGTCGTTGGGTATATAGTTTGAAGGGCAATGGTATGGGGATAAAGCATTACTTATGGGGTGCTCCATATCAAGTGCTTTGTTTTTATTTCAGCACATTTCTCCAGTGGCTGTTTGTGTGGCATACGGGTCACAGGACCATGACTTATTACATGGATGATTTTGTTTTCGGGGCTACTTGGCTCTGCAGACTGTCAAAAACAGCTTGCAAGTTTTGAAGAGCTCATGGGTGAACTGATGGTGCCGTTGGCTCTGGAAAAAACAATGGGGCCCAGTACGGTACTCTCATTCCTAGGGATTGAACTGAATTCAAACTCCATGGAGGCACGCTTGTCCAGGGACAAACAAATACACATGCAATTACTGTTGGACATAATGTTAGTGAAGCCTAAGAGGACTGTTAGGGAAGTGAAAGTCCTGCTCGGTCATTTAAATTTTGCATGTAGAGTGATGAGGGCAGGTAGGACGTTTTGCCAGAGGTTGGATAGGTTGCTAGCAGGTCTTTCGCAACCACATAACCAAATGCAGCTGACAGCAGGCACGAAGGAGGATTTACCTATGTGACGCAAGTTTTTGGAGGATTTGAATGGCATTCCCATGGTGGCTCAGAGATAGTGTGGTTGGGAGGTGCAGATTTATTTTGACATGGCTGGGAGCGTTGGGTTTGGTTTGTTCTGGCAGGGCATGTGGTGCATGGAAGAGTGTCCAGAGGGCCGGAAACAGGGGGGCAGGAGCATTGCTTTTCTTGAATTTTTCCCTTTGGTCATAGTGGTGACAATATGGGGTTGGAGACTGTCTCACAGGAAGGTACTGTTTAGAACAGACAACATGGCAGTGGTAGATATTATTAAAAAAACACGTCACTAGAGATGCACAGGTTCTCATGCTTTTGCAGGTTTTTGTTCTGGGTTGCTTGAAGTATGATGTGGCATACAAGGCTAGAAACATTCCTGAGGTGGAAAATGACATTGTGGATGCTTTGTCTTGTTCACAGTGGGAGAGGTTGCATGGGTTGGCCATGGATGCAGACAAGATCAAGACACCTATGTCGGTGGACATGTGGAGCATGGGTGTAAAAGGATGATCCAGTTTGTAGAAGGGTCACTGACGGAGTTCACCAGGAGGACCTACATGCAGACATGGGAAGAAATAATTACCAGTGGCACACAATAGAGATTCAAGATTTGAGTCAGGGAAGAGGACTTGGTTCAATTTGTATTAGCAATGATTGACAAAGATTTGTCTTGTGTCACAATTACAGGAAGTTGGCAGGGATAGTATTTATGGGCAAGCTTCTGCGGGGGTACGCACCATCAGCAGGGCAGTTAGGGAGGAGGATGCTAGAAGGTTGGGAGAGAGAAAGGGTTAGTAGAACCATGGTGAGGAGACCACTGACAAGACGCCTAATATGGTAGGTATTGGGGGGTGAGAGCAGGAGGAAGTGGTTATTGTGGCCCGCAGGTCAGAACTTCACCTGCGCCACTCCAAAATGGATCAAAGGCCCAGGGGAAAGACGGTGGTGTTGCAAGAAACCCCAGTCCAGGCTTGTGTCGGTTAGTTTGGGTAATCAACTCAGAGTGGCGATGGGGGACAAGCAGGGTGCGATTTTCCAGCATGAGTGGCGGTTGGCAGATAAGCTGTCATGGTTATAGATTCAGATTATTGTTGGGGACATAGGAAAGCAGAAAAATGAGTGATGTCAATAAAATTGCACCTGGATGAAACAAGAAAGAAATCGTAAGATGTAGGATATGTAGATAGTTAGATGTTAATCGGTGTAGGAAAAGTGATAAGAGAGCTAAAGGTCACCAGTTCAATAACAGGGTAGGAGTTAGACAGTTGCAAGATGACTATATAAGAGAGGATGGGAAGTTTAGGGGTGGTGGGAAGCAATTGCAAGTGACTGGTTGTATAGTGAGGTTTAGTTTTGTAAGGCGAAGGCCAATGGGTTTTTAGTTGTAATGTGCACATGTTTTCAATAAAACAGCCTTTTCAACACAATAAAGTGAGTTTGTGGTCTGTGCTGCTCATCTTTTACCCAATGAAGGAGCTCTTCATATTAGGGCCAAAAAGAAAAAAAGTTGGTTTTATTTTTTATTTCTGTTATGGAATTTCCATACAAACGTTTTTAAACAGGGAACATTTCCAAATGTAGTAGTCACAGAAACCAGTACTTACTTGTGTGTATTGTATGCACACTTTCTTATTCGAAAGTTGCCTCAGAAATGAGGACTACTCTCCCATTTGCAGGTATGATTGATTAAGAGTGTGAGGCACAATAATATCTAACTAGAATGCACAAATGTCATATTCTATTAATTGGTTTAGTATTTGTTGTCATTCGAATGTTCATATATCTCCCATGGATGCTTTGATGAAGCAATTACAGGCAGTCAATGGTAGGATTTGAAGAGCTAATAAAATCAATGTATACAATTACAGATTAAAGCAAAGTAATGTTGTGAATGTATGATCCTCTTGAAATTGTTGTTGCCAGTGTTAAAAATATCTCTATTTGTGTTCAGGGCTAACCTGATTTTGAGTTTGATAAGATAGTGATAAACGTCACTGGTGAAGGAGAGTTTAATTTAGCATTTTGTGTATTAATACCACAAATTAAATTTTTTTAGGTTACCTTTAAATGGTCCTCGTTTGCATTGTTTGGTAAAGCAACACACAATAATCATCAATATAATGGAAGGAACACAAGAACAAGTCTCAGTCTCTGACAATCACCTAGTTTGCATTCTAGTATATCATTTTTCACTCCATGTCATTCTGAAAACAAAACAGTTGTATGCAAATTAATCTTGACTTTTCTCAAATAAGAGCAGAATAGGCCAAACTGCCATTCCAGATTTGCTCCAGACAGGAACTAAGGCAACACCACACTGGTTCCATTCTCCATGGGCTTCAACAGTTATGTGCAGCTTCCATCTTATGGCACAGTGAGCACCAGACTAAATTCTGGGTATACCCATTCTAGATAATGTACCTACTGCAAAAAAACAATAAGTGATAGAAGGAGTGTTTTAATTACATTCTCCCATGGGTGACCATTTGGGGCTGGATTCCAGTCCATTATTTAGCACTACCTGTGTCACTCCTGAAAGAGACCAGTCATATGAAAATCAGTCTTGGTCCAGCTTCTACAGGAATAGTGCACAGGGAACTACTAGGCCTGGCAAATTATCACTGAATGTGCCACTATTTTCTTAAATAAAGACGATAAAGCATGAGTTTTATCATCAGGGGTGGGATGGGATAAAACATGAAACATCTGTGTAGAGCTGGCATACTGGTGTCTCTCTTAATACATGCCAGAAATTGTGAATAGAATCTGTTGTCAGGAGTGCATCGGGGGCCCTTTTAAGTTTTATTTTCTCCTTCCTTTTTTGTGTAACAATCCTGACTAAGTGCTATATTTCTTGGACCCCATGGAGTTTATTTGAATTGTCTCATTATGCACTGTAATAGATTTTTGCAGATACTCACAGTTTTCTAAGGTAGTCCTTTGTTTTCATTGTACTTTACTGGTCTATTTATGTAGATTGAATAAAGTTCATTCTGATTCTGAGATTAATCAAAGGTTGAAGTACTGGATTTTAATTTTTAAAGGTCTCTTTTCTACTTAGAGTGAGACTATATATATATATATATATACATTCACAGAATTTGAGATGTCATCAGTGATGTCATCAGTGATGTCACTGACCATGTCATGAATGATGCAATATGTGACATCATCAGTAGTGCATTGCGGGCGCGTGAGTTATATTTAGCAGATCTAACTATAACGGAGGAATTTCTATAGTTTTGTACGAGTGAAATGGCCAGCTAACTATAACACCTGAAACCTATGTTTTTTTCTGTGAATTTCTAAGGTTTTTTAAATGCTAATTTCTAACTATAACGTCTCTGAAACCTATGGTTTTTTCAGTGAATTTCAAAGCTTTTTTAAATGCTAATTTCTAACTATAACGTCTCTGAAACCTATGTTTTTTTTCAGTGAAATTCAAAGGTTTTTTAAATGCTAATTTTTAAGTGTGATAGTAGTTATACCTATTTTTTTGTACTGATTTTCTACAGTTTTTTAACTGTTTATTTATACATTTTTTATTCATTAAATAACATTATATATTTTTCTGAAAATTGCTAAAAAAATTAAAAAAAAATTCAAACTGAAATATTGATTAATTTTCTTGTTTTCATTTTTTATTTTAATATATTTATATTGTTTTCTTTAAAAAAAAAAAACAACTCCAATTATTTTTCGGAGTCGCGCCCTCAAAGCGTACACATCACGGTGGGTGCGCGCATTCCAGCCGCCATTTTAGAAAAGTCGTGAAGGATCCGGGTACGGTGTGTGACGGCTGCGTGTTTTTCAGTTACATCATATACATTTAATATTACGTGATGTGCGCGATTGGTTTGCGACCAGTCTACGACTCCTGCTCCCGCGCATTCGCGACACATGCACATTACGGTATGAGATGCTTGCGTGGGTACGGGTCCCATGTGACGTCCTATACCTGCTGGGGCACGCTGGGTGCGTGACTCCCGCAAAAAAAATGTATGTTCCAAAATGATATGTATTGGTCTTTAATATACATATTAGGGTAAGATTATCTAAGATATTCATACAAATAATATATTTGTACTTATAATAAACTTATAATATTTTTAAATATATTTTCGCAAAGTTGGGTGCGTGCATTGTGAGTGCAGAGAACCAGGTCAGCAGAGCTGCTGTAGAGCCAGAGAAACCAGGTCAGCAGAGCCGTTGTAGAGCCAGAGAACCATGTCAGCAGAGCTGCTCTAGAGCCTAAGAAGCAGGTCAGCAGAGCTGCTCTAGAACCAGAGAACCAGGTCAGCAGAGCTGCTCTAGAGCCAGAGACCCAGGTCAGCAGAGTTGCTCTAGAGGCCGAGAACCAGGTCAGCAGAGCTGCTGTAGAGCCAGAGAAACCAGATCAGCAGAGCTGCTTTAGAGGGAGAGAACCAGGTCAGCAGAACTGCTTTAGAGCCAGAGAACCAGGTCAGCAGAGCTGCTCTAGAGCCAAAGAACCAGGTCAGCAGAGCTGCTTTAGAGCCATAGAACCAGGTCAGCAGAGAAGCTCTAGAGGCAGAGAACCAGGTCAGCAGAACTGCTTTAGAGCCAGAGAACCAGTTCAGCAGAGCTCTTTAGAGGGAGAGAACCAGGTCAGCAGAGCTGCTTTAGATCCAGAGAACCAGGTCAGCAGAGCTGCTATAGAGCCAGAGAACCAGGTCAGCAGAGCTGCTTCAGAGCCAGAGAACCAGGTCAGCAGAGCTGCTTTAGAGCCAGAGAAGCAGGTCAGCAGAGCTGCTCTAAAGCCAGAGAACCAGGTCAGCAGAGCTGCTTTAGAGCCATAGAACCAGGTCAGCAGAGCTGCTCTAGAGGCAGAGAACCAGGTCAGTAGAGATGATTTAGAGGGAGAGAATGGAGCCATGTTACATCATTACAAGAACCAGGTCAGCAGAGCTGCTTTAGAGCCAGAGAACCAGGTCAGCAGAGCTGCTCTAGAGCCAGAGAACCAGGTCAGCAGAGCTGCTTTAGAGCCTTAGAACAAGGTCAGCAGAGCTGCATTAGAGCCTAAGAACCGGGTCAGCAGAGCTGCTCTAGAGCCAGAGAACCAGGTCAGCAGAGCTGCTGTAGAGCCAGAGAAACCAGGTCAGTAGAGCTGCTTTAGAGCGAGACAACCAGGTCAGCGGAGCTGCTTCAGAGCCAGAGAACCAGGTCAGCAGAGCTGCTTTAGAGCCAGAGGACCAGGTCAGCAGACACTGACTGACTGACTGACACTGATTGACTGACACTGACTGACTGACAGACACTAATTGACTGACACTGACTGACACTGATTGACTGACACTGACTGACTGACACTGAATGACACTGACTGACACTGACTGACTCCTCTCTACTACTCTACTACTCACTCTCTACTACTTTATACTACTCTCTCTCTACTACTTACTCTACTACTCACTCTCTACTGCTCACTCTCTACTACTCTCTACTACTCACTCTCTGCTACTCACTCTCTACTACTCACTCTCTACTACTCAACTACTCTCTACTACTCTCTCTCTACTACTCACTCTCTACTACTCACTCTCTTCTACTCTCTACTACTCACTCTCTGCTACTCTCTCTCTACTACTCTCTACTACGCACTCTCTACTACTCACTCTCTATAACTCTCTACTACTCACTCTCTACTACTCTCTCTACTACTCTCTACTGCTCTCTACTACTCACTCTCTGCTACTCACTCTATTACTCTCTCTACTACTCTCTCTACTACTCACTCTCTACTACTCACTCTCTACTACTCTCTACTACTCACTCTCTATTACTCTCTACTACTTACTCTACTACTCACTCTCTACTACTCTCTACTACTCTCTACTACTCACTCTCTACTACCCACTCTCTACTATCTACTACTCACTCTCTACTACTCTCTACTACTCACTCTCTATTACTCACTCTACTAATCTCTACTACTCACTCTCTGCTACTCTCTCTACTACTCTGTACTACTCTCTAGTACTCACTCTCTACTCTCTATTACTTATCCTCTACTCTCTACCTCTCTACCTCTCTACCTCTCTCTCTACTACTCTCTACCTCTCTACATCTACCTCTCTACCTCTGCCTCTCTACCTCTACACCTCTACCTCTCTACCTCTCTCTACCTCTCTCTACACGCACACATATGCACATATATATATGCATATATATGCATATGCATTTATATATATGTATCTGTATATATATATATATATACATACATATCTAAACATATATATAATCTGCATATCTATATAAATGCAAATATAAATGCATGCATACATATACATATACATATATGCATGCATATGCATGTTATGTACATGTAAGTTTGAAAAACACTAAGAAAAGAAAAGCTAAAAAGCCACCTAATTACAAACAGAATTGCTTTAACTTAAACGAGGGTGAGACCTATTGCATTTTCAATGCCTATTTACCTTGGTTCCATCAAGAAGGCATTCACGGTCCTAGTTCTGTTGGACCTCACGGCCGCTTTCGACACCCTCTCCCCCGCCATCTTGTCATCTCGGCTAAGGGAGACGGGTGTCACTGGATCGGCCTTGAGTCTCCTAAATTCCTTCCTGACCGAAAGGGAACAGAGAGTGATGCTTGGGAACCACCTCTCCCCTGCCAAGTCTCTGCAATGTGGGGTGCCACAAGGGTCGGCCTTAAGTCCGACCCTTTTTTAACATCTATGTGGCCCCCCTTGCAAGACTTATTAAATCTCAGGGGATGGAGGTGGTATCCTATGCAGACGACACGCAGATTATGGTCTCTCTTGCTCACACCTCGGTTAGCACATCTGCCGCCAGCTTCAGGGTTTGCATGCAGTATGTGGCAGACTGGATGACTATAAATTCCCTGAAGCTGAATGGTGAAAAAACCGAGGTGTTGATATTTGGGAAGAACCAGAATCTGTGGTCGAGCGAGTGGTGGTCCTCTTCTCTTGGCATCTGCCCCACCCCCTCCCTATCTGCCAGAAATCTGGGAGTGATATTTGACACCTCACTCTCTATGTCCCTGCAAGTCAACAGGACCGTTGCTACCTGCTGTGGTGTGATCCGGGTACTCAACAAAATCCGTGGGTACCTTTCCCCCCAGGCGCGTAAACAGGTTGCAGTCGCCCTGGTGGGTTCGAGACTGGATTACTGCAACTCCCTCTATATGGAAGTCAACAAAGGGCTGATCCACCGTTTGCAGACTCTTCAGAACTCTGCAGCACGCTTTGTTTTGAATCTCCCCAAAGCCTCCTCTGCCACCTTAGCCAGGAAAGAGCTTCATTGGCTTCCGGTACAGCACAGAATCGCCTTCAAAATCCTCTGTCTCACCCACAGAGCATTGATGGATGGTCCTGCCAGTGCCATTGGCTCTCTTCTCTCGCGCTATGTCCCCTCAAGAAACCTGCGCTCTGCGGGACTCTGTCAACTAGCTGTCCCCCGCATCAAATTTGTCAGATGGGGAGCCAGAGCCTTTTCCGTCGTCGCTCCGCAATTGTGGAACTCCCTCCCCATGGAGATAAAAACTCTCCCTTCCATCGACTCTTTCAAAAAGGCTCTAAAAACGTATTTCTTTAAGAAGGCCTACTCATGATTAAATAGGACTAAGTAGGGTCTTAAGTTGCTGTATTTAATCTAGGCGCCTTGACGCCCACTGGGCTAAGTACGCGCGATACAAGAAACTCCTCATTCAGATGTGTCACATATTTGCCATAAATTCTGAATGGTAGCACTCAAGTTGCTCATTAGATCACTGTAGTAAAGCTACTGCTCACCAGGGAAGTCTGCTGCTGGACTGGTATTCAAAGTGCACGTTTCAGTCTGCATGTCAGAATGTTTTAATGAAATAGAGGAGGATTTGAGAAGTCAAAATGTGCCCTAATTTTTCTTTCTGCAGCACTAATCACAATTTCTATGGCAAAATGAACCCCCTCATTTTGTTCCTTTGCAAATTAAATGTTTTAAGTGTTACCACTTTATTCCAATCAAGATGGCTTCAGGTGTGCCATACTTTTGTCATAAGTAAGACTGTTAGCGCTCTAGTTGTTCTTTAGAACACTCTGGGACATTCTGTCATTGGGCTATACTTGGGCTACATCTGGGTGATATTTGTGCTACATTTGGGCTCTTTTGTCTCTGGTGGCCATCTTGGGAGACTTATTTGTAATGAAGTTTCCTAATTTCCTCATTTACTACAGTCTCCTCAGTAGGAATACTTTCAGTTTTTTTATTTGATTCCATCAAGAAGGCATTCAGATGTATCACACATTTGCGATAGATTCAGAATGTTAGTTGCTCATTAGATCACTGTAGTAAACCATCAATCAATCAATCAAGACATTTATAGAGCGCGCTACTCACCCGTGAGGGTCTCAAGGCGCTGAGGGAAGGAGGTGCTGCTATTGCTCGAAAAGCCAGGTCTTGAGGTGTTTCCTGAAGGTGAGATGGTCCTGGGTCATTCGTAGGTGTGCGGGGAGGGAGTTCCATGTTTTGGCTGCCAGGTAGGAGAACGATCTTCCTCCGGTGGTGGTTCTGCGAATCCGTGGGACGGTTGCGAGGGCGAGGCAGGCGGAGCGGAGCTGGCGGCTGGGGGTGTAGAACGAGAGGCGGTTGTTGAGGCATTCGGGGCCCATGTTGTGGAGTGCTTTGTGTGCGTGGGTGAGGAGCCTGAACGGGATCCTCTTGTTGACGGGGAGCCAGTGCAGGTTTCTCAGATGGGCAGATAAGTGGCTGTGGCGAGGGATGTCGAGGATGAGTCGTGCGGAGGCGTTCTGTATGCGTTGTAATCGTTTCTGTAGCTTAGCGGTGGTTCCTGCATAAAGGGCGTTTCCGTAGTCCGGTCGGCTGGTGACGAGGGCCTGGGTGACGGTCTTTCTGGTTTCGGTGGGGATCCATCTGAAGATTTTTCGGAGCTTGTGCAGGGTGTTGAAGCAAGAGGACGAGACGGCGTTGACTTGCTTGGTCATCGAGAGGGAGGAGTCCAGGATGAAACCCAGGTTGCGTAAAGGTACTGCTCACCAGGGAAGTCTGCTGCTGGTATTGAAAGTGCATGTTTCAGTCTGCTTGTCAGAATTTTTTAATGAAATAGAAGAGGATTTGAGAAGTCACTCAAAATGTGCCCTAATTTTTCTTCCCTCAGCACTAATCATATTTTCTATGGCAAAATGAACCCCCTCATTTTGTTCCTTTTTAAATTAAATGTTTTAAGAGTTACCACTTTATTCCAATCAAGATGGCTTCAGGTGTGCCATACGTTTATCATAAGTAGGACTGCTAGCGCTCTAGTTGTTCTTTGGAACACTCTGGGAAGCTGCAGTAGAACACAAAGGAATTAACTGACAGTCTCTGCCCTTGTTGGATGTATATGTTTTACTGAGAATGTCAGACTTCGTTCTCACATTACTGAGAAAGATAATGTGAATTTACAGAAAATATCCTCTCAGTTTAGCTTATAGATCACCTTCCAAACCTCTGTGGGAAAAGCATGAGAAAATAGTTTCTCTCAAACAGGCTTCATGATATCCCAGCAGAAGGCTTTTTCACATGGTAAAGTCACCTTAGAACATACCACAATTCCTAAAATGAGCATGGTACCATCAACAAATGATTTATAATGTAACTAAAGTCTTAAAACCTTCTATTAACTGCAATGCTTTTTAATGAGGTGCTATCATGTATATTGGTCCCAAGATGGCTGCCAACACTTCTTGGATGAAGTGCTGACAGCCAATCAGGTCTCACGATAAGATGTGTGGTTAGGCTCCGCCCAGATTTATATGTGATTTTACTTTTGATCTTCTCAGGAACTACTGAACAGATTTACACCATTTAAGCAAAAGGCATGAGTCTGAACCGAGGACTAACTTTCTGCCAAATTTGGTGTAATTCCGTTCAGCAGTTCGGGTTGTAGCTGCGGCTAAAGGTCCTATGGGAAATTGCATGGGGAAAACACGTTTTGGGACCCCCCTTTTTTCTCGGCCCCCACTACATGAATCATCCCGAGACTTTCAGGATAGGAGTGGCCCGGAGCTGGCCAAAAGTTTTGAAAATTTCGCGAAGATTCGTCAATCGGCGCCAAAGTTATTGGGAATAGAATGTTGCAGATTTCCTATGGAAAATAGGTCCTACCTATAACTACCTACTGGCAACCGCCAGTAGGTAATATATATACCCTACCAATATATATATATATATATATATATATATATATATATATATATATATATATATATATATATATATATATATATATATATATATATATATATATATATATATATATATATATATATATATATATATATTTTTATATATATTTATTGGTACGGAGGAAAATGCGCTTGCAGGTACATTCAACTGCCCCATCAACAGCCTTACACGTTTCAAATTTCCACTTCTTCATCAGAGGCTGACAAGGTAAGTGCTTGATGGTCTCTACTTCCTGATTTATGCGATATGGTACGCCTCCAAATGGGCCGCTCGTATGAGTTAGTACACGGCATTCTGGTAGTTAGAGTCCCGCAATTTATCCACAGATGGATGCACTTGAAATTTCTGTGCGATTAAGCCCTGGATGGGCCCCAGCGAACGCCTTCCTCCTCAATCCATTTACTGATACTCCACTGTGGCTCAGCGATTACCAAGCTCCGTGGCCCCCGCCGAAGGGGTGGTGCACGCTTGGCAGCAGGACGGCCGCCTCATAGATAATGCTCAAAAGGTTGACCCTCAGGTTAAGCAGCACTCGAGACACCAGTGTGCTGTTTTCAGCCTTTATTGGTACGGAGGAAAATGCGCTTGCCGGTACATTCAACAACTGCCTCGTCAACAGCCTTACGCGTTTCAAAGTTCCACTTCTTCATCAGAGAATGACAAGGTAAGTGCTTGATGGTCTCTACTTCCTGATGTATGCGATATGTTATGCCCCCAAATGGGTCACTCGTATGAGTCAGTACACGGCATTCTGGTAGTTAGAGTCCTTCAATTTATCCACAGATGGATGCACTTGAAATTTCTGTGCGATTAAACCCTGGATGGGCCCCAGCGAACGCCTTCCTCCTCAATCCATTTACCGATGCTCCACTGTGGCTCAGTGATTACCAAGCTCCGTGGCCCCCGCCGAAGGGGTGGTGCACACTGATGACATTAATTATGACATCATCCAGTGAATGTGTGTTTCTGTAAAGTTTAAATATTTTTCATATATATCTATGCCAAGATGTATTGAAGAATGAGTGGATTTACAAGTGCCTGAATGGATTATTTAGTAGGTGCGTGACTGACTGTATAAGTGAGGGATTGAACGTGTCTTACTGAATGCATGTGTTAGTGACTAAACTGTGTGAAAGTCTGTATTAGTTTCTCAGTTGGTGTATAAGCGGCTGCATAGGTTGGTGAGTAGCTACATGAGTGTCTATATGGGTTATTGATTTGTTGTCTGAGTATCTGTGTGCCTGTGTGTCTGTGTGGGTGGGTGGGGGGTGTGACTCTGTGCATAGATGTCTGAGCGGGTGATTCACTGGTTGTATGGATTCAAAAGTGCATCTGAGAAGGGCTGTATGGGTGAGTTAGTGTGTGCATGGATGTGTTGGAGAGTGAATGAATGTCTCACTGGTATATGTGTGAGTAACTACATATGTTTTAAGGCAGTATATGTGAGTGTTGGAGTATATAAATGACTATACGTGAGAGTAAGTTTTCTGAAGAGTGGGTGTATAAATGAGTGTCTGCTTGTATCAGTGATTGTATAAGACAGTAAGTATGTGTTAGTATCTGCATAAATAAGTGATGTGGTGTGTGTATAAATAACACAATTGGTATGTATAACTGTATACATGAGTAAATGGGTATGTGATTGATTCTTTGCATGACCAACTAGGTGTGTGAGTAACTCTATGGATGAGTGGCGGAGTGTGACTGTATGCATAGGTGTATGAGTGCATATTATAGTACTGTATTGATGAGTAACTGCATGTATAAGTGAGTGGATGTGAGTGTAGACCTAGGAAATCGTGGGTGGTATGTAGTATCTGGCATTGTTGTGTGTATGGTTTCAAAAATAGTAGTCTGTATTTTAGAGTGCTTGTATCAAAGTTTATATTAGGCCATCAGTATGTGCATCAGATTATCACGTGGATGATGTCATCAGTGATGTCATCAGTGAAGTCATTTGAGATGTCATCAGTGATGTCATCAGTGATGTCACTGACCATGTAATGAGTGATGTAATATGTGATGTCATCACCAGTGCATTGTGGGCACGCAAGTTATAGTTAGCTCAACTAACTATAACGGGTGAATTTCTCTGGTTTTATATGAGTCAAATGTCCAACTAACTATAACGTCCCTGAAACCTATGGTTTTTTAGTGAATTTCAAAGGTTTTTATAAACGCTAATTCCTAACTATAACGTCTGTAAAACCTATGGTTTTTTCCGTGAATTTCGAAGGTTTTTTAAATGTTAATTTCATATTTTAATATTTATAAAACCTATATTTTTTCTATTTTTTGTGTGTAATATTTTGGAACTCTATTATCCTTTTTTATAGTAATTAAAAAAAATATGTAATGTTTTATATCTTCAAAAAAGTATGTGTATATTTTTTATTTTCATTTTTTGAGAAAACTGAAGTCCCGTACCGGTAGTGTACCAAGCTCCATCAGCACGCAAATCCTATCCGCAATATTGCTAAACTCATAAAGGATGCGCATTTCGTATCCGACGGGTTCGTGGCACTGCGTCCCGTGTAACATCATATATGTATGTGGTCGCGCCAGCTGATATTTTGGTATGCGACGGGTATGCAATAAGCCGCGCATTACGTCATGTACGTATGGGGTTGCGCCCACTGCACGGTGCGTATGCGATGAGTGCACACTGCCAGGACCTGTGTTACGTCATAGACATATGGTGTCGTGCCGGGTACGCCATTCCCTCATTTTTTTTTGTCTCAAAACTATATCTAAATAAGTTTAAAGTGTATTTGAGAACAAGCGATAATCTAAAATATTTTAAACATTTATATATTTCTAACTGTAATAAACTTATATTATGGTAAATATATTTTCTCAAAATGCGTTGGGTGCGGCCTCCTTGCGCGCTTGGTGCGCAATTGCCATGTGTCCTTAAAGAAAAGCATTTGATTGTTCATAACATTTCCCATTGTAACAGTTGGAGGACCCCACCCATTTTAGTCATTCTCTCTACAGCGTTTGATGAGAGACTCCTCTTCTGCTTAGAGAGCTTTTTTGAAAACGTTTTGCTATGTACACATATCTGACACTACATACAACATGCAACCATCATCTTCATCAATATTCATGCTCTGTAAAGTAGCCTTCCACCGGTGATAGCCATGCACCTAAAAGTTACATACCCGAAGTTTTTCCCACTGCCAGAGGTAACATGGTTGCATACGCTGTCCACAGCACAATGTAATGTGGTACGGCCCAGGGGCAGTATCATGCATAGATAATGAACACACGGACACAGATAGATAGTGGAAGTGGGTACGGGCACGTGCGCACGACTCCTTTTTAATTCCAGGACAGTCTGACAGCTAACGGTGTCGGTGCTGGACGCGGAGGCAACCGAGGGCGCGCGCGGGGATGGATGGGAGCCTAAGGTGGGGGTTTGACCATTTCAGGAAACTATATGTAGAGGCAGTCAATTGGCTTTATTTCGATATGATGAATATCTTAAAAAGCAGTACATAGACTAATAAGCAATAAAACAATAAAAGGAGCCAATACATAGGAAAATAAACATACATTTCATACTACAAGTGGCACCAATAAATTAGATAAGAGCAGTTAAAAATACAGATTAAACAAGATACAAAAGCCTAGTTGATCTAATACGCCAAGCCCATCCTAGGAACTTTGCTAAGCCACAAGCAAAGAGGGGCCGTGGGTCGTTTTTCAATATACGTAAGGCCTCCTTGTAATGTTTTATTCCAAGTTCTCTACAGAGTGGCTTTAACCATCTACTGCGGGGGTCTGCATAAGCCGGGCATTCGAACAACAAATGGGAACTGACTCTGTCCTATTTTCACAGAATGGGCAAGAAGAAATTGTTTGGGCCGGAACCTTCCACTTAGAGGTCAGTTCCCCAACGGGAAGTAGACCTACCCTGAATTGGAAATAAAGAGCCCTGTCCCTGCGGTTTGTAATGACATCCAAGTATGGTTCGCAAAAAGACACGTCCTTTACCAAAAGGAAATCCAAGGTGGTCCTGCACAAATTGGCATTACTACTTCTACCATCGGCTACCCATCTCCAATATATCTTCTTCAGGACAGACTTTGGGGGGGCAGTTCTATTGTTCCAAGCGTCGCCAAGGCCAAGATTGACGAGAAGACGCTTGACTTCCCTCAACCAACAGATCTTGGACCAGCCTGGCAACCCCATCACATCAGTTAAGCCATCCGCGTAGCTAGACATTTCTGGAACTCTCCAGATTCGCGCCTATATGTAGAGGAGGAGCAAATGGGGGACCCTTGCATCCGAGCGGGGACCACAGCCACTCATCCTGATCAGTTCTTATTTTCCAGGATAGAGAAGAGAGAGGTCGAGATAGCTATTAATAAGATTGTACCCGCTAAGGCCCCGGGACCAGATGGCATCCCGGGTGACTTATTCAAAGCCAATATTGATGGATGGGCCGCGTATTTCGTGATCTTCATCAACGCTTTGCTGGAAGGCTCACCGGTATCGGAGTCTTGGAAGGGAGCTGAAGTAATCCCCATCTACAAGAGGGGCCCCAGGGGGGACCCAGCCAACTACCGTCCAATTAGTCTTATAGATACTGGACAGAAGTTGGGTGGATGACAATGATATTATTATACAGTTCCAGGCAGGCTTCAGAGCCCGCACAAGCACGATCGACCAGGCATTTAGGCTAGTGCTCCTATACTGGAAGGTGGTCACTATCGGCAAGGGCGCCCTTTACCTGGCGTTCATTGACCTCAAGACCGCCTTTGATCTGGTCCCTCGTGATCGCTTGTGGTTGATTCTGGAGGAGATGGGGATCCCACCATACATCCTGAACCTTCTCATTCGGATGCATGAAGATAATTTTGCTCGCATTAGATGGGGGTCTCAGGAGCAAAAAACGGATAAAATCCCGGTGAACAGAGGGGTTCGTCAAGGTTGTGTGTTGGCTCCCACACTCTTCACACTCTTTGTGGATGGTGTAGTCTCTTTCCTGCTTGAAGCTAATGCTGACGTCCCTCCTCTGGCGGGTGACAAAGTTCCCGCTCTACTCTTTGCGGATGACACGCTTCTAATATCAAAAACACCAGCAGGATTGCAGAAGCTATTGGATCACTTCTCTTTGTTTTGTAAGTTGAGGGGTCTTGTCATCAACACCTCTAAAACTAAACTCCTCTATTTTAACCCAACCAGATCCTTCAGATCCACCTTGACTCTGGATGGGAAACCACTCGAGCGTGTTAAAGAGTTTGACTACTTGGGGATCAGAATTTCTGACAAACTTAAATGGCAGCCTCACATTGATAAAATGGTGTTAAACCATAGGCGGGTAGTAGGAGCTTTAGGAAGGGAACTACGTGCGTCCACTACCAAACCCATTGCCCCAGTCCTGGATATATATGCTGCAAAGGCGGTAGGCTGTGCTCTCTATGGTGCAGAACTATGGGGCTTTTGTTGTGTAGACGCCCTTGTTACCGGAGAAAACAAGTTCTTTAGGGAGCTTGTATCACTCCCAAGGGGAACCCCGACTAAACCACTACTGAGCGATTTTGGTAGGTGCTCCATTAGAGACTTAGCCACCTTACGTCCTCTTTTATATTGGGCGCGGTTGTGGCGCAACCCTGAGCTCTCTAGTTATGCTGACGGCCTAAGAGAGGTCATGAATCTTCAAGGTGCCCACAACATTGGTTTGCTTACTAATATCAAGAAGCTTCTGGTGGCAACAGGCCTCACAACCGTTCGGGATTTTGGGGCACCATTATCCAAGGAAGAAACCAAAAGAGCTTTTTGGGCATGGGTTGATGCACAGGAGTTGAGAGACCCAAACCCTGGCAGACTGACTGAGGCATTTCGCCAGCATAAGCTTACGCCCCATCTGGAACCCTATCTAGACTTCATTACGAAGCCCAAGGACAGATCACTCTTTATTCAGTTTAGGCTTGGGACTCTTCCCCTTCGCGACCGTACCAGCGAGTGGAATCCTCCACACAAGACTCCTCTGGATTGCCCAAATTGTTCGGGCGCTATTGAGAATATTTCCCATTTCTTTTTTGTTTGCCCAGCATATGCAAAACCCAGAAAGAAATGGCTTAAGCCCGTTTGTCTGCAGCTAGGAACGAGGGACCACCTTGCTGCACTGAGAATCCTTAAGACTGGCGCTAATACTACCATAGTCTGCGGGGTGGCCAAGTTCTTAGGCTGGGCATGGCTGATTAGGCAGAAGATAACTAGATCAAGTTGATAATTTTGTCTTATTCACAAAGCTGTCAAAGTTTAATAATTTTTTTTATATATTTATTGTATTTAAAAAGACTCTTTTACGACATGTTTTTAATATGTATCTTTATGAATTGTGTTCTATGTATAATTGTGCTTTTATGATATTATATGTCGAAATAAAGCTTTGATTGATAATTGATAATTCCAGGGTCACATATCCAGTGAAGTCTGTGCTGAATGCGTGTGGGGTGAGTGTAAACCAGCCCTCAGGGAATGGTTGCTGCTAGCATCAACTACAACAGTAATCATTGGATCACACACAGAGATTCAATAATAAAAGGGTCAATAGTTTGTGCTGCAATAAGGTAGGGACACTAGATGTGAAATAATACAGGAAAGATCCTATCATAAAAGAACCATAACTTGTGGTATACTGAGATACAGGTAGTAGGTCTGAAATAATACACAAAAAGATTGTATCATAAAGGGTCCATCAGATCTAGTGCACTCAGATAGCCACATCAAAAGCATTCAGCATGTGCACAGCCAGCGATGATGCGTGCTGCGGGCGGGCCGTACTAGGAACAATGTCTGTTGCCTACAGGACTGCCTCATCTGCAATAGCGACTCGATCTGAATTGTGAACACTGCTGTCTGCAGTGTAAATTGAAGGTAGTAGTCAGCACAGTCATCCCTAAATACTTTTTCTCACTTCCTCTTCACAAAATACAACAACATAAATTGCAAAAAACTCTGCAATAAATAAATCAAAACAATTCGAATTGTGATCTCTGCTGTCCACAGTGTGGACTGTTATTCAGTGTTCTTTTCCACTACCAAGAAGAATTTGGTCATTGTACTAAACCAACAACTCATCTAAAAAAAGTTCTTCAAGCAAGTATACTAAAAGGTTATTGTGTATATTTCAGTAGACATTGTAGTTAGTTGCCTACTGGATTCTGTAATTAATCAATCACCATTCGATCTGAATTGTGAGCCCTGCTGACCGCAGTGTAGGCCAGAGGCAGTGGTCGTTAACACCTCACAGCCACGTGCCGTTGGATTCGAAAGCACAGAGTTGGTTGCACCTGATGGGGTACAAACAAATCATCACAGACTTTAACTTCTGACATCCTCAATGACAGAATCAAGACCCCATTTCACTGTTCCGACCTGCTGTAGCACGGTGTACTCCACCGACTGCAGTCAGCCAAGCCCAATAATCATGTGCAGAAGATAGCTGCGGAATCACAGAGTCTGATGCACCTCAACGGAGGGAGTTCTGTGAAAAACAACAAGCAGCAGGTAATATCAAGACACCGTTACACTGTTGGGACCTAGAGTTGGTTGCACCTGGTCGAAGGGAGTACCTTTATCTCCACTCTCAGATGCAGTTCTAACATCATCCATTGTGGGATCAAGACCCCGTTTCATTGTTCGGACCTGCTGTACCGTGGTGTACTCCAGCAACTGCAGTCAGCCAAGCCCAATGATCATGTGCAGCAATTAGCTGCAGAAGCACAGAGTCTGATGCACCTCAACGGAGGGAGTTCTGTAAAAAACAACAAGCAGCAGGTAATATCGGACATCGTCCATTCTGGGATCAAGACACCGTTCCACTGTTGGGACCTAGAGTTGCTTGCACCTGGTCGAAGGGAGTACCTTCATCTCCACTCTCAGATGCAGTTCTAATATCGTCCATTGTGGGATCATGACACCGTTCCACTGTTAGGACCTAGAGTTGGTTACACCTGGTCGAAGGGAGTACCTTCATCTCCACTCTCAGATGCAGTTCTCACATCATCCTTTGTGGGATCAAGACACCGTTCCACTGTTGGTACCTGATGGACAGCTGTGTTAGTAGTATACATAGCACTCCACGGTACTAGGCCTCAGGCTGGGCGCTCTCTGCCTGTGTCGTGGTAGGCAGCATTGATCTCAGGAGCCTTCCCAGCTCGCAGACCTTGGCCCAAAAGCTTCCACCGGCACGTGGTGGGCCCTCTTTCACATACGGCGGTGTTGAAAGGTGAACAGTGGGGCATGTGTGCGTCGCAGCAGCCATGACGGTTTCTGGGTACCAGCAGGCTGACAGCATTATTCTCACAGCCACCTTCTCTCACGGCATCAGCCTCGTGGCGGTGTAAGCTGCGCAGACCTGACAGACATGTTCGCCATTCCGGAAGAGAACCACACCCAGAGAAACGTGCATTTTATTCATACCCCTATGCTAGCCTTGCGTACGCTGAGCCAGCCCACTACGCTAAAGATTTGGGGGGGGGGGGGCACGTACGCGCTCTGTTTTTGTAATCTTCCTTACTGACTGTACTATAATGGTTGCGTCCACTGTCCACTTCACTCAATAGACCATCAGTGTATGTTGACAATGTACATGTCTGTGCTCTGCATACTCAAGTCTGTCCGGCAAATCCCCGCAACACTTTGCATTGTATACTTTTATAATCGAGAATCACTTGCCACCTTCGCACATACTTTGCTCCCATCACTCTCCGCATTCTGTATTGTGTGGCAGAGGTGCTATGCCATGTTTGGTTTGTGTACATGGCTAGCCACGGTTCCCAGAGTACATGGTGTCGTTGTGTCTGCTAGGTGTGCATGTTGTTTGTCATGTTGTATGTGATTATATAAGGTAGCTCGTTTATTTACGAGCAGTGGTTTCTCCCATTTACATATCGCTGTCTAATAGAGGATACAGAACTTTCTCACAGGTGAAAAGTGCGACCACAATGGCAGTCATTCATTACTATGCAAGAATGTCCAACTGCACAACGCTTCCAAGCTTACAGCCCCCAATCTTGTGTGCTTTCTTAAAAGCACGCCAACTCCCACAATCAGAACAACATTCACACAGCTTTCTAACGGCAGTTATCTGCTATGGAATGTGAGCTGGCATACCGTATGTCCTTACTGTTTCAAACCAGGTAAATTCCTGTGGCAATCTCTATTCCCACCCACACAAATTAACTCCCAAAGTTCAACTTGGCTTTCAATACCTACTTTGAAAACAGATTTTATTAAACAAAGCAAACTGAAAGCGCTTTTGTTTCAAACAGAAGTGTCCCTCACTTCTCCAAAAGTAATTTATCGACTGCAGATAGCACGAACTTCAAGTAAAATACACTCCCTTTTAAATGCGAACCTCCCATTACACTTTGTGAATTGTTACACAATTTTCAACACATCTGATATTTAAGCTCTGGCACACTTTTTTAACAGTCTCCTCCGGTCTTGTCACAGGCTTTCAAACTTTTTTTGGTATAATACCAGACTTCATTCATTCGATCATCTCTGGATTAACAGGAACAGTGCCTATAATTCTCGCTCTGTTTGCGGCCATCCTACTACTATTTTTGCATGTAAAAAATGGTTGCGCTCCCTGTGGTAACAATCATGTCTGACAGAATATGCCTCTACGTGAAGCTCCATCAATACCGTGAAAAAATGGAACAACTATTCGGCTGTCTGCCTCTATCTATTATCGGAGCCAGCTACAACATGACATTTATTTACACATATGCAATCTGCGTGCAACCATCTTTTTATTGCAAAACTTGCCCATTCGACTGGCGAATGGATCTATGCCTTGCCAACATCCCAGCAAACGCTCCCGATATCCAGCAGGTAATGGAGTATCTTGAAAACCATGAACTTGATTGTTCGGGCAGTGAAGCAATGGCGGATGCAACGCAAAAAGGTATCCTGGCGGAATGGGATTCCTGCGCAGCCATGAAAGATCTCCTGTAACGTACGACCTTTGACAACATCGCAGATTGCCTGCCAATTCAAATTGCCGCTTCAACATTCGAGGAACATTACTGTCCCTTTGAGGATATGAATTGGATCGCTTCGCTTTTTTCACACGATGGCAACAATCGCCTCTTGGAACATTACGCATCTCAAGCCGCTGAAGAACTTCCGGACTGCAATCTCTAAGACATGTAAGAAATTCACTTTATTCCTGGATTGATTTTTTCCAACTTTTTTGACTTTTTCCTATACATTTTTTTTAATACACTTCAATTGAACTATTTTCATATAATAACTTTCTAAGTATGCTTAGGCATTTGAACTCTGTTTTCATTATTGCCCCTTACGTCTCCAGACTAACCAGGGATGGGTGATGTATGGCCTATGCAAATACGTTATTTAGTTGCTAAATTAGCTTAAACCCGACATCCATTTTGAAACCATGTCTATTCTTTGTGCACACGTCTCTCTGCCTGCCTGTTATCCACGAAGCCCTTTCACACAAATTAGCTCATCCTCAGCCTCTGCTCACGAGCTGGCGATCCCGGGACCTCGCACTTCGTTTTTAAAAAAACTTTAATTTCGGCGGGATTCGCGACCCCATCGCGATTTCCGCCGAAATTATAAAAACAAAATGCTTTTTTTGGCCCTGGGGTTCCTTGTGGGACCCCCTGAGCAGGTCTAAGGGGTCAGGGTGTTTCTACCCTGCCCTCTTTTAATGTTTTTTAACATTTACTTCACTGTTTTTTGTAACTAGGTTACCGAGTCACAAGATGGCTGCCAACACTTCCTGGTTTGGAGTGTTGACAGCTAATCAGAGTGACAATACCTATTAGACATGAATGACTGTAAAAAAAACACGGCATTGATTAGGAACTGGTTGGCACAGTGTGGTAATCGTATCCTACCTTTATTTTCATTATACAATTTACAGTCATCCATGTCTAATAGGTATTGTTTATGTCACATGGAACTGTAACATGTAATGTGGAATTGACTGATGCAGGAGCTTAGGTTTGAATACAACAGAAGCGGTTGGAGTTTGCCTCAGATGGATGCCTTAGCTCTTGCACCAGTGGTTCCATTTATGGCACTTACATAAAGACAATTTTTGTATAAATTGCAGACTCCATTGCTTTATCCCACAAAGCCACTTCTTAAACACACCTGATTTCACCATTTGTCTTCTGTGGCATTGCAACATACTGCATTATATTCTTCATGATTATTTCTTTATTCCTGCTTGCTAAAACACTCCATTTGAGTCTTCAGACTGGTAGGGGTGAGTAGTTTGCTTCCCACTCCTGCTATAGTCTAAACCCATACTAACATCACTTGCACAGCTTTGCTACAGCGGCCAGTATGCTACAGCACCAGGAGCACATCAGTTTACAGCAATCAGCTCACGGTTTCATCCCCGAGTGTACTGGCACCAACTCTAACATTAATATCTGGTAGACTGACCCCACCGTTGTTAGGAGGAAGTCAATCAATACACTCTAGGTCAGAGAGTGGTTCAAAGTGATTATACAGATGGAGGATGGAATAGGGGGTATATGGTGCCAATCCGTTTAGGAACCTACCCTTGGATTTACCATGATAATTAAACATAGGTATAGTAGGAGGACCCCTATTTCTTTTTGGATAGAAGTAATTAAGGTCCAAAGTTTGCACATCACCCATCCTACCAAATCTAGGTTCCCTACGTATAAAATCCACCACCCATGGGTCCCTAAAATTGACAATAATACAATCCCTCTCTAGGTCCTTAGGGCAATGCCCCACCCATTTTACTCTTCTGACATTAAGAATTTCCGTAACAGAGGTCGGTGGGAGAGGTCTATTTTTATTCAACCAGAAGACTACTTTATTTTTGAGCTCCCTAAATGTTTCAGAATTTTCACCTTTAACGACCGATACTCCCGTCAGAATTATTGTATATGGGATGGCACGAGCTTCACTCTGATTAGCTGTCAACACTCCAAAGCAGGAAGTGTTGGCAGCCATCTTGTGACTCGGTAACCTAGTTACAAAAAACAGTGAAGTAAATGTTAAAAAACATTAAAAGAGGGCAGGGTAGAAACACCCTGACCCCTTAGACCTGCTCAGGGGTCCCACAAGGAACCCCAGGGCCCAAAAAAGCATTTTGTTTTTATAATTTCGGCGGAAATCGCGATGGGGTCGCGAATCCCGACGAAATTAAAAAAAATTAAAAACGAAGTGCGAGGTCCCGGGGGCACTGCAAATTCATTAGCAGGGGGCCGCAGGTTTCCTGCTCTCACTTCCAAAATCCAAAGCAGATTGATTTTCCAACAGGGGAGCTGCATATTAGCAGCTCCCCTTGTGGAACAGCAATGCCAGCTCCCGCAAGAGGCGGGCAGCCGGCAGGATCGTAGGGGAATTGGGGCTCCCCCCACAGTCCTCAACGGATGTGTGTGTGTAGACCTAGGAATCAGTGAGTGCGTATGTAGTAACTGGTATTGGTGTGTCGATGGTTTCGAAAATGGTAGTCTGTATTTTACAGTGGGTGTATCAAAGGTTATATTATAGTGTGAGGAGGTGCATCAGATTTTCACATGGATGTACTCATCAGTGATGTCATCAGTGATGTCATTTGAGATGTCATCAGTGATGTCACTGACCATGTCATGATTGATGCAATATGTGACGTCATCAGCAGTGCATTGGGAATGCGCGAGTTATAGTTAGCTGAACTAACTATAACGGGGGAATTTCTTTGGTTTTCTACGAGAGAAATGTCCAAGTAACTATAACGTCCCTGAAACCTATGGTTTTTTCAGTGAATGTATATATATATATATTTTTTTTTTTTTTGTTGTTGTTATATCTTCATATGCGAGCTAATTGATGAATGGGGATGGTCATCTAGCGCTACTTTTGGCAAAACTCCTTCCCTTACTTCCTTTGCAAGTTGCTCTTCCTCCCTATCCTCAAACCCCCACCAGTTTGCATCTCCTCAAACCTCACTGTATACCCTTGTATAAAGTTTCCTATAGAAATTGCATGGAGAAAACACGTTTTGGGACTCTCTTTTTTCTCTGCCCCCCCTTGACGAATCACCCCCAAACATTAAACATAGGAGCTGATATGAACAAAGAATTCGTTTGGAAAATTTCATGAAGATTCATCAACCAACGCCAAAGTTATAAGCAAAACAAAGTATTTTTGGCGCCGTTTGACGAATCGTCGTGAAGAAGATGGGGAGCTCTGGTCAGCTACTGTCCTGAAAGTTTTGGGTGATTCGTGGAGTGGGGGCCGAGAAAAAGGGAGTACCAAAACACATTTTCCCCATGTTATTTCCATAGGAAACTTTAGACAAAGCTGCAGCCCGAACTGCTGAACGGAATTACACCAAATTTGGCAGAAAGGTAGCTCTTGGTTCACAAAGAGCCCTTTTTTTTAAATGGTGTGAATCAGTAGTTCCTGAGAAATTAAAAGAAGAAAAGTTTCGATATCTGAGCACTGAGGAGGAGTCGCGACCCTTCCCAGGCACGAGCTTCACTCTGATTAGCTGTCAACACTCCAAACCAGGAAGTGTTGGCAGCCATCTTGTGACTCGGTAACCTAGTTACAAAAAACAGTGAAGTAAATGTTAAAAAACATTAAAAGAGGGCAGGGTAGAAACACCCTGACCCCTTAGACCTGCTCAGGGGGTCCCACAAGGAACCCCAGGGCCAAAAAAAGCATTTTGTTTTTATAATTTCGGCGGAAATCGCGATGGGGTCGCGAATCCCGCCGAAATTAAAGTTTTTTTAAAAACGAAGTGCGAGGTCCCGGGGGCACTGCAAATTCATTAGCAGGGGTCCGCAGGTTTCCTGCTCTCACTTCCAAAATCCAAAGCAGATTGATTTTCCAAAAGGGGAGCTGCATATTAGCAGCTCCCCTTGTGGAACAGCAATGCCAGCTCCCGCAAGAGGCGGGCAGCCGGCAGGATCGTAGGGGAATTGGGGCTCCCCCCACGGTCCTCAACGGATGTGTGTGTGTAGACCTAGGAATCAGTGAGTGCGTATGTAGTAACTGGTATTGGTGTGTCGATGGTTTCGAAAATGGTAGTCTGTATTTTACAGTGGGTGTATCAAAGGTTATATTATAGTGTGAGGAGGTGCATCAGATTTTCACGTGGATGTACTCATCAGTGATGTCATCAGTGATGTCACTGACCATGTCATGATTGATGTAATATGTGACGTCATCAGTAGTGCATTGGGAGTGCGCGAGTTATAGTTAGCTGAACTAACTATAATGGGGCAATTTCTATGGTTTTCTACGAGAGAAATGTCCAAGTAACTGTAACATCCCTGAAACCTATGGTTTTTTCAGTGAATGTATATATATATATATTCACTGAAAAAACCATAGGTTTCACACATGTTATAGTTAGCGGAAATTTTACTGATAAAAAACCAATGAAATTGCCCCGTTATAGTTAGTGCTGGCAACTATAACTCACGCGACCGCAATCCTCTGCTGATGCTAATACTGTATTTAGACACTTATTTGCCCATGTCTTCTTCCATACATTTTTAGCTATACATATATTACAAATATTTTTTTTTATAAAGACACATATGTCATCAGCAGAAGATTGCGGTCGCGTGAGTTATAGTTGCCAGCACTAACTATAACGGGGCAATTTCATTGGTTTTTTATCAGTAAAATTTCCGCTAACTATAACATGTGTGAAACCTATGGTTTTTTCAGTGAATTTGCAAGGTTTTTTAAATGCTAATTCCTAACTATAACGTGTGTGAAACCTATGGTTTTTTCAGTGAATTTGTACGGTTTTTTAAATGCTAAGTTACTTTACGCCATTCGAGGCGTGCGCGCCCACTTAACGCAGTGCGTTCCGTGCACGGTTTTTATCAACTTTAATAAGCCCTGTACATTTGGTGGCCTTCGGCCACCAAAAGCACAGGGGGTGGGGTCAATGTGGATAGTGTTTTTTTTATTTCGATTTTATAATTTCATGTTGCCAAAATATAGTTTTTTTACTGATGTAATAAGCCCTGTACATTTGGTGGCCTACAGCCACCAAAAGCACAGGGGGTGGGGTAAGTGTGGATAGTGTTTTTTTTATTTCTATTTTTTACCGTACGCTTACGGTAAGCGTACGGTAAGCGTACTCGGCGAAATTGCCGAAAAAAAAATAAAACCGTTTTTGCTCTTGGGGGATGCTTGGGGACTCCCTCAACATGACTATGTGGGAGGGAGTTGTCAAAACAGCCCCGTAACATGTTTTTGGGCATCATGTTTGATAAATAACACTCAGTGCGAGAGACAAAATGGCGGACGCCGCTTCCTGGTTTTGGCCGATTCGAATGTTTACTTAGATCTAAGAGCCAATCAGAATCGCGCTCGCGCACGCCACCGTACGCGTACGGTAAGCGTACGGTAAGCGTACCGTAAGCGGGCTCAGATAGATATATTGATTTAAAGGCTATTTTCTCAGAATCTACTGAACAGATTTACACCAAACCTACAAAAGGCACTTCCTTGACATAGGGACTACCTCTCTGCCAAATTTCTAGTAATTCTGTTCAGCCGTTCGGGCTGTAGCTCGTTCTAAAGGTCCTATGGAAAAATGCATGGGAAAAACGCGTTTTGGGACCCCCCTTTTATCTCAGCCCCCGCTTGACGAATCCCCCCGAGACTTTCAGGGTAGGAGCGGAGCGTAGCGCCCCAACTATTTTGAGAAATTCGCGAGGATTCATCGACCGGCGCCAAAGTTATTCAAAATAGAATGTTGCGGATTTCCTATGGAAAAGGGGTCCTAACTATAACTACCTACTGGCGACCGCCAGTAGGTAATATATATATATATATATATATATATATATATATATATATATATATATATATATATATATATATATATATATATATATATATATATATATATATATTTTTTTTTTTTTTGTTATATCTTCATATGTGAGCTAATTGATGAATGGGGATGATCATCTAGCGCTACTTTTGGCAAAACTCCTTCCCTTACTTCCTTTGCAAATTGCTCTTCCTCCCTATCCTCAAACCCCCACCAGTCTGCATCTCCTCAAACCTCACTGTATACCCTGTGCTCAACCTTGGGTAGCTTGGCACTGAGAAGTCAGGCTTATCACAGAGGCAATGTGTAAAGCATTGGCACAGAACTCTGATACAATAAATACACTGAGTGTCACAAAAGAGACTTTACACATGGTGTATGCAAATACAGTTTGTATTCAACACACACATTAATTAACACATCATGAACACCATGTATTTCTGGGCATACATTGCATTTGGAAATATTACTAGCAGTGCCAGGCCCAACCGTGTTAAAATGACATCAGTACTATGCAAATTTGGGAAGGATCCTACTTTTCCCCCAGCACTCTTATGCAGTGTGAAATGTTGTCAGAACTAGGCCCAGCCTGGCAATTATTACAATTCAATACCACATAGTTATAGGTTGCACCCCAGATCACAATGATATTAGAAATGTGTACACATAGATAATTAAAACACTTTCAAACCGCACCGTGGGCAAGAACCGGACGGGCAAAAACCAATGTCAAGCGTAGTATTCTTTCGGCAAGGAATCAACATGTAAAGCAATATTGCTGTGTGGTGTAATTAATAACAAGAAGTTCTCATCCAGTCACTCCCACACACTCACTCAGCACCAATACGCAGTATCACGGATATCAGGAAGGTCCGTATGTAGCACAATTGCACACACACGCACACAACACCGTAATGCGGTGCGACTGATATCTGGCAGGTCAGTTGATAATACATATGCAGACCCCCGTAGCCCAAGCCCTCCTCCACCTTTGAGCTAGTCCCAACTACACTACGCACATGGGTTGGAGCTAAAGAACCCTCCCCAATACTACACAGATTGCAGCCAGAGTCACACTTAGTCAGGGTACCAGGGAAGAAGGTGGGGGTAGGTAGCAAGGGCTAATTATTAGGCAGTCGACAAATGGGGGTTTGGCAACCACTCAGAAAGTTCACCCACTGGATGTGGAGCAGAAGCGGGCTGAGGGTGATAGTCATTCAATCAAAGGATTCCACAATGTGCCTTTCGGCACGAACCCCGTTCTGCGTAGCACGGGGGGGTTCACACAGTCTCTTGACCCACTCTGATCGCTCTCAAGAGTGTCCCTCAGCCCAGTCACTTTCTCTCACCACCCAGGCCTGATACAGGAAATAATATCTAGCAAACACAAAGTTGTTGGGCGGAGTGAGGAGAGGGCAGATGGTTTGCCACACTGAGGGCACAAAAGAAACAACCGATGAATGGGGAAAGAAGCCGGGGAGCCTCTAGGACAAAGCAGGCACCCTGTGAGACACACATCGATCGAAGTAGCACCCAGGTAATCCAGGCACAATGAAAAACTAATCTTATTTTGTCCCATAGGGAAAGCTGACCTCCTAGGTAGGAAAACCCCACATTGGGGTTCTTCACCACCTTGGAATGGAACACCCATGTGTACCTGCCCTGCCTTTTGCCTACCACTTGCTATGCCCCTCAGGGCTTACCCTAGGGGTGCTCTAGTGGTAGTCAAAGAGCAACTCAGGTTTGGCTAACTAGTTATAAATGCCAACCTGAGTGTAAGTGCAACCGCACACCCATAGGCCTGCAATGGCAGGCTTGATACATGTTTGAAAGGCTGTTGGGGTGGGTGGCACAAACAGTTCTGCATCCCACTATAAGCCAGCGCAGTACCTGCCCTGGGTGTATGGCATACCTTTTTACAGGGCACTCACGGGTACAACACCTAAACCAATCAAGTAAGCACCACTTCCTAGCATGTGTAGGAAGGGCATGCGCACTTTCACCTAGCATTACAGTTGGGAAGCGCCCAGAGTCTTAAGGTCACAAAAAAAGAATCAGCAAAAACCAGGGGGGAAAAAAGCAAAATGTTTTAGGGAAATCCCCAAAGAAGGGCCAGGTCCAACACGCGGGTTTTCAGTTTCCAGCAAAATCTGAAGGAACGTCCTATGTGAGGGATTACTTTAACCTTCTATCACTTTGGTGGGGGCCCTCTGGGCTTTTGGCCCTGGGTGTTCCTAAGGGTCCATATTAAGTGGTTATAGCTATTTGTGTTGCTTAATTGCTATTTTATGGAATCATAGTCTTCTCATCCGGATTTGACTGTATTCATGAACAGGGGTGCTTTAGCCTGATAATCTTTCAATTTAAACCACGTTTATGCTGCAGCGCATGATGGTCACTGTAGTATTTTAAATGCGGCTTCATTGTGAGCGGATCGGAGTAGTATGTGTGTTTCTGGGTTTGCACTGGCCAGTTACTCTAGTGTTCAATTTTCTGAGGTTAATTTTCTGCCATAAGTTGCAAAAAGCGTATAAGTCAATAACTTATTTTCTTTTCTTTTTGTGCATAAGTTGGCATGGTTGGTTATCTGCTCTGCATCACTTAGACCCTGGTTCATACAGGAGTAATACACTTGCTCTTGCATAAATGTAACTATCTATGTAGCCCCGAGACTTACACAATGTTCCCCAACACACGTTTCCTGTGAATTTTGGATTTTGCATGTATAAATTAATTTTTTCACATAAGTTTTGGTAGAAATGCCCTTCATGTGGGAATATCACCTAGAAGTTAAAATCGTGTGTGTCTATAATAGTACAGTGCTGTTTCGTCTCAGTTCTGTTTTGAATTCAGTGACACCAAACTTTTTCAATAGTGTTAAAAGTGAGTACAAAAACTACAAACTAGGAGTGACAGCACAAGCAAACGTGGTGCCAAAACAATTTGTGCATTTGTTCTCCTCTTCTACTCCAACCAGTAATTAGGGTGCAGAATTTTTTTTATTAGCACCCAGCTACCATGGAATGTTTTGTACCCGAAAATATCATCAAAGACTAAATATTCCTATAAGTGTCGCAGTCGCAGAAAAATCTGTATTCTTGGCAGATCGTTCAGAATCCTCAGATGACATTTTTGTATGCAAAAACATACCGCTGTTGTCCCTGCGAAGCAGTATTGAATTTTCAAGGTGTTCCATAATTTAGTGATTCTGCCCTCTATTTAGCAGATCACTTCAGCGGCCAAAGATTTTGCAGTGGCAACCTCAGATTGAACAAATGCTTTTATGACACACTTCTGTGCAGTTATATTATTTAATCAGCATGTGGCTAAATCTGATTCAGCTTAGGTGGTTTTATGAAGTTTAATGTGTTCTATTTTTGAAATATGATAACACTTCTGCAATAACTTTGAAGTGCAGCTCGGGCGGAATACTAAAATAGACCAGTGGGACATCTGAAAGTTATTGAGCATTGCATTTATAAGAAACATGAAAGGTGATCATTTTGAAGGAACATATCATACCTTTATAGTTTAATAATAATACTTTTTAGAAAGTGCAGTAACTTCAGATTCCTCCTGAGGCTTTTACATCCTGCAGTGTCTGACTTCTAGAAGCAATTAGAGTCAACTTTACAATTGTTTTATTAGCCTTAGCCCACTTTTCACAGTAACAATAGAAATCTGCTACACCTTCTCCTCATACATTATGGTCATTTGTTCAGGCTCTCGCCGATTCAGCCTGTATTTTCATCATTGAGCAACATCATCCACTAAGGATAAACTGGACTATGAGGTGACCTTACCCACCACTATGGTAATTCTCGACGCCATTAGTTTCAGTCAGTTAGTTGCCCTCAGTTTTGAGTGGTGCTCAGATAACAATCCAGGTAACAGATGGAATTAATAGCAAAAGTCAATCTGAGAATCAGCAGGGTTCTATCTGCATATTAATAATTCTTGAAGCCAAAGGAGTGCACGAGCTCTCCAAGTGGTAAAATATTTAGATTTGAAAAATATGGCGAAAAGGCAAGCCCTTGGGTATACTAGATTTCACACTCATAACTCACTTGAAATGGGGAGCGAGACCACGTTCGTTCTGCCAAACACGAGTGAGTGGAACAAGTCAAGAGCAGAAGCTACCACATCTACTTGGCCGGGAATTTGGTAAGCTGCAAGAAACCATGGGGCATATTTACGAGAGGCTTGTGTCAAGTCTGCACCATGAAAAGTGGTACATGCGTGATGCAAGCCTCGAAGTCAGATTTATGAAGCCACGCAAAGCCACATTGCGTGGCTTTGAATGGCTTCATAAATCTGGACTAAGGGGGATTTTCCATGGGTGTTACGGTAGGTGTTCCCACTCAAATCCCATAGATTTGACACATTCCCAGATTTATCAAACCTGGTAAACATGGAAATGTGCCAAAAAGATATGCCTCCATAGGTGAAGTATAAGGAGGAGAAATATGTTTATTTCTCCTCATTTTTTCCTCTTTGTGTGCTGCACACATTGAAAGAGGAAAACACCACTATGGATTGTTTTTGTGCAGGAAGAAGCCTCAATCCTGCCTACAACACAGGCACCCTTGCACCACGGCGCAAGGGTGCCTGCGTAGGTGCTAGGCTGCCGAAATGGCGGCAGCACTGGGAGAAAGGACAATAACACGCGATGTTGCTTTAAATGGCACATTCCTGCCCTTTTCTTCTGGTGCAGCACGGTGTAGCAAAGTGACTTGCTGCACAGCACTGCATCAAAATCTCTAAATATGCCCCCGGCTGCTTAGAGTTTTTCCCTTTTTTTAGATTCTTTGGAGGACTAAGAAGCCTCAGCACCACCCATCCAAAAAACACACACAACCTATTTGAATTGGACAAGTGGCTTGTCTGGGTTGGAGGATGTCCAATTCTAAAAAAGTGTTTTCACACAAGTTAATGTTTATAGACACTCTGAGACACAAGAAATCTGCACCGTTGCAAGCTGTCTCAGTATTTAAATGACACCGGAGCGTATCACATAATGGAATCACTGTAGGCACTAATTTAACACGGAGGCAGATTTACTAAACTGTTACCCAAAGCAGTGCAGCAGCCAAAAATGCTGCGTTGCGTTGCATGACAGGGAGGGAGCAGGAGAGGGCCATATCTACAGAGTTATGGCTCTCTCCTCCCCTCTTCCTAGCGCAGGCACAGAATTTTGCTGCCATGCGTTGAGCACACATCTTTGGTCCATTGCGCAAGGGTGTGTTTGAGAGTCTAGCATAGGTTTTGTACTGAATGGGTTACCTTCCTGTGCAAATTACTATGCCTAGACAACTTCTAAAACTATTTCTAATTTGTATGTGTGCTGTACAGTGCAGCACTAATAAACAGTCGAGAAAGAAAGGAGAGATTAAAACATGTCTCCTTTTAAAACATTTTTGGTAGTCATGGTTTTTTGTCAAAAAGGGTGGGTGATTGCATGGGACTGCCCATGTAATATCCCCTTGATGCTAAGTAACGCAAAGCAGTGATTTGCACTGCTTTGCGTTACTTTTGTCAATTTCAAGGACAAGCATTTTGTGCTGGTTTGCATCACTATTATGATGCAAACCAAATGCAAAATGTTAGTAAATCACCCCCAAGGTCTCTCCCACTGTTTTGGGCTGAATGATGTCGCAAATTGTTGATGAGCAGGAGCAGGACTATTTTATCACCTTAAAGAATTGTAAAAGGTTTCCTCTAACAGGAACTTTAAACATGTTTGCTGCTTCTGGCTGGAAATCTAGCAGCATTTTTGACATACTAAAGTAAAGAACACAACACAACATAATGTACAAAAAAGCAATAGAACTTCCAAATTAAAATGTAACAGGGCACACCACTACAAAACAGTCAGAACTGAAACAGAAAAATAAAACATTGCTGCAACTGAGCACAAAATACAGGAGTACAAGAAACAACAGAACACATAATACGAAGACAAAAAAAACACAAGACAAATATGCACAAACATTCTTGTCAAACTTTACTGTATGATCAGAAGAACAATGTGAACAAGGCAGAGTAGTAAACAGTACATATTTTTCTTCTTCGATTCAATCAGTTCTAGGCTGATTGTAAAGCTTAGGGACAGCTCTTTGCTCAGGAGAAAATCTCTAATAACAAACAATTTCAAGGAACTGAGCAAAAGGTTAAAGTTAGAAATAAGGGTTGGTCAGAGATTTCACTTGCAATCTGTGAGGCTCATTTATGAAAGGCTTGCGCCACCAGAGCCTCACGTTTTTTAATGCTCCGGCAGCGCAAGCCTCTCAATCATACCTATGAGGCAACACAAAGTCACCCAGCATGTCTTTGCATGGCCTCATATATATGGAGCAAGGCAAAGCAGCGCAAGTCACTGCATTGCATTATTCTGCGTCATGGAGGCATTCCATGGGCATAGGAGTGGGTTTTCCCATGCAACACCCATAGATTTTGACCCTGTCCACATTTAATTAAACACCTAAACGTAGGGCAGCACCAAAACCTTATTCCTCCCCAAGAGCAGGCGTAATGAGGAGAAAAATTCATATTGCTTTTCGTTTTTCCTCTTTCAATGTGTGCTGCAGAAGGAAAATGACTCTTGGGATTGTTTTTGCTTCAGGAAGGATCCCCTTCCTGCACAAAAGCAATCCTGAATGCAACTGAGGCACCCTTGCACCGAGGTGCAAGGTTGCCGTCATTGGTGCTAGGCAGCAAATTTAGTGCCAACACAGGGGGAATGGACAGGAATGCCCAGTATTTCATAAATACAGTGTATTCCTGCCCGTGAACATTGGCGTAGGGCAGCACAGCAAAAAGACTCGCAGCGCTGCCCTATGCCAATTCTCTGTAAATAAGGCCCTTACTGGCACATGCATCAACAATGCCATTTGCGATTCCTTATTAGCGAAAAATAAGGATTTGCTAATAAGGAATAGCAAAAGGCTATGCATGTAGAAATTGCTAAAAAAAAAGCGATTTCTAAACATTCCTTAATTGCGACTCGTAAATTGCGAGTCGCAATTAAGGAATACCTCCCCATTTATTCCTATGGGTATAGAGGCCCATAGGAATGAATGGGAAGACATTCTCAATTAGAGACTCGCAAATTGAGAATGCAATTTCAAGGGTGCCAGGGTGTCAAAAGGGCACCCTGTTGCACCCCTGAATTCTGCATATGAGTACATCTTGCACACACACATGCCCCAAGGGCACTTTAGTGCATTTTTTAACGTTTTTATAAATTACCATGAAGTTCAACTTCATGGTAATTTGCTCCCCCTATTAGCAAATTCGCTAGTTTTTTTACTTTAATGCTTTGCATTTAAGGAATCTCAATTTGCGATTCCTTAAATGCAATGGCAATTTAAGTAATCGCAACTTAGAGATTACTTAAATTGTGAGTTTTGCATTTGGGATGATGCATCCCAAATGCAAAAATACCGGTCGCAAAGGGGCAGATTCTAAGTATCTGCCCGTTTGCGACCGGTTTTTGCTTTCATGCATGTGGGTCTTAGTTTCCAAGATTCAGGAAAAATAAGTCTTGCCATGTAAATTTAAAATAGTTCATATCAGTCTTCAGCAGCTCCAGATATGCTGAACTAGAGACATGGATAAAAGGAAGAAACCTGAAGAGTATAGGTCCCACTGAAAGAAGGTGGGTTGTATCAAAAAACTTTTTGACTAGCACTATTTTATATCCTTGGCGGTATATTAGAACAATGCTTAGTAAAAAAAAACCTTATGCCATTGTTTCTTACCGGTTCATTTAAGATTCAACCCATTTTATTATGGCACAAATTCTGGACATCTGAAGATACTGCCCTAAACTGCTCTATTATCGGGGATTTTTATTTTTAATTTTTTAGAGTTTTATATAGCGTGAACTTGACCCGAGAAATCGTGTATCAGAGTGCTTTACATGAGCACTAGTTTACTTAAAGAAGGTCACATTCATTCTTGTTAGGCATGGGGAGATTAAGTAATTTGCCCAAAATCACAGGATGTTGAGCGTCATTGCTGAGACTCGAACCTGGTTCCTCAGCTTCAAAGTCGACCACTCTAGTCGTGAGGCTACATCCCCTCCCTGAGGATAGTGTCCACCTCTATTATCGTTCCTGGTACAAAATGCTGAAACATTTCTCTTTGTTTATCTTTGGGATTTAAAGAGAAGCCTGGAACTTGGAAGCAGTGTATGTTTGAATTCCTCATTTTTACTAGTTTATGCTAATCAAAATTCATCTTAAAGATGTTACACCTTATTTAGAGTTTTCTCCACACATTGGAGGATTTTTAATTACCACTGAACTTTAACTCAGGGCCTTAGAGCAAAATGTAGCCCTTAGTTGGTCTCTGCTGTCCCAGTGGCCTGCTATTTACAGTTTGATTTTGTTTAGAATTTTTGCCAAAAATATACCACTGAAATGGTGCATTTTTAGCCAAACTGCAATGCATGGTCATGGGTAAAAGTTAACAATTTCTTTTGTTTTACGAAAAAGAAAAAACAAAAGTAGAGGTTCACTTCTGCAAAGCAAAACTGCAATGGCCAAGACATGTTGGCATTTTTTCTCCAAGGCAAGGGATGAATTGTTGAATTTTCCTGTTGATCACCATATCTGCTTCAGTGATTAGAACATGAAACAACAACTATCAAAGGCTTAACTCTGGTCTCTGTTAACATCGTACCCAATGCTATACATTTCCCAGGTCTCGTGGGACACAGACATAATCCTCTTTAACAGTTATTAAATTCTCATCTGATTTTATGACTTCTGAGTAGACCTGAAACTCTTAGAGCAGCTGAGATATGTTGACAAGTGCTAAAGTTGCAACCAAATGCATTCTCAAAGCCAAAAATACACCTATTCAACAATGCTTAACTTGAGCCTGTGGTTTTGGTGCTCAGCATTGGCATTTAACTGTCAACACTGGCAGTTATGTTAGTCTTCCACATGGCGGTGCTGTTTGTCTAATTTGAATATGAGCACAACAACAGTCGGAGACGAATCCGTGCCACCCAAGACATTCATAGAGCTTTGGAGGCTTTGATTATTCTCAATTGTCACACTTGTAGGAGAGTGATGGTTAGTAATTGGGTTGGTACAGAGGGAGCAAATATTTCAATATCTAATTCTTCAAATGTAATCATTAAATAACCTCCGTCACTGGTCATATGGAACTTTGGCCTATTTTGAAAACTTTTAGTCTTTCTTCTATTTATTCATTAGGGATTAATCTTTAGATTTCAGCATCAAAGTTCATATAAGCCATCAATCAGTATTTGATTATAAAATAGAACAACATATTTGTTAAAGTCACAATCAAAATAGTAATGACACAACAAGCGTGTTCAATAAAGGAAACCTCCTATTCTAAATCAGCTGATCTAATGAGAGGAAAAAGGTGTCAGTTCAGAAACCAGTGAAGTCTTTTAATGAGAGAATCAATGTGCAAGCATAAAGCGATGGCATGTCAGACTGGTAATTTTTCAGAGTCATAAATCAGCAGACATATAGAATTAGGCTAAATAACCTCTCATGTAAAGAAGTCTAGAAATTCATAGACAAGTCTCCAGCCAGAATGTCAGGAAAGGAATCCGCTCTATGCTAGGAACACACACTAATATAAACACACCGGGCCCGATTCACAGCACTAACTTACTACCAGTTTGGTATTCACAGAAGGCACTTACTCGTTTTGGTATTCACAGAAGGCACGTACTCATTTCGGTATTCACAGAAGTTAGGAGTCCTAACTTTAGGACTCCTAAATGCCTTCTGTGAATACCGAAAGTCTAAAAATCCTAACTTTACGGCTTTAGGTAGTCACAGAAGGCATTTAGGAGTCCTAAAGTTAGGAGTCCTAACTTTACTACTACTAAATTGAGAAAAATCCTAATTTTAAGACTTTCGGTATTCACAGAAGGCATTTAGGAGTCCTAAAGTTAGGAGTTCTAAACTTAATACTACTAAACTGAGAAAAATCCTAATTTTAAGACTTTCGGTATTCACAAAAGGCATTTAGGAGTCCTAAAGTTAGGAGTCGTAACTTTACTACTACTAAACTGAGAAAAATCCTTATTTTAAGACTTTCGGTATTCACAGAAGGCATTTAGGAGTCCTAAAGTTTGGAGTCCTAACTTTCTACTCCTAAACTGAGAAAAATCCTAATTTTAAGACTTTCGGTATTCACAGAAGGGATTTAGGAGTCCTAAAGTTAGGACTCCTAACTTCTGTGAATACCGAAATGAGTAAGTGCCTTCTGTGAATACCAAAATGAGTAAGTGCCTTCTGTGAATACCAAAATGGTAGTACGTTTAGAACTTTGTCTTAAGTTAGTTCTGTGAATTTGGCCCACCAATTCCAGGTTGAAACATTATTTTCTTTCATCTTCTTCAGCCTTCACTAGAATATCAGCATACTCCTGGGAATATGTAAACTCTCCATTTTCTCATCAGAGCATAATAGGCTTTCAGACGTTAGTCCTTGAAATGTTTCAGAGTTGAATTCTTGCGGTCCAGACACTTCTTCCCATGCTAGGAATGGCTGATTACAGTAGGATGTTCACATTGTTTTGCAGTGAGAAGGAGGGTTGCGCCCTCTCAGAACTTACTCAGTTGTATGGAGACTCATCGAGACCTGTGGCATATCTTTCAACAACATTTGACCCTGGTGTCACAGGACTGCTGTGCTGCCTTAATGTTGTGCGGCAGTTGGTGTCAATAGTGAAAGATGTGAGAACATAGTGATGCGACATCCCCTTTCAGCTACCGATGAAACATGACTATCTAGATGTTATGTATTTATGCACCAAGCCGTGACCCAACATTAAAAATAAGCTTCTCGATGCACTTGACTATGTATTTTTTGTGGATGGCTCATATTTAGGAGACAAAGAAGGAGCTCTGAGAATAGCTTATGCAGTTTGCACAATTCAAGAAGTGGTGGAAACCTCCTGGCTTTGAGGTGTTACATCTGCACAAATGGCAGGATTAATTGCCCTTACAAGAGCTTGTTGTCTTTCCGTTCAATTGAGAGTGACTATGGGCCTGATTATGATTTTGGTGGATGAGATGTTCCGTCACAAACATGACTGATATCCTGTCCACCATATTACAAGTTCCATTATATCCTATGGAACTTGTAACACGGTGGACAGGATAGCCGTCACTTTCGTGATGGAGTATCCCATCCGCCAAAATCATAACCAGGCCCTACATTTACAGATGATCAATGTGACTTTGATGCGGTCCATGACTTTGGGCAGTTATGGTGACAGAGAGAATTCATGACATCATTGGAGTCCCCTCTTAAAAATGGGAATTATGTAATGAGATTACTAGAATTTGCAGTTACCACAAGAGATTGCTGAAGTTAAATGTGAAACTCACATTACTGGCAATGATGTTTTGGAAACTGTTACACTGATGAAGTTGCAGTTTTCTGTGCACTTGTGGCATGCACATTTAACAGAGAATATGCAAATGAATCTGAAGAGGACACTACATTTTTGAGGTTGTTGCCAGTAGCTGACACTTGGGAAGACATCAAGAGATTACAGGAATACGTTTCAGAGGCAGAACAGCAAGGGTAGATCAGACCATGGTACATTAAAAATGCAAATTGTATTTTGGTTCCAACATTTGGAACCCCAGTGTTGCCAGACAGTTTGTTGTTTCCCATGACATGACATTTCCATGGTCCTACACCCATTGGGAGGGATGCAGTGGCTAGGCATTGTAGGCAGAATTGGTTCAATCCCAGAATCAGAGTTTTTTTGCAGAAGAGATATGCCATAGCTGTGCTACATGTCTGCAGATGAATGTAGGAAGAGACCCCTGTAATACTTAGCCATATTGGAAGATCAGGAGGCCTCTTTAACAGGATGCAGTTGGGCATTTATTGAAATACCTGTTTGTAACGAGCTAAGGCATATACTGGTTATAGTGTGCATTTGAACTTGTTCTCCCCCCCACTCAGTGCCTTGAGACCCTCACAGGTGATTAGTGTGCTCTACAAATGATTGATTGATTGATTGATTGATTGATTGATTGATTGATTGATTGATTGATTGTTCCACTAGATTCTGTCTCTTGTATGATGGTTTGGGGTAATCCTTCAACTGACACACGTGATCTCAATCGCCTCCTACCATTCCGATCTCCATTGGGATCTTTCTCTTTTCACGCTTGTTCCTTTATCTGGATCATTTGATTGCTCATGTGATGCTTCAACAGATCCTTTATTTTCAGCTCTTGATTCTTCCTCTATTACTGCACAAGAACCTGATTTGAAGGCATCAGCGTGTGTAACTCGTCATCAAGACAAAACTCTATCTCCAAACAAAAATGAGAACAGAAATTGACCATCCTTATGCATGGGAACACAGAAGAAGGCCTGACAGAGATCAACAACTGTAAACCACTCTGCAGTGCAGGAAATCTGAAATAATATTGTTGCTGGATTCGGTACCATGGGACAACATGAGACAACTATGTTGTTTAATTTTTCGCAAATCCTGTACTCTGCTATATTTCCATTCCTATATTTCCCTATCACGGGTTCTGTAAACCCATGATAGGTGAATTGTAATGACTTCTGACAATTTGTTTCGCAATCCCTTATTTTAACACATTCTCAATCATTAGTGCTATTCCAGCTACTGTCTCTGTGTTAGATAATAAGGTGGTATTTTTGTTTTTATTCAGACTGGTTCTACACCTTTGATTAGTCTGATGTCTTTCCCTGTGACATCCCATACTTTTTTTCAGAATCTCTCAAATCAGGGGGTAACTCCTCCAGCATTCTCACAGGACACAATCCTACAGCTGCTTCTTGTGTGGCCATTTCAAATTTAACATCTTCATCAAGCGTTTGAAATCCAACACCTTACGGTGTGCAGTAAATATTCCAATTTAACTTGCGCAAAAAATGCCTTTCTAATAGATTTATAGGACTTGAATCACATACGACGACTTGATGATTTTTCTCAAATTAACCTATTTTTACAGGCACTTTCTTTGAAATTGGATTAGCTATTTGTTTATTAGTGACACCCACACCTAGCTTCTTCTTTCCCAAGAGCGGTACCTCTCGGTCTTTCGCTGTTCGAAGAGTAGAATGTGTAGCTCCTGTGTCAATAAGAAATGTCACTTAGTGGCCAATAGCCTCTCCTTCTACAAATGGTCTCCTTGGTCTACCTCAAGGACTCACCAAGTACGCAGTCTTCCTTCCCCCTCAGGCACCATCATTGGGAATTGTCGGAATCAAAACTATCGTTCTCCAACATAAAGAACTGTTGAAAAGGGTTCTGATTTTGGAATGGATTTGAATTTGCTCTTGGTAGCTGATTCATATTGACTCTGGGACTACCCATCTGCTGTGGGGCGATCTGAGCTTGTGGGACCTGCATCATGAGAATTTTTTATTGCACTGGTATCTGCATTCATTGAGCTGGAACCTGTACTGGAATGTTTTGAATTTGCGATTAATTTAACCTTTGCATTTGTCTATCAGCAATCGATTGAGATTCTGTCTATACTCTCTCTTCCAATGCCCAAGCCTAGTACAATGATGACAAGGAGTTCATTGCAATATCTATCACTCAATTCGGGTCAACTGAAACATTTTGACCTCTTCCCTGTGAAACACTAACTTCCCCTTGTACAATTTAACCTCTAGCCTGAAATCCAACATCTTGCCTTTCACCAACATTTGCTCCATGTGATTGATTCTAAAAGAATTGCTTTTGAGCCTGCTTTATCTGCGCAAACATAAAAATCTCTTTAAGTCTTTTCAGCTTCATTTACTGCTCATCACTACAGTACTTTGCATACCTCAGGATTTCATCTGAAGGTTTTGTCTGCCAACAAATCACATTCTTATGCATGTGCATACTGAACTCTGGTCGTACCCCAAGAATCAACTGTGACACAAACTCCCCATATCTCCCCTTTCATGATTTATTTTGGCTGCGGTGTTGTTTAAATACCTGTAACAGTCTTTCATAGTAAGCATTCACTGATTTTATTTTAGCATCTTGGGTATTTCAATTGATCTTTAACCAAACAATGTTACTCTAGCTGGAACTTTTTCTTTAAAAAATGTAATCAACTCATCATACTTGGCCATTACCACAGGCGAAGGTGCACAAGTACATGGATCTCTTGGAGGCTAGGTACATTTGTATTGCATGACTACCTTAGGCCCACAGATCACTCAGTACCACAATATGAAAGAAAGTATTCAAATTCTGCCACAAAACTTTTAATTTTTTACAAATCTGTCAACTTGTGTACACCACTGTGCAGAATTCAATTTCAGCTTTGAAAAGTTGTTCATAAATGTTGCAAAGTTACCTCTACTTCATGGTACATACCCTCCTCCTGGTATTTCCTTCATAGGGAAGGTTAAAGCTCCATCTTCATCTGGGGGTGCTGCTGGTGGCTTTCCGTTCGTTTCAGTGGCATCTGCTTGGTTCTATTTCTCTCGCTGCTTCTTTGCCCACTTACTCTCTAACCTGTCAAAATCACTCCATTCGTGGATGCATTTTATTAACTCTGCCACGTGTATGCTCATCCCTGAAGACTTTATTGGTACAATAGCCTTGTTGTTTAGTCGTGGGCTGAAGCTTTTCAGTAGGAGAACACTCTTAGAAAGGTCCACCTCTTTTTTTATTGCAAATTCAGTTAATTCATCATGGATTGCAGGTGCACATCTTGTAATTTCTTCACTTAAATACATCAGTTTGTTTTTCTGATATTGATTTTGATGTGAAAAATCTAAACAGCCTCTTGGTGCATTGGCAGCAGGCACTGCCAATGTCTGTGATGATACAACTTGAGACATTGGGGCAGGCACAATCACAATTGAAGCAGTAACAACTGGAGCAATTACTATAGGGGCTGCTTCAGAAGGTGCTGAAACAATTAAAACTGCTGGATATGGGAACAACAAAGCTTCTAAAATGTCATCTCCTGAATGACCATCAGTGTCTGTTTTTCTTTTAGCTTCCTCTTTATTATTTCCCTGCCTCTGATTCTCTTTAGCTTTTTCAGTAGTTATAGCTGAGTACATTCTGGCTTCCTCGACTACACCCTTCCTGCACCTTTGCTTCCTTTCATCCCAATGAGCATCTGCATCATTTTGCACAGCTCTCCTTGCTCTACTCTGGTGCTTTTCTCCTTAGCATGAATCGCTCTCTCCCAAGCATTTAACGCTTCTTAATGGGTGGGACCAGGAGGCTTTTCATGTCATAAATCCTTTCTCACAAATTTTCAATATTCTTTAAATCAAAAGTACCATATTGAGAAAATTTAAATGAGCCTTTATTTTCAGTGATCTTGTACCATTGACAAAGCCACAAACATGTATGGAGCTTTACATATGTTGCCACATTAGGAGCTTGCGTACCTTCCGGTGGTGATTTTCACCCCCTGAACTGGGACTCGCACATCTTCCCTCATCAAATCGCTAAGGGCCCAATTTACAGAACTAATCTGAGACAAAATCCTAAACTTACTACTTTTGGAATTCACAGAAGGCATTTAGTAGTAGTAAAGTTAGGATTTTGTCCTTGATAACAAGGTGCTGGGAAAGGTCTTAGTGAACAGTTTGACCCCAGTGGTGCAAACGGTGGTCTATTGTGGTTACAATAGCTACGCAACATTTTGAATCCCAAGCGGGACATGCTGAGCTTTGATTTTAGGGGCACTCCATTGCTGGATTGGTTCCTGGAATGTGGTGGAGGATATATCTAGATGGAGGCAAGAGGAGAGTGCCATATGCACCAAGTCTGCAGTTATGGGCAACTCCACTCAGTGGGTGTTCAACTGCAACTTACCATGTAGACAGCTGGACTATAGCATGGAATACGAAATGGGAGGATGTGGTGGTGGAGGGGAGACTGCGCCCGTTCAAGGAATTGATGGAACTGGTACCCTGGACCCAGGACAATTCTTTATGTACTCAGCTCTCCATGGGGTGGTAGGGAGAATGTGGGGTCTTGATGGTGACCTACAACTGGTGGATGGTCCACTGGCAATGGTGTTATCTTTGGCATGCACAAGACAGGCGATGCCTGGCATCTTTGAGGCTTTGATCAAGACTCTGCGGGTGCATGTATTCCAGCTTTCAAGGGTTTGTTGGAAGAAAGACTGCCATTTGAACTCTCGTACTCTGCCTGGCAGAGATGTTTGGGCTCTGTCAAGATGATCGTGTGGAAAACCCAATTTTGCTTTATGCAGTTTAATTATCTGCACCCATGCATACCTTTCACCAGATAGGATAGGGGATATTAAACTAGGCACCAGGGAGTCATGCCCCAGATGCCAGCATGTTGATGCAAACTTTCTCCATATGGTATGGATAAGCCCGGTAATAGTGGACATCTGGCTAGAGGTGACCTTATGCAAATCAGAGGTTAAAGTCTCAGTCTTGCCACGAGAACCCGAGCTCTGTATTCTCAATACTGGAGTAGTCACTAAGGGGACGAAACAGCTGGTTGGGTTTCAGGGCCTGGCACTGGCACTTGCGAAGCGCTGCATCGCCATATCCTGAAAAGCAACCAACGGCAGGTCCTCTGATCCTCTTATGGAAGACAGATGTAGTCCATTTCGCCTCAGCAAATCTTTCAGTGCAGGCAAATGACAGGGCTAGGGATGGGATATGCAACTTCATTGACCAGTGGGATGTCTCTTTGACTCGATTGAAGGATATGCTCACTCCAGTTAATCAGATTATTGTTGGGTAAATTAGGTACTCTACATAGATGATCTATATTAGTAGGGGGCTCCCTGCTGGGAGATACCATGTACACTTATGTCAAGTGTGTGCCGTAGGGGGTGTGAGGAAGGAGGGCATGCTGAGCGGTTCTGTTGTTTTGATTAGACGCCTGACTATATTTATATATGTGCCTTCCTCTTCTGTATGTGGGCGAGGGGACAGCTGTATACATGAAAATGTTTTTCCTCCTTTGTACATGCACCTCTGTATTGTTGTGTTGGATATTCGGGCAAACTGCTGCTACTGTATGTTCAAGACAACTGTTATCTTTAAATCAATAAAAACATTTACCAAATAAAAAAGTGTGTCCATGGTGCACTTCTACAAACAAAATTGTGTGTCATGAGGCACCATTACACCCTAGATCTTTAAAAATTGAATTGGGCAAATTTGTTGGGCATCCTGGGACCTTTTTATTCCATTGAGACTACTTTTATGTTTGAACGTGGTGCACTTGTGTTATGTGACCACGCCCATATCTAAGTAGCAGCCATCTTGCTCAGCCAACAGAGTGGTTAGGGCTCCAGACGTGTTCTCCTGCTCCCAGCCTGCGTTTAAGTGAGAACATGGCACGCATCTACAGACAAATGTAGGGTGTCTTGAGGGACCACTTTGCTAGATCTTTTTTTAAAAACTTGTTTGTTTGAATTGGGGGAATTTCTTGGGGGCCTTTTTATCTGGTGGTACTATTTTTAACGTTTGTGTTCGAGCGTGGTGCACTTTTGTTTAGGGCCCGCACCCATACCTGAACAGAGGGCCATTGAACTTTATCTTAGCTGGTACTTTGATCTACCGCCCAGAAAGCTATGTGGGCAATTTGGTGCACTACGGTACCTGACAATATATATCCTAATGTTCTTAAATGCGCCAACTTTATTGTGCTAGGGGATTTAAAGATACTCTTGGAGGATGCCTCTTGTAGCTTTGACTCCTCCTTTATTGAAAACCTAAAAGTCTTGGACCTCCATTTAATCAACTCAGTCCTCATGCATAAAGCTGGACATCTACTTGACCCTTTATTCTCAAATCTTAAAGATTTTACATGTGACTGTCTAACTCTGCTACTCTGGTCAGACCTTTATGCAGTGCTTCTCCATCCAAACATCTTCTTTGCCCCTTTCTGTTGCTTCAGGACCCTCCACTCTGTCCAGAAATTGGGCCAAGCTTGAATTCTCCACCCTCAACTCCCAACTCCTTAACTCTTTGCTCAGTCTATTACAGTCTGTGGATCTTAATCAACGTAACGTTGATGCCTGGATTCAGGACTTCCTGGACCTGGTCTTGCCTGTCAAATCCACCACCTCATCCAGAACCCCTGGTTTAATGAGACCCTCTGAGAGGAAACAAAGTGGCGCATGCATCTGTAAAGATGCTTGAGGAAATCAAATACTGAGGAAGACATATTTTAAGTATAGAGCAGCACTGAAAGACCATTTGATATTATTTACATTTGTAGAGTGTGACGGCTGCCAGGAGGCGTCTTGGCACGAGGCTGTTCTGCTGTGAACTCCAAAACATCAATATCTTTAAAGAAAACGAGAAGAGCCAAGTTTTGAGATGTTTTCTAAAGATCTGCAAATTGGATTGACATCTCACATTGCTTGGCATTTGGTTCAATAACTGGGAAGTAACATAGACACAATTTCTGCCACCCCAGGAGACTTTGTTAACTTTAGCAACCAACGTTGACTTGGAGCCAGATGAATTAAGACATCTTCTGGGAGAATACCATAAACATTTTTTCTTAAAGTATTCCGGACCTGCATAGTGAAGGGATTTCTTTGCAATACAGAGTGCTTTGAAAGTCACTCTCTTTTTAATAGGGAGCCAATACAGCTTCTCCAATGCTTTTGAGGCTGAATCGAACTTCTTAATATTTTTAAGGAGGTGTACAGCCGCATTCTGTAGCCTCTGAAGTTTCTTTAAATGTCCTTGCTGCATGCCCAGATATAGGGTATTGCAGTAATCCCACCTTACAGGACCAGTGAGACAATGACTATTTTCTGCAGATCAAATGCAATGCATGGTAACATTTTTTCAAACAAAGAATTTAAAACAAAGAAGCAAGACGAAATTATCTAATTGGTCTGATTGGAGAAGATAAGTTTTGAGTCAAAAATTACTCCCAAATGTTTCGCTTTCAAGGCCAGAGAAGGGAGAGAGCATAGAGTCAAGAGCCTTCAAGAATTATTCCAAAATTTTTTGTCCTTTCAGACACTGGCTATTTATCTAACCAATGACGGCTTTCATACAACTATTAAAGGATAAAGCTACCTCCTGCACGCTACTATTGATTGACACCACTATTTGTGTGTTGTCAGCATACAAAATAGTTGAGAAACCGAAGGATCTGAACAATTTTAAAAGTGGAGCCACATAAATATTAAACAACAACGAGGGACTTAACGAAGACCCTAGTGAAACACCACATGAGAGGAAAATGATTTGGAAGGTAAAGTCACAAAAGAAACTGATTGCTCTCTGTCACTAAGAAAAGAACAGAACAGATTAAGAGCGAGCCCTCAATGCCTATCTCTGTCAGGTCCAAAAGGATCACCACAGCCTCACCACCATTGTCCATTATATCTCTAAACAGCTCAGAGACCAACAACAGAGTAGTCTCAGTACTATGCACTTTGCTAAAACCAAATTGTACTCTGGTCAAAATCTCATTTTTAGTTAAAAATTCAGAGAGAACCATATTCAAATGTCTCTCCAAATTTTTTTGCTGGTGCAGGAAGACAAGAGACAGGTCAATAATTTTTTTCTTCAGATGGATTTAATGATGGTTTGTTAAGTAGCAGGAGGATCGATGCTAATTCTACTCTGTGGGAAAGATACCCACCTTGATGATGTTATTCAACGCTCTATGCAGACCTGCTTGTGCTGAATTCTGCTCTAATAAAATCATTGCCACACAGAACTGCCTCAAACCTCATTTTAGAGTAGTTAAAGAGTTATCCGATTCTAGTAACCTATTCCCCTACCTTAACTTTCACAATCACAATCTGATGAACTGGCACACTTTTTTATGAAAAAGTTATTGGACCAACTTTTGCTCTCTAATGCTCCTACTGCGTATCTGTCCCTGATGGATAGGAAAAACACTGACTCTGCCTCACTGATTGTTTGTGCTAAACCTGACACTGATAATATTTTCACCCCACATAAGAAATATAGTTTAATTTCTATTTCGCCATTCGATGCCAAACTTTTTGGTACAATACTGCAATCTATAAAGTCAGGCTTTCTGCAAGACCCCCTCCCACTGGTAAAGATCAGCACGTTTGGTCCTGCACTTTCACAAATTCTGATCTCTTTTCTTAACTCCTCCTTACAAGAGGGACATATCCCTCATGCATGAAAGCATGCTATGGTCCTGCCTCTATTGAATAAACCGAGCCTAGATGCCTCTAAATTGTCTAATTATAGGCCTATTTTGCTCTTCCTGTTGTTCTCTAAATGTTTAGAGATACACAACCATCAAATATCTGCTCTTGTGGAGTCAGAGAATTTTTTTCATCAGTCACAGTCTGGCTTTTGAGCTGACTATGGTACTGAACCCACATTACTGGGTGTTACTGAGCACCTCAGTGGCTGTTGGATAATGGCGGTATGACAGCACTGATTCTGCTCGAGTAGAGAGCAGCTTTTGATACCGTGTCTCATACTATGCTTTTTAAAAGACTTGAGACCATGGGTATCCAAAATACAGCTTTATTTCGAATGAACTCGTTCTTACAGGATCAAGTCTTTTTATGTAGCTTTGAACTAGGTTTCACACTTTTATCTTCGGAGTGCCGCAGGGTTCAGCTTTAAGTCCGATGTTATTCAGCATCAATGTTCTTTCCCTTGCTGATAATGTTGAAGGCTCTGTCCTCACTTTGTTTTACTATGCTGATGACACTAAGGGAAATCTGGTTGGCTGTCTTTTTCATACAATGCCTCTAAATTGTAGAACAGCCTTCCGCTCTCTTTGCGAGCTGTAAAGAAAAGGAACTTCCCTTCTGGAAACTATTAAAGTCTTGGCTCTTTCAGAAGAGCTCCTTCAATATAAATTCCTCTCTACGCACTACCAGCACTGGGATGCATATGGGTAGGTACACCTTCTACAAGTACTTCATAGAATAGAATAGATTGACACTCAAATCATCTTGTCTTTGTCATCTGCTCAGACTCTCTTAACTCCTGGGTGTGTGAGGGCTCTTACCTCTGAGCAATAAGAGTCCCCCAATCTGCTTGCTCAGACCCCTCCCAACCTACTGCCTTTTCTGTTTCTTTTTCTGATTCTTTTAGGAACAGCATACTCTACTTGTATACACTAGGAACCCTCCCAACCCTGGTCTCTTAGGTTAAAAACTTTGGCTATTAGCTAGATGATGAACTATCCATGAAAATTCAAATATCGAAGGTAGCCTCAATTTGTTTCTCAGTATTGAAATGGCTAAAGAAAGTCATCTGGATACCCCTATTCTTGGCTCAGAGGACTGTTATCTAGGCCTTGACTTTATCGAGGCTGGACTATGAGAACATTTTTTTCACAGGGCTGGTAACTCCTCCATCAAACGCATACAAGTGATTCAAAACTCTGCTGCCAGGCTTCTATTTCATCTCCCAAAGCACTCTTCTCTATCTAGTCTGCTTCGTGATCTCCACTGGCTTCTGGTAGACCAACACATTCGGTGCAAGGCCCTATGCTATATGCATAATGCGAGGCCAAATGTTGGTCTTCTCTATCTACAACAGTTGGTGGAATGCCACCGCCCAAATTGCACACTTCATTTGAGCAACTGTCACCTCTGTAAGGTCCCCAAAATAAATAAATAAATGAATAGGTGTTGCTCGTTCTTGGCCCCATGCTGCCTGATTCACTAAGTACCTGCCAATCTCTAACCATCTTTTGCAAAAACCTCAAATCCTGGTTGTTTTGATACCCCTTCTTTCTCTGGCTAGTTACTTCCCTTTGTTTAACACTGGGAAACCCTTTTGCATAGCTATGTGCTATACAAGACTTTTATAATAATAATTATAATAATCAAAATGATAATATTAATTTCTGCTTCATTTAATAATCTGTATACTTTCCTCCAATTCTGACACAACTCTACTTTTGCAAACCTATCACAGCTTAACTCTTGATGATTCATCAACCAATCTTGGTGCAGCACTTCACATCAACTGGCATATGCCAGCGCAGCACTCTATGACATAACTCTTCACTCCTTGCAGCGGTTCAACCTCCTTTACAATTTCCTTGTACACAAGATTACACAACTCAAAGCAAGCATGATAAACAAATAACTTGTCTACTCTACTAACGAATTCAAAGTAGACAGTTAGTACAAGAAACAATCAGAGATGAGATTTAAACCTTCCAGTTCTACACACACACACACACACACACACACACACACACACACACACACACACACACACACACACACACACACACGTGCACATATGCACACACACACACACACGCACACACACACACAAACACACACACACAGATCGATGTTCGTGTGAGATAATGGTTGTCTAAGTAGATTGTTGGACGAATGTCGGTCAATACACTGGTGGGTGGGTGAGTTGATCAACAGGTGTAGTTGCACTGCTGGTTTTATACTCATGTCGTTGGATGAATGCATCGGTGTTTGTGGAAGGTATCTGTTTTGGTGAGAGCGGATGATGGATGCATATGGTGCTGTTGATGATGGCAATATGGATGAATGGATGCAAAGGAGTGGCTAGATGTGTCTGGATAGATGTATGTTGATAGAAATATTAGAGGATGTGTGCATTGGTAGATATGTGCAAGCAGTAATGTAGACGGACATATGACTGTGGGTGTGTTTGTGGATAAATGGGTGCATGGGTGAAGGTAAACTGTTCAGTGGATGATAGCACATGCTTGAATTTGGCTCGATGAGCGAGGGTGGAAGACAGACAAATGTATGTGTGTGGTGAATGGATGCATGGACACAAAATTATTAAATAAGAAATACATGCGCTTGGATGGTGTCAGTAGATGAGCTAATGGGTGAATAACTATGGGTCAGTGGATGAATGGATGTTTGGGTGAGGAGGATGCAAGTTTGGATGGATAAATAGATGTGTAGCTTGGGATATAAATGTGTTTAAGTTATTTTTTCACACAAACCTTTGACCAGCAGGTCAGAGGCAGATCTGTAAAGCAAGTGCATTAAGCACTTGAGCACTCTTAACAGCTCAGTCAATTGAGATTTTCGATTTCAGAGAGTTATCTGTATATGTCTACAGTAAAGATCCCAACGCAGTAAGATTCTCTGTGCACATAAAGTTGCTTTCAGCCGTAGTACGGCCTGTTGAAATGAAGTATACATTTCTAAATAGAAAAGAAAATGACAAATGTGTATCAAAGTATGGAGAGGTAAAACAAGAGTACTTGGCATACATGCCAACAAACCCATTTCATGAGGGAGACGACCGATTTCTTAAACCAACATTTGCTTTATTTTAGGTGTATTCCTCCTGAAGTTGCCCTTGCTTAAACATATGTCAATAGGTAAAATAAAAGTCCTCAATTTTTTCCCAAAAAACTCTCTTGTTGTAGTTTTAATTTGTTGGCATGTATGACTTGGCCACTTTTTTACTATGTGTGGATTTATGATTTGTAATCTCATGACCTGGTAAAGGCAGGGGGCTTCAGAAGAGGAGGGGTAGTGCATTATTGCTGCAATAGACCTAAAATACATCAAAGCCACAGCTCTACACAGGGAACATGGAGAAGACTTGCTTTGATGGTGGAACGGAGTTCCTACAATAGTGAAAATCACCAATTATTCACGCTGCCCACACAGCGAAAAAGATATAGATCAAAATGAATTACGCATTTAAGAATGAACACAAAATAACTTACTCAATGCTGTTAAGTAAGAAGCTACAGCGACGGCCTCAAAAATGGAGAGTAATGCTGTTAATAAGTAGCCTCCCGTGGACAGATAAATACACCTTCAACGGTTTATACTTAAACACGCATGATTAATTGGTTATTTTCACTATTGTAGGAACTCTGGTCCACTTTTTCATCTGTATTTTTTCATACGAGCAGTAGAAACCTCACTGTTCCCTTGACTATGGTGTGCATTGGTTTGTTTATAAGGGCATGGTGAATTGCACTGATTAATTGCCTATGGTGGATATTGGTCTGTTAAGTTGTTACTCACCGTGGTGAGGAGAAAACCACAATGTCTTCTAAGCATGCTCATCACTGTATAAAGCACAGAGAGAGCTGTTTCACCTCCTAGGCAGTTTTGGCAATGTTGATATTAAATTCTTGAAACTCATAGTGCTGGGACTTAACAGGATATTCTTTTGTTTGTACATAGTGGCCCCTGAGGAAGGGACAAAGGGTCCCAAAATGCATAAGGCATAAAGGCTTTTCCTTGTAAATCTCATGGAAGCACACATCAATGATGATTTTTCAAAAAACATGTGAAAAAGTCTTTACGTTGTACTGATCATCAGTCAATTATTTGATTTTCGATGTTGAAAGCATTAAACATAGGGGGCATGGCTTGAGCACCGACGAAGATGGTGGACACCTGACGCCGCTCTGGGATGAAGTCGGAGGAGCCGGAAGTTTTTTACCAATGGAGTTGCCCCGTCTCATCGCATCGGATGTTACCTTTATTTCACGGCGGTAAGCCCGCGCTGCCCGAAAACTCTGCATTTAGCTCGCAACCGCCATTTTGTATTCAATGCTTCACTGGTCACAATCAGCGGTTCTCCTCAATAAAAGGCCTTTTTGAGGGAAAATGTTTTATTTTAGGCACTCTGGAAGTTGTTTTTGATCCTGTCTGCTATCTCTTGCTCCTTTTAATATCAGTTTGAGCTCTGGTTTGTCCATTTTTGCCGCAATGATAGTTCTTCCATTATTTGTGCCTAAAGTGCTTCAGAATAACTTGCAACTGGCCATAGTCATTTAGCTAGCGGTGCTGTGTCTGCTCAGGTCATTTCGCTGCATTTACTCTTTTCGCGTGGCATTTTTGTATTTCACTCTGCAATTTTCTTGTTAGAATACCTGCATGACTATTGGGAGAAACAGAGGTGGTCTGGCAGTGTTTTATCCAACTCGCTCAAAATCTACCATACTGCCTACTCCTAATCCCTTTTCAGTCCTACAAAGTGACATGGAGGATTCATCACAAGCCAATATGTCCCATCTTACCGAGACTTCCTCTAATACTTCTTCGCTTGTGTCTACTTCTAACTCTCTTCCCCCTCAGGTCAGCGTTAAAAATACGCCTAAATCAAATACTTTATCATTGCTATCCTCCATTAAGCGTGTCAAAAAAGATCCTACTACGCCAGCCGTCTCTCCTCCCCCAGCCTCCATAAAGCTACTTCTGGATGAAATACGTGCTCTTAAGCCATACATGGAGGAGACGAATACGCGCCTACAAGCTTTGGAGGATAATTGGTGTTCGCTTCAAAACAAAATCACATCTGTGGAATGTCAAGTCGAATCGCTGCAAATTTCTTGACAGCATATTCCCCCTACAAAGGCAGAATTTTTTCAACTTCAGAAACAAGTCGAGAACCTTGAAAATTGTAGTAGGCGTAATAATCTACGAATCTATGGTTTATCGGAGGGGTTGGAAGGATCCAACCCAATAGCCTTCTTTCAATCTTTTCTCCCACAGTTGTTGGATATTCCAGAAACTCCTTCATTACACATACAAAGAGCTCCTAGATTGGGTCATCCTCCCTCTGCTTCCTCATCTCAACTTAAACCAAGAGGTGTATCTATTCTTTATAATACACTGACTTCTTAAAAGTTTTGCAGGCAGTAAGATTCAAGCGCTGCATCTCCTGGGAAGGTTCACAGCTATTTTTCTCACAGGATTACGCCAAGATCACGGCGGATGAAAGAAAAGCTTTTTTGCAGTGAGACCAGCGCTACGTGATTTAAACGCCAGATTTGGTTTAATCCACCCTTGCCTCTTTAAAGTAACTTAAAACAACCGCATACGAGGATCCAGCTTTACTTCAACATTTTCTCGAGAACTGCAGAAAAGAATCTATGGATTTTGCAAGACCATCTTCTTCTTGGGAATCTTGTTATTTTTTTATGTCCAATTTGTAGTTCTGTATTTATCTCATGTCTTCCTTGCTCATGACAGAATTGATTAAATATCTCTTTTTTCTCATGTCTTCCCTTTCAGATGTTGTTTCCCTTTTCTTCCTACCCTCCATTGTTTAATATCGTCTAGACCATTTTTTCTCCTTGTGACTTCCCCCGGTGGTGTTTTGCTGGTTACGCCTTCTCGTCCTGTTGGCTCAACACCCTCCACCATGTTTGAGTCTCTGGTATGTTTAATTGTTATTTTTCTATATTTGCTATATATTATATCCTTTCTTTTTTCTCTCTCTTTTCTCTTCTTGTTTTCTCCCTTCTCTCCTCCTCTTCTGTTCGTTTTCTTACTTCTTTTCTCATTTCATATCCATTTCTATTTTCTTCAAGTGCTTTATTAATGGTTATTTTGATTATTGCAGATTTTTTATCCTATACATATGTACTGTTAAGTTTTCTAAGTATTCTCTTTTTTCTTCTACTTTTAGATAAACAACGTTACGTGTTATTACATGGAATGTTAAAGGTTTGGGTACGCCTATTAAAAGGCAGAGAGTTCTTGCCCATTTAGCTAATTTAAAAGCAGACATTGTTTTCTTACAAGAGTCTCATCTTGTTACTTTCGAAGTTTTGAAACTTAAACGTCAGTTAGTTCTGTGTTTTCCTCTCCAGGTACAAGCAAGAAGAATGGGACAGTGATTCTTTGTCATAAGAAACGTAAAAATTCCCTTCTATCCGAGAACTCAGATGATGAGGGTCGTTGGTTAATTGTGCATCTTAAAGTTAATAATGTTCCTATTTCTCTGTTTAATGTTTATGCCCCCACAAAACCGGATAATAATTTTTGGCCTCATATTTCTTCCCTTTTGATGTCTATTCCTACACCATATGTTATTTTTGGTGGTGATTGTAACCTAGTTGTTGACCCATGTATAGATCGATCCTCCAAAGCAGCTTTTGTCACTTCTCCAAAGCATCAGCATTTCAACTCTTTAATTTATCATAGATCTCTTGTTGACTCTTGGAGATTCTATAACAATCAACTGCGTGAATACACATTTTTCTCCCCTACACACCTCTCCCAATCGCGCATAGACTATTTGTCTCTAAATCCCTCACACAACAGAGAATACATGCAGACATTGGTTTAATTTTGATTTCTGAACATGCCCCAGTAATCCTAGATTTGGAATTACTCCCTATTGATGAGTCCAGCAGAAGATGGCGTTTCAACACTTCTTTACTGATTGATCAGACCTTTACTTCCTCTTTTGAATCCTTTATTTCCGATTTCTTTAATCACAACATATCCTCTGTTCTATCCTTCACTACTGTGTGGGATGCTTTTAAAGCTTCAGCCAGGGACTTTATTATTTCTTATGTCGCTAAAAATAAAAAATAAAACTGACAGAAGGCTCTTGAACTTCTTAAGAATATTAAGTTATTAGAAACTCTCCATACTACCTCGAATTCTAAAGCTGACCGTAATACATTATCTACAGGAAATGCTAGCTTCTTTCTTCTTAAAGGTAGCGCTCGATATTATGGTGGCCAGAACAAAGTGGGCAAACCTCTTGCCTCTTATCTTAAGGTTAGGAAGGCCCATTCAAACATTGATTATATTCTTGATTCTGACTCTTCTAGAGTAACCAAGAATCTTGATATTTTAGAGGAATTTAGGAAATATTATTCTTCACTTTATACTCCTGAAGCTACTCCAGATCCTATTCAAATACAACTCTACCTTGATTCTATCCCAAAAACTTTCCCTCTGATATTGATTACTCACCTTTAGAAAAAGATATCTCTATTTAAGATATCTCTCACGCACTACATCTCACAAAAACAGGGAAAGCACCAGGTCCGGATGGCTTTCCTGTGGAATTTTACTCTCATTTTTCCAATTTGCTTTTTCCGCATCTTCACTCTTTATTTACATCCTTTATTTCTTCTCATGCCTCTACGGGTATATTTCAAGATGCCCTAATTTGTTTACTTCGTAAAGAAGGGAGAGACCCTCATCTTTGTAAAAATTATTGACCAATATCTTTAGTTAACTCCGATTATAAATTATTTGATAAACTTCTTGCTCTTTGACCGAAATCCTTTCTCCCATCCATCATTTGTTTGGAACAATCAGGTTGCATTAAGGGTAGGTCCATCTCTGATAAATTTAACATATTGCATAAATCAAACAAATATCCTCACTCACTCGCAGCTATCTTGTTAGACTCAGCGAAAGCCTTCGATCATATGGATTGGTCTTTTATATTTCATACTCTTTCCTGGTTTGGCTTTGAACCTAAACTTATTTCGTATATCTTTTTATTATATTCCTCTCCTAAAGCTTCCATTTTTGTCAATGGCTCTGTTTCCAAAATTTTTGCCTTACACAGAGGTGTTCGTCAAGGATGCCCTCTTTCGCCACTTCTTTGTATACTTGCGTTAGAACCTTTCCTTGCTAAAATTATACAAAATCCTAATAGCCATGGTTTCCAAAGTGGTAACACCCACATTAAAATGAGTGTCTAAGCAGATGATATTTTACTATATCTATCAAAACCAGAAATCTCCCTCTCACCCTTTTTGACAGAGGTCAATATCTTCTCCTTACTTTGTGGTTATAAATTAAATCCTGATAAATTCGAAATCCTTCCTCTTAATGTTTTATGTTTCAGACATGACTTTCTTTCAACTAACTTTACATGGAACTCTCAAAAATTCAAATATTTAGGTTTATGGTTTGCCCCCTTTATTAAACTCACTTTATCACTAAATGTGACCAGAATATTCACTACATTATCCGATTCTATCTCAAAATGGCAACCGCTTTATTTAACCCGGTGAAGCAGATAGGACACTATTAAAATGATGCTTGTTCCTGTTATTCTCTATACTCTTTCAGCTATCCCGCTTACTATTCCTTCATATTTTATTAAAAAAATGTACTCTATTTTATCAGCTTTTTTATGGAATAACAGGAAACCACGTATGTCCCTTGCCTTGCATAAATGTAATAAAACTCTTGGGGGTGTTAATTTCCTGGATTTTCAATTATATCCTAAAGCCTTTCTTCTTAAACAACTTTCTAAGTGTTTAAACCATTCATCCTCAGATATTTCCCCCCTATGGCAGGATGTCGAATTATCCTCTCTTGATCCTTTATCAATTCAAGAATTCCTTACGTTCACTCATAAGGCTCGATTTTCATCCTCGCCTATACATAAAACTTCTCTTAACTTATTTCATTCAATTATCAACTCACATCTCCTGGAGGTTGACCAGTTTCTCAATTCTTCGATTTGGCATAATCTCTATATAAAAATTAATAAAAAGCCTGTATTCTGGAAAGCTTGGTGAGACAAAGGCCTGCTTTGGGTCCACCAACTTTACTCTCGCAATACATTTCTCACTTTCTCTGAAGCACAAACACTCTTTAGTCTTCCGGATTCATATTCTAATAAATTTGAAACACTGATTCACTCTATATTCTTATTTTTATCCTCTGAATCTTTGAATCCTCCCCCCTCAATATCTCATGGTAATATTCTTCCTATATTGAGTAATCATCCTAGTCCTTCTTCTATTTATACATTTCTTACCAAATCCGTGCAGCATAGAAATACAACCAAAGTGGAATTACAATGGGAACGGGATTTTCTTACTTCATGATCCACTTTGTTTTGGGATAAATTATGGACTAAAATTCATAAGACTTCGAGATCAGCTAGTACAACGCAAACACTTTTCTTTTTATATAATAAACTCATGTTCACTCCTGCATCTTTACATAAATTTACACCCACAACGTCCCCTAATTGTTGGTCTTGTAATATTCCCAACGCAGATTTATTTCACATGTTATTCTCCTGTCCCCTTACCCATCAATTTTGGGTGAAAGTATGGTCTCAAATCAATATTATTTTTCACACCTAATTTCCTTTTTCCCCTATAACTATTTTTCTAGGCTCACTTTCTGAACATTGGCAATCCATCACATATAATACAGACATCGAAGATTTATTAATTGCAATTCCTTTTCAACAAATTACCAAAAATTGGAAACAATCCGCACAATTATCTTTACAGGCCTGGTGGCATAATGTTTGTTATAACCATCAACTTGATCGTGCTTATATCTGTCCTCTGTCTCTACTTATCAAAAGAGAAAATTTATGGTCACCTATTACTATTATTTTAGATGCTTCTGCTCAGAGATCTAATCATCATCGCCCACTGTTAGAAGAAGTCCCCAAACCGCCATGAATTGAAGTGACTTCTATAATTTTATATAGTATGTATTTGTCTTATTTACTTACAGTTACTATATAATGGTTTATTTCCATTTTACAGTCACTATTTAATAATTGCTCATTTTACTGTTTATCGAATTAAGCTCTCTGACCTTTTCATTACATTATAATTAGTTCAATGTTATTGTACCTTTTTCCTTCTTGCTCTTTTCCCCCCTTTTACAGTTTCCTATATCCTTATTATATATGCAACTGTTTGATTTTTGCTGAATGATTATTAAATAATTAACTTATTTCGTATTATATAAGCTCATTGTAATTTTTAATAATTATATATGTTGTGTTGCATTGCTCTTTTCAATAAACTTCTTTTAAACTTAAAAAGCAGTAAACATATTATTTTTTATTGTTTAAAATAATGAAATAAATTGTTAATTGATTATATTACTAATAAATTTGGCTTCACATTATGTATATTGAATTCTAATCAGTGTCAGATGATGTCATATACATTTTTCAGTGCACACAGGTCATTCCGAAAGTTTGGATGATATAGTTTGTGTCACATGTCGTAGGGCTACAGGCAGTTCCCTTCACCTGTCTTGCACGCACTTAGTGATTACAAGGAGTACACAGGCAGTAAACTTGCATGATTCTTGGAGTGCTCCGCTCACCATTGTTTTTTATTCTTGTGTTTTTTATTACCACCAGAACACAACCTTTCATTTTCTGTGTCGGCATAAGGTGAAGGTTTTTTATTTTTTATTAATTTATTTATAGATTTTATTTCAAATAAGTGACATGCTGTAGAAATTACATTGTAGAGCGCTAAGGGGATCGTGATTCAGCACAAGTACAAATATGCATTAAAAATAGCATTACAAAGCAGACATGATACAATAAATGTGCATTGTAGTTTCAAGTTTAGGCAACACCCTGTACCCACCCAGAGCACAGAGCAAAACGAATACAGTGCACAGTCTGTCCCAGGGTGTCCCGGAGCTACCTACATATTTCTGGACCTAGTGCGCTCATGCAATGAGATATGTCATACCATATCGCCCCAGATCTAGCCCCAAATAGACGATCAACAAGGGTCCGCAACAATCGCAGGGTGGTTCTCTGAATTAGTATTCCATTCCCCACCACCTCTTGAGTTTCTATAAGCACTTTACAAGGCCCAAAACTTCTTGGGGTGATTTCGAGGGAGGAGGAGTTCACTGTAGTCCTCCGTTTGTGTGCAGCAATATAACATGTGCTTTGCCCAGTGCGTGGTGGTGGGAAGCAGCCCCCGCATCCAGCTGATTGCAACTCTGCATTTTGCCATTAACATTCCCATGTCCACCAATCTACGATGGTCCGAGAGGAGTACTGGTACGAGTAAAACTGCCTGAATCTTTCAGCTATGTCTGTATTGGTAGTAAGCTTTTCTCCCACAGCAGTAATAATTTTGGATATAATAGTATAGTTCCCCTCTTTCTCAACAGGCGGGCTAGCAAACCCCATGGGCGGTCACCCTCACCGTAGGAGCGAGCCATTGCGTATTTACCAAGATGTTTGACCTCGGTGTCCGCAGCATCATGGTATTCCCCTAACTGGGTTTGGAACTCCCGCATGAGCTCCTCATCATGTCCCTCTATTAAGCGTTGTTATAAACTAGCCAAAGCTTTTTCCAAATTGGCAAGCTTCTTACGCAACGCTCTGAGGACTCCAGAGTGCTTAGACATAGCAACGCCCCGTATATAGACCTTGAAAGCTTCCCACACAGTCTGAAAATTCTCAACCGAACCCACATTTGTTTTGAAATATAAAGCAATCGCTTCAGCTAGCTAAATAGTGGATCCAGCAGGGAGTATGGAGGGAACCTCCAAGTAAATAGTAAATCAACTTCTTAGGTGCATCCAAGATCAACAAAACCGGGCAATGGTTGGAGAGTGTACGGGGTAAGACCTCACACGCCCGCGTTTGGTTGGACAATTGGCCTGAAGCCAACCAGTAGTCTATGCGTGTATGCAAGTTGTGGAAGGCTGAATAATGTGTAAATCCTCCTTTGCCAGGAGATCTTTGCCTCCAGACATCGTGTAAACCCTCTTGCATCATAATACATATGAGTGCCTTAGCTGAAGCAGCAAGTCGTCTGTCTGGCCCCCGAGTGGTCCTGGGCAGGGTCAAAAACCAGGTTAAGGTCGCCACCCCAGAGTTGTTTTTCCATGTCACAGCTGGCAACCTTATTGTGCAGTGTAATATAAAAGTCAGGGTTGTCCTAATTAGGGCCGTAAACGTTAATAAGCATAATATCTAGGCCTTGTCCACGACATCTAGATACAACATATTGGCCGTCAGCATCTGTGATTAGAGGTGTAAGTGCGAGAGATGACCTTGGTCTGACCCAGGTAATAACCCCACGGGCATGTGGCATGAACCCTGCGGCATGTATGGAGTTGTGTAGATCCCTGGTACGTAGCATGGGACTGTCAAGGGGGAGGTGAAACTCCTGGAGCAGTGGAATGTCAATTTTGTGTCTTATTAAATACGCTAGTACTTTCCTCAATTTTCTATAGCTGTTAAGGCCTCTCACGTTCCACATGAGGGCGCGTTTGTCGGCTGTGCTGTTGTAAGATAAACCGATCCATTTGTTGGGTCAGGCAAAGGCGCCGCCAGTCTATTTAAGTCTGCCATTAGATCTGTCAGAGTGAACATACATCATGAGTCTGGCACAGTATCTAAAGCAAGCAATAATCCTAACAATACCCCACCCAACCCACCCCCTACCCATGCCAGTCTATCCCCAGCTATGCCTGGACGATTGGCTACCCGCCCCCCCAACTAGCTTCTGAAGGAACTGAAGATGAATACAATGCATAGTAAAGCCAATGAAATTCACCCCCCTCCTTATCCCCCTAAATGAAAACCAAAAACCCACCAAAGTGTGTGTGTAACACACGTGGGCGGAGGTAGTACACACTAGCACAGAACAAGTGAGCGAGTTGGAAAAGGTCAATCAGTCCTTTGCTCCGCACACCACCAGTATGCTTGTAAGCGTTGGTGTCCCAATAGGAATAAAGCCAGTCCTCCCCAGCGGCCACAATTCAGATCTTAATAGAGATCAATAGTTTGACCAGTTTTCAGTTTCTACCACCATCTCCTGCTAAGTCCCCACATATCTCCACACACAACGAATTTAAACAGTAGATGCAAGAATAAGGAAAAACATAGCAATTGTCCAACTTCAGCATCAATACTAGGAAACATCATTTAAATAGCATTATATGAATGAAGCTTATCTGAGCGGAAGTTGGTCATAACATTCAGTCCTGATCACTCAGGAGTCCGCCTTCCGCCCACTCACTGGAATGTTTTTCCGGGTTGCGTCGCTTGTCCTTGGACCAGTCTTTCAAAGCTTTCTGGAGGGACTTGGGGTCCGTGAAGATCCTAGACTGGCCCTAGCGGTTCACTCGGAGTCTAGCTGGATATAGCATGGCATTGTCGATACCTTGGTCCCTAAGCTGCTTCTTAAAGGGGGCAAACTTTCTATGGGCCTCTTGAACCCGCAGCATGAAGTCTGGAAACAGAGAGATGGTGGAGCCCTCGAATTGCAGGTGATGCTTGTTCCTGGCTAGTTTCCTGGCTAGTTTCAGTGCTGCATCATGGTCACAGTAGTTTAGTAGCTTGGCTATGATGGGTCTCGGGGGCGTGCCCGGGGGAGGGCGCGGACCCAGAGATGTGCCCTCTCCACTATGAACAGCTGGGAAAAGGTTTCAGTACCAAGCAAAGTGACCAATAATTTTTCCAAGAAGTGTTCCATGTTGCCAGTAGGGGTCGATTCTGGCAGCCCTGTGATCCTCAGGTTGCAGCGCCGAGACCACGCTTCCAGGTCTTCTGTCTTGTCTTGAAGGATCTGCATCACTCTTCCCAGTTGTTTATGCTCCGCGTCCAGTGTAGTCTAAGCTTCCTCCACTTCCGTAACTTGGCGCTCTGACATATTCAATCTTTCCGCATGCTTGTCTAGCTCTCCGACATCCTATCCATGCGATAAGAAAGGGAGTCTATTTTGGAAGCCGAGAACTGAAAGGCTGCCTTGCAAGCCTTTTTCCATCATGGCGAGCAGTGAGCGAAAATCACAATCCGCAGTCTCCTGAGGAAGATCCTGTACATTATCTGCTTCATCTGGTGTAGGATCGCGTTCCCTAGGCTTCTGCTGCTCAAATAATAGTTTTGGCTGTGCACGGTCAACTTTGCCCATTGCTGCGGTAGGGATACGAGTGGATCAAGCACAGTCGCCAAATTCTGCGAGGAATACTGCGCCTGTCTCCGCCGACCCCTCCAGTCCCAGTAATGTCAGGAGTGTCGAGAGGGGCTGCCCTGTTAGTTGCACTGCACAGAGTTTGACACTAAGCAGCGGGCACCATCTCCCATATCCAATTCTCACTGTGTCAATGTCACAGGGGACCGCTCAGCCAGAGAGAAGGCCGTGGGAGGCCCCCCACCTACCACCTGCTGCAGAGTATGCCCCAATTCCACAGACCGTGTATCAGTATCCAGTGTATTGTTTCGATCCCACTAAACAAGGAGTCACAGAGGTGGGGGGCACCAGCATACCACCGCAATAGGCGACACCATGCTAACAGTGTGACAAGCTGATGATCCCGCGGCTGCAGCCCTTGGATGGTCGCAGACACCCCGACCTCGCCCCACAGTCCCCAAAGCAGATAACAGCGGCTCTGCTGCGCCAGTCATGCTGTCACACCCAGCTACCAGTTTCCTTCGAGTGCACCACGCAGTGAGGGACACATAGAGTCTCCTCAAACAATCCGCTGTCCGAGTGGAGTATTTGCAGCCCGGCGGCAGCCTCCCCATCCCGGCTCCAAGCACACGGGGTGGGACTGCAATATGGTGGATCGAGTCCTCTCCCCAGTGCCAAATACAATTGCTCAGAGTCCCAAGCAACCGGGTTGCAAGCTGCAACGGTCAACGCGCAAACTTGGACTCACCAGTACTATACCCCTGGAGGCAAACGGAGAAGGTGGATGTTGTGCGAGAGTCGCGGTGTCCCAGCCCCAGCATGCAGCAGGTGCCTTTGCTTCAATAGCTGGTTTAGATTTCGGCACTACTAGTCTCGGTAGCCTGCCATCCGTCGTGCGAAGGCTATGCTCCGCCAGCACCTTGGGAGGAGAGATGAGCACAGCACCGGGATCCTCCGCAGTCAAAGGGTGGTGATTCTCATAAACAGCCTGCAGCTAGGTAGTGTCGTTGGGCCGCCCCGCTCACAGGGCCATTCCCGCTCTGCAGCTGAGTCCAGGGATCTCCTCAGAGCCCAGCCCTAAGGAGGCCGGAGTCGGTATGTACGGTGTCTGGGCAGCTTGTGGGAGCGGGGTCAGATCTCGTGGCACCGGGCCCTGGCGCAATCTGATGTTGCTCCAGAGGAGTTCAGCTCATTCTTCTAATGAAGGAAAAGTGAAGGATTTAGCAGTGGTCATGTGGAGCTTCTCGCTTACGCGGCCATTATGGACATGCGCTAGCTCCGCCCCGCAATGTCAAGGTTAAGGCAGCATTTCATTATGAACACTGATACTCCAGATGCAAATATCTACGAATCACAACTGGACTTATTTAAGCATTTCAAAGGCGTGTCATCAATAATGTATGCCAATTGAAGCAGAAGGAGCCACCTAGACCCGACTCATAAATAAATAAATAAAACTTAAGGAGAGCATAACCCATTAATATTTAGATCAGTTGCTCAAGAATTTGTGCAAACACCCATCTTTGTTCAGGAATTCTCATGATTTTATGATCAGTCTCATGGTTTTTTATATTCTTTCTTATTTGTATATGGGCAGAGGGCGTTACGGCCAGAGCTGCCGATTTTAGATCTGGGGAACCAGGTTTGAGTATCAGTGTTGTCCTGTGATTCTGGACAAATTACCTAATCTTCTTGTACCTAAAAAATGAATACGACCTTGTGTGATGTAACTGGTGCTTATCTAAAGCATTTCAATACCTGGGGTCAAGTTGCCACTATATAAACAAAATGAAAAAAGAAAAAAATTGTAATGCACGGAATAACTCATGATTTTTGTGTGTTTTCCAGGTCAGCATGACTCCCATTGTTTTCAATGCTTACATTTGAGTTATGTGCAAGGGTGTTGGATATGACATTTGCACTAAAATAGATATTAATGGTTTAAAATGGTAACTCCCTATTCTTGTCCTAAATCTCTTACACAGCACGCTCCCCAGAATGGAGATCAGCATGGTTAGGCCCGGCTCACTGGTGTTGCTAGTGTTATGACTCAAGATGGCAAATCTAGCATGCTGCATCATCTTGGAGATTTCTGTGGTGACTATTGTAATTTGTAAAGTGGCCAATGAGACCACCCCCTGAATTTGAATTGCCACCCTGCACCTAAGTCCATGACAGGCTCCGAAGAACATGAAAAATACCATTTGCCACAGCAGCCTCATGTCTAGAACTTGTTCAGATCAATCAATCAATCAGTGGCTTGTATAGCGCAGCTACTCATCAAGGTGCTGGGGGTGGGGTGCTGTGGGTTGCACTGGGTGGAGGATCATTCAAAGAGCCATGTCTTCAGCTCCTTCTTGATTTGGGTCAGCAACGCGGATTACCTGAGGTGGAGGGGCAGGATATTCCAGGTCTTGGCAGGGAGGTAGGAGAATGAACTTCTTCCGGTTCTGGCTTGTGGATCCTGGGAATGGAGGCAAGGGTGAGTTGGGCCGATTGGAGTTTTCTGGTGGGTACGTGAAATGCGAGGCGGTGGTTAGGTATACTGTTCTTTCGTCACTTAGAGTTTTGTAGGCATGAGTGAGGAGCTTGAAGGTGATTCTCTTGTGACTGGGAGCCAGTGGTATTGTGAGAGGGGTTGTGTTTTATTTTATATACTGGCACATGCATCAAGCAAAAATCACCTCGCAAAAATACCGATTCGCTAAAATCTCCTGTTAGCGAGTGGCAAACAACGAATCCCAATGCATCAACACCAATAGCGAAAAAATAAAGAATTGCAAAATAAATCCCCGTTAAAATAAAAAATCGCAAAAAACGTCCCCGTTAAAATAAAGAATCGCAAAGTAAAGAATCGGAAATACCGAAATTACAAATAGCGCCCGGCATTATCTAATCGCAAATAAAGAATCGCTAATGAATGCATCAAAAGTCGCAAATATCGAAAATCTCAAAAATCGCTATTTAGCATGAGCAGATTAAGGGGAATCAGAACCAGGAGGTAAAGTTGCTAAAAATTTTTAAAAAAATCTGAAAAACTCACAAGTGTTCCACAGATGCAATCAATCAGAAAGCCATACAAATTGGGCCTGGAGACCCTGTTTCCTTTCACAAAATGGCAGCCCTCTACGTGCTTGCAAGGAGGATGAGAATAAATGCAGCAGCACAGCGCAGGAGAAGGATCCAGGAGAGAGTATTCAGAGTGCGCATTACATTGCTTGGCCAAAATGAGGATGAGGTATACGACAAGTACCGTCTCAATCGTGCAATGATAATGCGCCTAATTGCTGACCTGGAACCACAACTTCAGCACCAGACACGTCGGACCAATGCCATTCCTTCGCACGTCCAGGTCCTATGCAGCCTGCACCTACTGGCGTTTGGAAGTTTCCAGGGGGTCATAGCGGTAGCGGGAGGCATATCATAAAGCGCACTATCACGCTTCTTCTGTAAATTCATTGAAGCCATGCTGACAATGATACATACCCACATCAGCTTCCCCACAACCCCCCAGCAGATGGACCACACCAAACAGGAATTCTACCAGGTGGTACAATTCCCCCATGTCATAGGATGCATTGACTGGACGCATGTCCCCGTCTGTCCACCCTCAGCCAATGAGTACATCTTCCGTAACAGGAAGTCCTATCACTCCATCAATGTGCAGGTCATGTGCGATGCCAAGCACATCATCACTGACATAGTGGCACAATTTCCACGGAGAACACACGACTCCTATATATTCAGACACAGTGGCATCCACAGGCGTCTGCTCAATGGAGAATTCGGAGAGGGACTCCTGCTTGGTACGTAAACATACCTATTCATAACATCTGCATCACACATGTATCATCATGACTGACGCTAAGCCTTGGCTTCCATCCTGTAGGTGACAGTGCATACACCCTGCGGGAATATATCCTCACCCCCTACATCAACCCAGCAACACCACAGGAGCAACGCTACAACGCGGCCCACATAAGCACCAGAAATGTGATTGAGAGGACATTCGGGATCCTGAAGAGTCGCTTCCGGATCTTACATAAGACTGGTGGTGCCTTGCAATATAAACCAGACACCTGCTGCAGGATTGTAGCAGTATGTGCCATGCTGCACAACATTGCAACCAGAAGGGGGATACCCATAGAGGTGGACAGGAATGACAACTACCGGGATGATCAACCACCCGCACAACACCGACAGTCACACATTCCAAACACAGCTGAAGGTCAAAGGAGGCGGACATACATCACACAACATCATTTCAGAGCCAGGTAAGAATGAGCCATGACGATATCATTAGTAGTGTTACTGTTTAATTCACAGGAGCACTTATGTATGTAATGTTACACTGACATGCAAATTAGAGTTCCCCCACACATTGTGGGCAAAAACATGATCGTTGGATTCACGGGAGTGCAAATGCAAAATTAAAGTGGGCCATGGTTACCCCGCCATGGTCAGGGAAGCAGGACAGAATGTCTAGTGGCGCTTCCCACGAACGCCCAGCCTCCTATTGTGTGTCTCCTCCACCTCACCACGCTGTGTCTCTATGGCTGTGGAGCAGCGTGAACTGCGCCTCATGGTGCAGGTCTCCATCACCGAGGCGCTGCTCACACTGGATGCAGACTCACTGCCATCCTCCCCTCCCAAGTTGCTGCCACTGAATGTCCCTGACTGCAAGTGTTCCACTGCAGTGGTCACCTGGCCTAAGGCCTTCGCCACGTCACCACAGTAATGTCCGAGGTCCACCTGCAGTGACACGGAGTGGCGGGACAACACAGCAGTGCTGTTGCAGACCTTTGTGATGGCCCTGGTCGATGCTGTGGAACGGAGCAAGTTCTGCCTATGCCTCCGCCGCTCGCTGTGTTGTCCTGCTCGGATGGCACGGGTGAGCTCCTGGAGGTTTTGACTAATGTCCCTATTGCCCTCTGCCACAACTGTGGTCATGTGCCGCACTGCGTCAGTTAGAGTGCACATATGTTTGGCGAGACGTGAAATGTTGAGGTTCATTGTCCCCATGTGTCTCCCATGCAGGCGCTGAACACGCAGCATCTGAGCCCCGACTCCACCATAAATGTTCCTTGTCTGGTCAGCTCCCTCGGCAGTACTGCGCATGGACCTGCGCCGCTGCGTGACTCTGCCACGTGCTGGTGGTGGTGCTGGTGGTGTGACACCTGTATGACTTTGCCCACTTGTGGGTGCAGGACTCGGGCATTCATCCATCACCTGCAGGGATGGGACATGTGCCCTGCGTCTTGGTGGTTTTGTCGCAGGTGTTGGTGGTGGTGGTGGTGGTATTGTCGCTGGTGGTGGTGGTGGTATTGTTGCTGGTGGTGGTGGAGATTGACCTTCCTGAGGAGTGTCGCCATCGGAATCTGCCGGTGTTTCGGAAATGATGAGGCGCTCACTATCATCTGAATCCCCAGGAGATACATTTGTTTGTCATTCTGCATTTATGTCCTACAATGAATTACATTATTTGACTCTATGTTGGCCCTGTACTGCTGATCTCATTTATTTTGTATTTGTGACTATACATGCACACTTTGCTGACATGACTACGACTCCCATGATGCAATACTGATGTGAGGGCATATGTGTTATGCACTTCTGCCTGCACACTGTGATTGCCCTGGGGGGATGGGGATGGGTATACGATACGCAGCATATGGGCGCAGGCATGCATCTTACCTTGTTCTGTGGTGGCTGCGCCGGAGGTGTCCATCTGCGTTACTCTGACAACCGCCTCTGGCTCAATGGTCCCCTCGACGAGCTCCTCCAGGGCAGTGTTTGAAGGTACTGTGGATGGCCCCCCTCCTGTGCCAGCTGCCTCCTTGACCCTTTCAGCAATTCTTTCCTTTGCCCTCTTCCTGAGGTCATACCACCTCTTCTTGAGGTCGTCGATGCTGCGGTGCGTCACTCCCACAGCATTCACCCTCTCCCTGATGCGAAGCCAAATTTTCCTCTTCTCAGCTTCAGGCACCTTGAGTGACAGCCTGCCAAACAGCTTGTCATGCTTGCTGCTCACCCCCTTGATCAAGTGCTCAAGTTCCCTGTCAGAGAACTTTCTATTCCTCTTCCTGGGCGTGTCTGCAGTGCCTGGTGCATCCTTGTCCATCCTGGATGAGGGTAGGGTGGATGGTTTCAGTGAGTGGATTCTCTTGCCTCAGCCTGCGTGCTCTGCCTCCTCCTGTGAGCTCCTCAGGGCAGTGAATGAGGGTGGGGCTGCTTGACTTCCTGATTGTGATGTCATCAGCCCGCTTCTGGAGCGACCCGTTTTTAGCGAAATCGCTAATACCGAACTCACTAATACCGAATTCGGTAATACCGATTTCGCTAATTGCTAATCGGTATTTTCAGTAATCGCTATTGAGTCATTGGTAAATATTAGCGATTTTTAAGGAATCGCTGAGATTTACCGAATCTGTTCATGCATTCCGAAATGCGATTCCTTATTACCGATTCTTTATTTCTCGCTATTAAGGAATCGCTTTTCGGGATGTTGATGCATGTGCACCTTAGTTATTTGAGTTTTATATAGCGCTGGCTAGACCCGGAGGTATCAGAGCGCTTTACAGGAGGAAGTTACATTAGTTACAAGTTACACAATGTTACAAATGATACATCAATTATGAGTTATATCTGTTGGTTGGTGGTGTGTGGAAGGGAAAGGGGAGAAGTGTAAAAGGGTAACGAGGTGGGAGAGACGGCCGAGAGACAAAGGGAAAGTCTGTCCAATGTCCGGCTGGGTAGGTGACGGCAGAGAGGAAAGTCCACAGCCCATTTCCGCTATAGCTATCAAGGCAGCTCCACCGGACATCGGCCAAAATGTTAAGTCTCCACGGTCGGTGGCAAGATTCACGGGTTCAATGTCATGATGGGTGAGCTGGAGGGCAGTGAAAGGTGGGGTAGATGAGCGAGGTCTGGTCGGTGACCACTGTAGGTGCTGTCATATTCAGACCCTCTGAACGGCATGGACATCGCACACAGCTACTCAGCTCTCCTGCTGACCTGAAACTGAGTACTCCCCCTCGGGGTACGTCCTCATCGATTTGCTGGGCTTAGGTTCGAACTGCACCAGGTGCCATTTTCGGGTCAGACGGGCTCGGGTGTTTCCAACAGCCTTTCGTGCAGTAAAAGCCGCTGTCCACAGGGGCAGAGCCACCCCTTGCCTCGGCCATAGTTTAGCGTCTGGCTTACCGACCTAATATGATCATTGTTCTTTCACCATCTTTCCCCATATGTTGCTGTGTCACTTAATTGAGAGTCTGGGCCCAAAATGGGACAAATGATTGCTTCCCAGGCACCATCTTAGAGTCAGGCAGATGAAATCCCCAGACTAGATACTGCTTCATAGCCAATGCATGTAAGTATAAAGGGTAGATAATCTGCTCGTATCTCTCAGACCCCAGACAAAAAGGAAGGACCCCTGCTCAACCGCTCCGTGTCCTCCCTACTGGCAAGGCTCGTCGTATGTTATCCATCTTAGGGTCAGGTGTCTCATACTGATATCACTCTCCCTCACCGTACCTCTATGCAGGGCTTGGGCAGTACACAGATGCGTTGTTGGATCCCGTTGCAGATGTTGAGCGGGCTAGGTTTCCGGGAGTCCGTCCCAGCAATCATGACCTTCAGATGTTTGCAGCTGCCTTGGACCTCGCAGCGCCCCTCCTCCTCTTCAGCTGCGGCGTTGTTGGTTCTGCTCAGTACAGATTCGGGCCAATCTCTGCTTTCCTTCACCTGATTTTGTCTGTTCCACGACCAGGTCACTCTATAGAGGTTCCAAAGCAGTTGGGGAAAGTTTCAGCGATGATTACAGCTGTTTAATGGATGGGATTTGTCTCGAACAGGCTCAGTAGAAAGGAGCCTCTTAGCTACGCGGCTATTTCGTTCCGAGGCCACGTGTGATGGGGATGCTGCGGGAGATGTCGTGGACCAGTCTGGCTGCGGCGTTTTGAATGTTCTATAGTTTCTTGAGCTGTTTCTGGGTGACGCCAGCACAGAGTGCGTTGCCGTAGGCGAGTCTGCTGGTAATGAGTTTCCTCGGGTGAGCGTCTTTCTGGATTCTGTGGGAATCTGTCTGAATGTCTTTTGAAGCTGGCAGAGCATCTGGAAACAGGCTGAGGAAACTGCATTGATTTGGCTGTTCATTGTGCGCGATGAGTCCAGTACGATGTTGAGGTTGCGTGCATGGTCCGTCTGGGTGGGGCGTAATTCCAGAGCAGCTGGCCACCAGAAGTCATCCCAGACTGAAGGGGCGTGTCCCAGGATGAGTATTTCAGTCTTGTCTGAGTTGAGCTTGAGGCAGCTGTCTTTAATCCAGGTAGCAACGGCCTCCATTCAACTGTGGAAGTTAGTTCTGGTAGTTGTGGGGTCATTGGTGAGGGAGAGGATTAGCTGGGTGATGTTGGCATAGGAGACGATGTAAAGTCTATGGCTTCTGACAATGGCTGCAAGGGTGGCTATGTGGACGTTGAAGAGGATGGGGCTCAGGAAGGAACCCTGGGGCACTCCACAGCTGATCTCTGTGGGTTCTGAGAGCAACAGTGGTAGTCTTACTCTCTGAGTGCAGCCGGTGAGAAAGGATTGAATCCAGTCCAGTGCCTTGTCGCAGATGCCGGAATCGTGAAGTATTGTGATTGGGGTGAGGTGGGAGATGATGTGGAAGGCAGAGGAGAGGTCTAGTAGGATAAGGGCTGCAGTCTCGCCCTGGTCGAGGAGGGAGAGGATGTCGTCGATGGCGGCGAGGAGTGCAGTCTCCGTGCTATGGTTGCTTCGGAAGCAGGATGGTTCACTTCGATGAACTCAGAAAGTTGGGCGTTGATTGCCTTCTCATGACCTTGGCTGGAAAGGGAGGGAGGAAGATGGGTCTGAAGTTCTTGAGGTCTGTCAAGTCTGAGGACAGCTTTTTCAGCAGTGGGTTGATCTCGGAATGTTTCCAGTCATCGGGGAAGGAGGAGATTTCCAGGCGATAGAGTTGGTTGCTCTGTGGAAGATGTGGTATGGGCAAGCATCCATCGGGGCTCCTGAGTGGGTACTCTTCATGGTCTTTAGTGTGTCCTCTGTTGTGAGCAGGGTCGAGCAGGTCACGGTCTGTTGGGGTGCAGTGTGGTTGTGTGTGCTGATGGTGTGCATAGTGGCCGGGTCCAGGGTGTAGAAACTATCGTAGAGCTTCCTGATCTTGTGGTGGAAGTAGGTGCCGAGTTTGTTGCAGAGGTCTTGAGGGAGAGAAATGCACTGGGGGGGATCATAACTGCAGCCCCCAGTCCATGTCCATAACATGCTTAGATGCACTGGAAGTGTATTACTTGTCCACAAGTCTGATAAACAGATGGTGACAGAGACTCCAGTTCATCGTATCCTGGGGGTCTACTCAGTGGTTCTATTGTGAATTTATATTTAATGTAACGTAACGTAATGAAAGACCAATATCACTCTGTCTTAGAGAATGCACTAACTGATGCTTTACATTTTTGCTACCAAATCTATTCTCAGCATGTTTACTCATATCAGATGACCCTCAACTGTGCTTAATGACATTGACTGCCTTTTGAGTGTTGCTTCACATAGAATGAAATGAGTGCTATCCTAAGTTATAAAATGTAACATTGCGCTCAAAAGTAGGCCCATTTTTCCAAATTATCACAGGGAATCCCTCAAATTCCCTTTTTATTGGTCGGGCTCGCTTGCTGCGCTCACTCTCGATGAAGCTCTTATCTAGGCCTGGGTGGAGTTAAAAACTGTAAACAAACAAAGTACAGTGTTCCTCAGATTAATGAAAAGTGACAATAGATATGGAGAGGCAGGGGGATAGGGGGTTCCCCTTGGTGGAACTAGAGCTCTCACACACCCAGCAAGCTAGGTGTCATGCTTCATCATATGAGCTTGCCCCTCATCAGGGCGCACTGCAATCCCTGACGGGCTCCCGAACCGGGGCTCTTTGGCGGGGATCTTTTGTTCCTGCCGGTTGGTGCAGTGGGGGTGAGGGGCCTAGTAGTGTAGATGTAAGTGGAAGTGAATTTAAAACAGGTCAGTCTGTCCTAACCATTATTTTATTCATAAGGTAGACTGCCTGATTAAAAGGGGTGTAGAGAGTGGCAAGGTGCTAGCTATAAGGTGTCTAGTAATGTAGCTCTACTCTCGAGATCAACATGTTTCATGCCTCTGTGGTCAGGGGGATCCGGGCACTTCTTCAGGATCAAGCAAGAACAATCTATCTACACTGTGTGGTTACGTGAACTCTACATACCACATTCACAGGTCCCTGACCTGAAAAGTAAAGGTGAATCAGTTAGGACACATTTTCATTAACCTCTTCGACGCCGATGACGGAACGGTTCTGTCATGCACGTCGGTTGGGCTGTGCTTATGACGGAACCGTTCCGTCATGGCCCCGCCCGCGCTCAGAACTTTCAGCACCGCGCGGGAATCCGCGCAGCACTGAAGAGGTTAATATTCAGTTCATGGCCCAGTTACCTAAAAATTGGAAACGGGACTAGGGTAGAGTACGGTGGTTACACAATCATTGTTGAATAGATCTCGGTGTGGGTACTGAATGGTACCGTGCGTTATTTCATACAAGCGTCCTATCACTTTAGCATGCCAAATTAAGGGCAAGCAATAATGATGGTGAAAGGTGAAGAGAAATAATGATGAAAACATAAAAATAAAAGCTTCATGGTAAGGCTAAGGGTTGTTCGACTCACCTAGTCTATTGCTGATAAATGCCAGCAACAGTCCTGGCGGTTAAGTAAAAATGGACTCCGATTGGGTCCTAAACCAAGTAATAAACAAGGAAAAAGTACAATGTGAAGGACTGTTAAGCAATGCTAGTTCTGGTAGTGTAAAGCTTCTCAATCTGTGTAACAAAGGAACCATCTCAGGGTGTCTGTGATCCCCCGTAGGGAACCGGCAGCCGGGTAGCAGTGTGGGATGCGCACTGGTCCGCATGTCTGACGGAGCCGGGAGCTGGGGGGAAGGGGGGGACGGGACAACCCCGAGAGGTGCCAAGGTCGTGTTTGCTGAAGGAGCGACCGGGTCAAAGGCCCGCTAAGGGTAGGGAATAGAGATAGAGTTAGTACTCACCCGCGTTAAGGTAACGCTGCACCTTTGACCTACCCTGCCGCCCGGAACCGGGATGGTAACTGACACCCAGAGCAGAGGGTAGATGTAGTCCTGGCTCTTCTGGCTGTGGGCGGGGTTTGCCAGAAATGGAGCGTATGTCCAAAGGTGCGTAGGGTACAAAGTGGATGGCCCGGAATACCGCGGCCATTTTAAAGTGGAGTGATATCGTATTATGCACCCTAGTGGAGTGCAATGTAACGGGCGTATAGAATACTATGATGTGGTGCTCCAGTCAAAATATTTTGCCGAAAGGGGCGGTATAATACACCACAGTACAATTCACTTCCACTTACATCTACACTACTAGGCCCCTCACCCCCACTGCACCAACCGACAGGAACAAAAGATCCCCGCCAAAGAGCCCTGGTTCGGGAGCCCGTCAGGGATTGCAGCGCGCCCTGACGAGGGGCAAGCTCATATGATGAAGTATGACACCTAGCTTGCTGGGTGTGTGAGAGCTCTAGTTCCACCAAGGGGAACCCCCTATCCCCCTGCCTCTCCATATCTATTGTCACTTTTCATTAATCTGAGGAACACTGTACTTTGTTTGTTTACAGTCTCTTGGGGCTCGTACTGTGGACCTCGTTAAACAAGCCCTACCGTCCCCCTCTTTGAATACTCTACTTAGCACGGGTTTTCACCCGTGGGACATTTTTACGGGTTACCAGCAGATCACAATTTGATCTTCACTGGTCCATCTTTTGCTCACCTGAACCTTTCAGAGTGTACAGTTCTCATGGATAACCAAGGTCTAAGCTTCGACGACGAGACAGTCTCTGACATATTGCAAAGAACCCCGTCCATCTTAGGGAATGATGGTAGTTCCGCATCGGGTTCTCAATCAGAAGACTGGAATTCCCTCACATGATTGAAAAAAGAGTGGCTCAAAATAACTCTCCATGGCGCTCTCATGACCAAATACCTATGCGCTAATATTGCGCCTACAGGACTAATTGTTAAAAATTTCCCTAGGCTGTTTTTGGATTATGCCACTTTTAAGAGAGAATGGTCTCTGGTTGCGTGGAAATGCACCAGGGACTTATTGGTACTCATCATTAACACTGCTAAAAGATTGGCAGACGCTCTTTTAGTTAGAATTCAAATTGCAGAAGGAGCACTAAAAACATCTATTCAAATCAAGGCATATAAGAACAAACTAGCCGAAATTAATGCTGAGATAACCGACAAAAAAGAATACCTCATGAAACAGAAAATAGCAAAACTCCAGAAGGATATTCAGAGATTCGACAAGGAAAAAGTATCCATACCTCAAATCAGATTACACATCCACCAAAACCAGTTACTCCTCTGACGATAATTCAGATAGGAGAGACTCCACCGATAGTAACTCAAGTACAGGTAGTTGGGGTAGTCACAACCGGAGGAACCAGCGCCCCACTCAACACTACAACGTTCCTATCTATCAGGGACCCCCGGTATACCAAGGTCACCCACCACCACCACCACCCCCCTTCTGGCAATATCCACCATACCAACAAGGCCCCCCTCAATTCTTCAATCATGGCAACCTTCTTCTTTTAGACAGAGGTTGGGGCAGAGGAAGAGGGCGCAACAGAAGAGACTCGCAAAAGCAGGTTCAATGGCAGGACCAACCATCAGGGGGCATGGACACACGGAGCAAAACACAGAACAAGAGGAACTAGTGGTGAATCTGTCTCATCGCATCCTCACAACCTCAGAGCAGACCATATCACAGAAAGGTCTGGGCTTTGTCCCCACTCCCAGAGTGGACAAGTTCAGGGATCAGTGTGAGGTACAAAATGTATTTTGTAAAATACGCCTGAAATCCTATTTTCAGGACTGACCACTCACTGAACAAAACAACTCAGGACTTAGGAACCCTTCCACCTTCACTCCTAACAACACCATGATCCCAGTAGAAATACTGACGTTTGAAAAGGCAGTGCTTAAAGATTTAGCACAAATACATTATCCTACCTCCTTTCATAACCTTTCCAAAATTGAGGAACTTGCTGCAAGGGACCTTGCGGCCGACAAGACCATAACCATCAAACAGGCCGACAAAGGAGGGGCAACAGTCATTCAATCTACGAGTGACTATGATAATTAATGTTTACGTCAATTATCCAATGACCATTACTATACCCCCATCACCATCGACCCACACCCCGCCTTACAGCCTCAATCTCTATCATGATACATGAGGCAGAGATTAATGGCTGGCTTAGCCACAAAGAATCAGAATTTCTGGCCACTAAGGAACTGAGGGTCCCCTACTTTTACACCTTACCCAAAATACATAAAGGTACGACCCCGGTTCCTGGGCGCCCCATTGTTTCAGGCATTGGCTCGATACTTGAGCCATTGTCTAAATTCTGTGACCACTTTTTACAGCCTTTAGTGAGGGCTACTCCTTCCTTTGTTCGGGACACCACGGACATCCTCAGAATCATCGAGGGTACTGAGGGCACTGATGAGATCGACCTCCTAGTCACACTTGACGTGGAGGCTCTATATACTAATATTCCCCAGGGAGCTACCCTCACAGTTATAGAAACGACTCTCAACTCTTTGGAATGGCAATCTCCAACTCCCATCTCCTTTATCATGGAATGCGCAACCCTGGCCCTAACTGAGAATTTCTTTGAGTTCAAACAACAACTATACTATCAGTGCCAAGGCACTTCAAAGGGGAGCACCTTTGCCCCTAGACTGGCCTGCCTGTACATGGCAGCCTTTGAGAAGGATGTCGTTAACAACGACAACAATCCTTACTATTACAACTTGAAACTTTGGAAACGTTTTATAGACGACATCCTGATCTTCTGGCATGGCACACTTGCCACTTGCAATGCATTCGTGGAGTGGATTAATCACCAAAATAACTATTTGAAATTCACACACACCATCTCTAGCACCAACATAGCATTTCTTGACCTGAAGATCAACCTGATTGAGGGTAACTTGTCCACCTCCCTCTACAGGAAACCTACTGATCGCAACAGTTTACTCCTGTACCAAAGTCACCATCCCAAGGCCCTAAGGGACAATTTACCCTTTGGTCAGTTTCTGCGCATCCGACGCAACTGTACGACGACCACTGACAGAAAAGAATCAACCATCTAGCCAATAATCTCAGAGCTAGAGGTTATCCGCCTAGAATAGTTATTGACTCCATGAAAAGAGCAAGAAATAATCCTAGAGAGTCATTACTAGAGATCCAGCAGAAACCTATCACTGACCTAATCACTTGTGATACATCTTTCACACCCAATTCAGCCATGACCAAAAAAATCATTCTAAAACATTGGGGCATTCTGAACTCAGGGGATCTGCAGATACCCAGACCGAGATTTGCATACATGAGAACTCAAAGTTTGAAAGATATTCTTATCCACACAAGACTGAGACCCCAGATGGTCAGCTCACAGAAGTACTTGTGGGATAGACCACCAGTGAAAGGACACTTTCCTTCTGGGTCATGTACTGTGTGCAAATACACGGCAGTAACCAAAGAGGTCGCCCTTTTTAACCAACTTCAAATGGTCTCTCCAAAAACACACTAACTGTAACACAAGACAATGCATATATCTGATTACGTGCCCTTGCGGCTTACAATATGTTGGGATGACAATGCGAACAGCAAAAACAAGAATAATAGAACATAGGAGTAACATCCGCTGTCGAAGAGCAACTACCAGACTATACAGGCACTACACAGAAGCACAACAGTCTCCTGATTCAATACACTGGATTATTCTGGAATCCCACCCACAAATTTCCAAATCTTCCTTGTTCAGGATTGAACAGAGATGGGTGCTTAGACTGTCAGCCCATACATTAGGACTGAACGACAATATCCCATGGGGGTCACTCCTTTAAGACACTTCTGCTTTTCTTTAGGAGTAACTACTATTTTTGTATGCTACTTAGACTGAGATTCTCCCTTGTCATCGGATCCTGTAGTTTTACGTACCCTAACCCCATCTGTTTACCAACTCTGCCCCCTTATGGCTGCTCTACTATGAGCATTATTTTTATTGATACCGCTTTTTTGTTATTACTGACGATTACACCCGTACATTACAGCCACCATTAACTAATAATTTTGGCTGAAGTTTTACACTCCTATACTTCTACATATATTTTGCACGCCAATGACACTGGTCTGTACTGTGGTGTATTATACCGCACCTTTCGGCAAATTATTTTGACTGGAACACCACATCATAGTATTCTATACGCCCGTGACATTGCACTCCACTAGGGTGCATAATATGATATCACTCCACTTCAAAATGGCCGCGGTATTCCACGTCCATCCACTTTGTACCCTACGCACCTTTGGACATACGCGCCATTTCCGGCAAACCCGGCCCACAGCCGGAAGAGCCAGGACTACATCTACCCTCCGCTCTGGGTGTCAGTTACCATCCCGGTTCCTGGCGGCAGGGTAGGTCAAAGGTGCAGCGTTACCTTAACGCGGGTGAGTACTAACTCTATCTCTATTCCCTACCCTTAGCGGGCCTTTGACCCGGTCGCTCCTTCAGCAAACGCGACCTTGGCACCTCTCGGGGTTGTCCGGTCCAGCCCCTTCCCTCCCGGCTCCGTCAGACATGCGGACCAGTGCGCATCTCACACTGCTACCCGGCTGCTGGTTCCCTACGGGGGATCACGGACACCCTGAGATGGTTCCCATGTTACACAGATTGAGACGCTTTGCACTACCAGAACTAGCATTGCTTAACAGTCCTTCATCTTGTACTTTTTCCTTGTTTATTACTTGGTTTAGGACCCAATCGGAGTCCGTTTTTACTTAACTGTCAGGACTGTTGCTGGCATTTATCATCATTAGACTAGGTGAGTCAAACAACCCTTAGCCTTACCATGAAGCTTTTATTTTTATGTTGTCATCATTATTTCTCTTCACCTTTCACCATCATTATTGTTTGCACTTAATTTGGCATGCAAAAGTGATAGGACGCTTGTATGAAATAACGCACGGTACCATTCAGTACCCACACCGAGATCTATTCCACAATGATTGTGTAAACACCGTACTCTACCCTAGTCCCGTTTCCAATTTTTAGGTAACTGGGCCATGAACTGAATATTAATGAAAATGTGTCCTAACTGATTCACCTTTACTTTTCAGGTCACGGACCTGTGAATGTGGTATGTAGAGTTCACGTAACCACACAGTGTAGATAAATTGTTCTTGCTTGATCCTGAAGAAGTGCCCGAATCCCCCTGACCACAGAGGCATGAAACATGTTGATCTCGAGAGTAGAGCTACATTCTAGACACCTTATAGCTAGCACCTTGCCACTCTCTACACCCCTTTTAATCAGGCAGTCTACCTTATGAATAAAATAATGGTTAGGACAGACTGACCTGTTTTAAATTCACTTCCACTTACATCTACACTACTAGGCCCCTCACCCCCACTGCACCAACTGGCAGGAACAAAAGATCCCCGCCAAAGAGCCCGGGTTTGGGAGCCCGTCAGGGATTGCAGCGCCACCCTGACGAGGGGCAAGCTCATATGATGAAGCATGACACCTAACTTGCTGGGTGTGTGAGAGCTCTAGTTCCACCAAGGGGAACCCCCTATCCCCCTGCCTCTCCATATCTATTGTCACTTTTCATTAATCTGAGGAACACTGTACTTTGTTTGTTTACATTCTCTTGGGGCTCGTACTGTGGACCTTGTTAAACAAGCCCTACCGTCCCCCTCTTTGAATACTCTGGAGTTAAAAACTCTCACGCTACGGGCAGGTTGAATTTCCCGGCACGCCTATTCACATTGCATTTTATGTCAAACGCAAAGCGGAGTATTTCCACGTGTTCAAAATTGTGCGTGTCCAGCACCATGCGGTTTGCATGGCCACGGCCATCTAATCTTCTAACTGTATTTATGGTGCTGGACCTGTTTGTGAATCCCTTCTTAATCTTTTTTATCCTCTGCCCTCCTAATTAAGCGACCCCTCATTTTCATTTAATGTATTAGTGTGTTTTTGTGTCTGTGCATTTTAATTTATTTTCATATTTTTCGTGACTTTTAGTATTTTATATTTCCGATTACTTCCTTGTTTCTCCCTTCCTTCCTTCTTTCCTATCTTTTCCTGTTTATTTTCCTTACCCCACCCAACGCCATGGCAAATAAGTGCGACCAGGGGAGAGGTGGCACCAGGCATCCCCGAACAACCAGCAGCAGCAGCCACCTACCATGCAGGGGGCAGTGCCACCAAGGGGTGCAGCCCCAGGCAATTTTTTGTGAGGTGGAGGTGGCAGCATAGTATTTTTCGTGCAGCGCTACCTAACCTCCATGCTGTTGGAAGGTGGTGGACCTTGCAGTTGATACCACTTGTGGGAGCGTCAGCACAGCAGGGGCAGAGTGCGCAGGTGTGTGTGGTGCACCAACAAGGTCCAGCGCACCACCCAGCTACTGACGCAACACTATACAGCTATCCTAGACAAGGAACAGGACCTGCTCGACCTGTTAGGCATGGGGATTGTGAGGCTCAGTGACTATTAATGGTTTTTGTGTTTGTGTGCTAACAGTTTTTTCTAAATAGCATGCTGCTCACACTCGGAGGTAAGTTATTTTTAGTTTACTTTAAGAATATTATTATGGGATCCAGTTTGAGCTAGGCATGTGCTTGGAGCTACCTAAGTGTACTCGTCGGTGCTTGCTTTGGCTGCTTTGTCTGATTATTTAAGAAGCTATTGCAGACTTCTCTGTCCTCCTGTCACCACAGTAAATTAGATATAGCAGTGAGTTAGCGTTCTCTGTGACTTTCTTTCTGTAGCTCGTACAGTCCTAAGTGATTTCACAATGATGTGTAGCACTAGTATGCATCGATGCATTGCAAAAAAGGGAGACTGAGTTGTTCCATCAAGAAGGTTGAGAAATGAGAATAGAATCAAAGATCATCGATTACAATGCATTAGTTCCAAATGTAGTTTTTGTTTTTGAAATTTGAAATATGGATTTTTAGGATTAGTTTGGCCAACTCAATGATAGTCAATAGTAGTACTATAGGCGATAGGTTTTTGTAAAATATTAAAGGGCTTTTTTTTGTTACCACACTTTATGGCTGAAGCAGTTTATTTGTGTGTTTTTTTTTTACTTTGCACTGCTGTCTTTTTGCCTAGCCTGTTATTTTAATCGGTATATTCAGTATAAGTAACCGGTATACACTTTTACAATCTTGTAAAAGTGTATACTGGTTACTTATATTTATTTATTTACCTTTGTCTTATTATCCTCTATAACTATCTTGACAATTGGGGAGAGGCTGCTATGATCTATATTTCCTATAACATCCTAGATAAATGATTACTTATCTGGAGTAGCAGTTAGTTGCTTACTTACTACTAACTTGACTAGTTCACTTCACTCCATAGTTCCCTTACCTGAATATAGATGAAGCATAAGAGGGAAGGCATCACAACTTCACAAGCAATGTCCCACTCCCATCCAGGTGAGCTCCAACAGTAGGCTTCTTGGGAAAGATTATCCATTGCAGACAACTAAATGGATATAAAAACACTGAGTCAGTTAGTGATAAACCATATCATAGCTTTACAAAGAATGTATACCATACCAATATATGACACAACAAAGGTTACCTAATAGTGAAAAAAAACAAATAGCACAAAAAGTGAGCAATGGGGAGCTAATATTTGATTCAAACTAAAGTTACAAAATCCTCGAGTCATGAAAAGTGTACTCAAAGTCTGGAGTGGACAAGGTTTAGCATTTCTGTAACACGAGGCCTGAATGATGATGCTGACAACTGATGTCCTTCTATATCTAAAATATGGATCACTTTTATGTGTGAGTGGGTAAATGGGGCCAGTGTGGGCTATTGCTAAGGTATTAGAAGATCCTGCAGTAAGTTGGCATCACTTTCACAACATCCGCCCCACCAAGTGTGTGATCCATTTATGGTGTAAATTGAGTCACACACTTAAATAAACCATACAGCCCGGGGAAAGAGGGTTAGGAGTTTGATGAATGGAAGGAAATGGTATTTGGGTAAAGGTGTGACAATTACAAACACTACACAAGAACAAGATTCGTCTGGGCGATGAGCAGCACATCATCGCCATCAATCTGTTGTGGAAGGAAAGAAAGGATTGAATCTAACACAGTACACCTAAATACATTGCAAACAGTCCTTCTGCCCCAGTGATCCGAGTTACCAGGTATCTAAATGTTGTGTCTTCTAGGTTTGAAAAAATCAAATTATGGAGGAGTGAACAGACCCAGTTCTAAAAATATGATTGTTAAAAGAAGAATGATTCTGTATTGCCAAATTAGGTGGTGCAAGTACATTCTCCTCTGGAATGTCCATCAGTCTTGGGTGCCTGTCTAGACTGGTCCGGTAGGTAAGCAGGTGTGTTGAGCTCAGTTTTCGCCTTTCGTTTGTGAAGAAGACAATAAGGCCTGCAGATTGTAAAACAGAAACTGTATTGTAGAGTCAAGAGGAAGGACAGAAGGGAGGTATAATAATAATATACTTTTATTTGATTTTCTTAAAATCATAAAAGGGTGGAACATACCGCAGCGAGATACACAATGTAATGCAGATGTACTGGTTAAAAGATTTCACTAAAACAATTTTGTAATAATGCCCTGCACATGGTGTAATTCGTTCCCAGGTCAGAGAATTTGTTGTGAGTTACTTCGACCACAAGACTTTAATTAGTTATAGACATATTTGTGCCTCCTATTTCACGTAAAGTGCTTGTGCTGAAAAGGGGAAGGGGAGAGCGAGAAAGTGCAAGTTAAAATTCTAGAAAGAACTCAGCCCGACTGCGTAATAGAGTGTCGGTCATCTGTCCTTCTTTCCGAGTTCTTTTGTCGCTGAGTCCTTCTTTCCAAGTTCTTGTACTGCTAAGTTCAAGAATAGACATATCTGTGCCTTCTATTTCAAGTAAAGTGCTTGTACTTAAAAGTGGAAGGGGAGAGAGGGAAAGTGCAGATTAAAAGTTCTGGAAAGGACTCTGCCCGACTGCACAAGCGAGTACCGGTTGTTTATTCTTCTTTCCAAGTTCTTTTGTCCCTATGTCCTTCTTTTCAAGTTCTTGTGCTGCCAAATTCAAGTATTTAAAAGACTTACAAGACAGTTGGACAGAAGAGCCACTGAGAAATTTTATGACAGCCACTCTGCAAGTCCCTATTTGTGTTTTCCTTAAAACTGGTCATAAAAGGATCTTCCTTGCATTGTGTAAAGCCGGGTAAAAGCATAGTGGATGGTATAGCGACTTTGCTCCATTACCACAGAGGCAACAGTCCAAAGTTGACCAGGTCCATAGCCATTTTGGAGTAAGATCTTTTTTCGTGAAGGACCCCAGTCTCAAAAGGGTCAGTTTTTGCTTGTAGTAGTCTATGAAGCCTTCTTGTAAATATAGTTGCAGTTTCAGCTGTTTATAGGTTGGCATCACCATCCATGCATGACTTTTGCCGGCCAATAAAGCTTTCTGTTTGCAATCATGTTTGTTTGATTGCTTTGTTGGTAATTTGTTTGAATGCGGAGTATGGCATTGGTGTGTGCCAAGCTTCCTCGAGGTTTCTTGTTAAAAGAGCTTGTTTTAAAATTCGAACTATGGACTGGTTCTGCCTTGATTGTTTTTCAATCTCCTCCCAGCAGTGATGGACTAGCGTGTTGTCTTAAGCTGCCCTCATTCTCCAGTAGTACTTGACCATGGCTCCTTGTTTGGGCGGTATCTAATTTTTTAGTCCATATACCAGACATATCTGCGCCTGGGAGATATGACTTGGGATTATGAACAGTTTCTTGAATAATTTGGACTGGACTAAATTTAGGGTTGTGGAGTCCTTGGTGTTTTGCATTTCAGAGCCGTACGTTTTAGATGGCAAAAATGTAGCTGCTACGACCTTTAGTAGGTGCTTTGCTGAACTATTGCTTAGTTTGTTCTGCAACAGAAGGGAGGTAATCTTCATGAGGAGTGTACCAAGAAGACTCAGAGGCAGATCAGAAACAAGAGGACTCAGAGTTTTATGTTTGCCACCAGTGCAACACACATACTCATCACCATTTCTCAAATCAACTCACCTCTCTCCATTTCACAATGCTGAGTACTAGGCCTCAGAGTCATGATTTCCCGTTGAAGTAGATTACTTCTTTCTCCTAGCTGTTGCTGCCCTACGTTCTTCCATCCTCCTCCTGACTCTGAGTAACTCCTTCCCAGTCCAGACCCGACCCAAGTAAGATAGAAGTTTAGTGTACTGCTGTTGAAGATCAAGTATAGAAACAGAGTCGCAATATTTTGTAGAGGCTTTTGTTTGTCAATTAAAGTAACCAGTCTGGTCTCTGAGGAACCAGAAAAAAGGAGTGGACCCTGCTAGTAAATCTGGCTATGTGTAAAAGGGCCAACCACCTCCAGGAAAAATGATCACCCATCATTCAGGCACTAAAATTGCATTTCATCTCAATCAAGTTTACAAATTACAGTTGAACACCCTCCCTACCTGTCTGCCAC